>NC_092372.1:30637987-30948101 GCF_030028105.1 Mobula birostris | reverse complement strand
TCCCCACTCCCCTGCCTTCACCCTATACCCTTTGATGCCCTTGTTAATCAAGAACCTGTCTACCTCTGCCTTAAATACACCCAGTGACTTGGCCTCCACAGCCACTAGTGGCAACAAATTCCACAGATTTACCACCCTCTGACTAAAGTAATTTCTCCACATCTTTGTTCTAAATGGTCGTCCTTCAATCCTGAAGTCATAGCCTCTTATCCTAGGCTCCCCTACCATGGGAAATAACTTTGCCATATCTAATTTGTTCAGGTCTTTTAACATTTGGAATATTTCTATGAGATCCTCCCCTCATTCTCCTGAACTCCAGGGAATACAGCCTAACAGCTGCCAGATGTTCCTCTTACGATAACTCTTTCTTTCCCGGAATCGTTCTCATGAATCTTCTCTGAACCCTCTCCAATGTCAGTATACCCTCTCTAAAATATGGAGTCCAAAATGGCACAGAATACTACAAGTGTGATCTCACAAGTGCCTTATTGAACCTCAACATCACATCCCTGCTCTTATATTCTATATCTCTAGAAATAAATGCCAACATTGCATTCGCCTTCTTCACCACTGACTTAAACTGGAGGTTAACCATTAGGGCATCCTGCACAAGGACTCCCAAGTCCCTTTGCATCTCAGCATTTTGAATTCTTTCCCCATCGAAATAATAGTCTGCTTATTTATTTCTTCCACCAAAGTGCATGACCATACACTTTCCAACATTGTATTTCATTTGCCACTTCTTTGCCCATTCCCCTAAACTATCTAAGTCACTCTGTAGGCTCTGTTTCCTCAACACTACCTGCTCCTCCACCTATCTTTGTACCATTGGCAAACTTAGCCACATATCCATTAATCCCACAGTCCAAATCATTGACATACATCATAAAAAGCAGTGGTCCCAACACCAACCCCACTCCACTGGTAACTGGCAGTCAGCCAGAGTAGAATCCCTTTATTCCCACTCTCTGTTTTCTGCTGATTAGCCTATGCTTCACCCATGTTAGTAACTTCCCTGTAGTTCCATGGGCTTTTATCTTGTTCAGCAGCCTCATGTGCAGCACCCTGTCAAAGGCCTTCTGAAAATCCAAGTACACCACATCTATTGTATCTTCTTTATCTACCCTGCTTGGAATTTCCTCAAAAAATTGCAGTAAGTTAGTCAGGCAGGATTTTCCTTTCAGGAAACCATGCTGGCTTTGGCCTATCTTGTCATATGCCCTCCAGGTACTCCATAATCTCATCCCTAACAATCGATTCCAACAACTTCCCAACTACTGATGTCAGGCTAATACATGTATAGTTTCCTTTCTGCTGCCTCCCACCCTTCTTAAATAGCAGAGTAACATTTGCAATTTTCCAGTCATCGGGTACAATGCCAGAATCTATTTATTCATGAACTATCATTGCTAATGCCTCCACATTCTCTCCAGCTACTTCCTTCAGAACCCAAGGGTGCATTCCATCAGGTCCAGGAGATTTATCCACCCTCAGACCATTAAGCTTCCTGGATTCTGAGATAAATATCAACTTCCATTTGTTGACAGGACCCAGTTAATTTTAATCTGGAAGGACCGGAAGTTATTATGGACATAACTATTAATGCAGGTGAGCAGGAATTAATTAAGTGCTCCTCCTTGCTTTGAATATAATAGTAATTTTGATGAGGGCTTAAATTCTGCAGCAACTGCTTTTGAAATTAATGGACTCATAAGTCAACTGCATGGTAAAGTACTTAGTTCCAGCTCCTCCCACACAAATATTAATTTGGTACGGAGAGGCAAAAAAAAGGAGAAAGACAGAACGGATGAACCAAAATAAAAGAAATAATGTAGCAATAAGAAATAAATAGGCAGGAGGGCTGCATAGTATTACTAATGGAATTATTGATTATTAATGGCATTGCAGTTTTTGTGGTTTATGAAGGCAGCAGGATTATGTGAAAAAAAGCCTGCAAGAAACCAGGCGGGAGTCAATCATATCCCTGCTTTGGGGAAGGTTGTTGTCTGAAGTTTCTATCATGCATCTTCCAAGAGGAAAATAATAAAGGAGCAAGTAATCATCTGTTTAATAATGTAAAGATTATCGAGTGACTAATATTGCTCATATTTCCCTGTGAAGGGACTTAGATAAAATTGCATGGAGCAGTATGAGCTTGACCTCAAAAAGCAAGATGCAAGGAGATAAGGACACAGGAGAGGAGCTGTAGGCCAATTGGCCCTGCAAGTCTGCCCCACCGTTCTGCGCAATCAAGGCTGAGCTATTTCAGGTCTCAACTTTGTAAGCACGTAAAATTATTCTTACAAGAACTAATAATTTCTTCAGCTGCCTTTCAGGAGAACCTGATACACCCCTTCTTAGAGAACTGCATGCAGGTTATTCCTTTGGATTATACTGCCATCACTGGCAAGACCACTATTTATTTTCCATTCATACTTAGCCCCTAAATTGTATGACTTACTAGAACATGGAAGAGAGCAATGACAGGTCATTTACAGAACTATGAAATATTGTCCTTGTGTTATTCTTGACATTAGTTGAAAACAAAATGTAATCCCTTATAATGTAGAAAGGGAAACAAAAGAAGAAAGAAACTATTAATTAATAACATTAATAAGTGAATAATATAAATCCACAAAGCACATTTATATTGCAAACATATTTCCTCATCTGAGAATGCAAATATTTATCTCAGATGCTATTTATTTTAATCATTTTAATTAGAATCTGAAGCAAAAAAAAATGAACTAACATTCACAAAAAGCACAAAAGAAATAAAACGTTCTCTGGACAGCTGCTGTTATTGATTTTCCTTCAAGGTTAGCACTTAAGAAATTTAATTTATATACATTGGTCCCTGTGTAAAGAGCTGCAATTTTCTAAAAATAACATCGTATTTTGATGCATGAAAGTTGTTTTACTCACTCCTTGCAGAATTCCTGAAGCACTTCAGTTATTTTTTTATATATCTATTTGATTTTCTTGAATATCTTAATCCTTTTTATCTAAACTGATATGCCATTACTCCATTTTAACCTCAGTCAGGATCCCTTGTTTATTTGTTCCAACTAATCATCCTTCTATCTCTTAATATTTAAACTAAGATTTGATTCTTTTTTCTTTCTCTACTATCTTTTGTTTATCATTTCCCAAGCTGCATCTTTTATTTGAATAAGGGATATTCCACTGTTCATCTCGTTGTAATTCTGTGATGCAATTACATCGATGGAACTGTAATCCATAAACATTTTCTATGAATTTAAATGACCATTCGTAGACCAGTGATCACCTAATTAAACTCTAAGAACGGAAATTTATCTAAAAGATGCAGAATAGTTTTCTCATGACCTCATTCAAATCTATAATAATTGAATAGATCAGTTGCATGGTTTGCCTTTGATATAACCTGCCAAAATTATTCTCCATAGATGCTGCCTGATGTAATGAGTTCTCCAGCATTTTGTGAGTACTCCTCTGGACCTCCAGCATCTGCAGAATCTCTTGTGTGTTTAGGCATACATATTGTAATTTCTTTCCAAAGAGGAACACTTAACTTTAAGGGATTTCTGGGCTTCCCCAAGTTGCAGACTGCTGTTGACTCCTTTTACTTCAGAATGCAACCATTACAAATGCAATAAAAGATGATTTGTAAACCTCTAAATGTGCACCCTTTTACAGACCAAAGTCCTGACAGCAAAATGGTTCTAATGAGAGGTTATCTACCTAAAATGTTATCTCCTCTCCTTTCAGACCTGCAATATTTATTTTATTTAATATTACCAGTATTTGAAGTAATTTGGTTTGGGATCCATTAAACTAGGTATTTTAATGAAGCTATAAATCAATTAATCAGCTTTATGTTTAGTATCCACGATTACTCAAGTTAGCCCCTTATAGCTTTTAGCAATGCTTGCAATTACTACTGAATTGCCCACATTGTTTTTATGTATATGTGTGTAACTATAAGATAAATTCATCAAAATAAATGCCTCTTTACAATATGTACAATATATTTTCACATATTTGTTGAAGACTAAGTAAAAAGTTTAATAAAAGTGTCCAAGTTTATGATGTGTATTGATGGAAGGAGAAATTCTTTCCACTGACAGGAAAGCAAGTAAGCAGAAAGATAGATGGAAATTGATGGACATACGAACTAGAAGGACTTTTTTTTTAGTGACTTTTTAAAATCTGGATTTCTCTGCTTAAAATGATGATGGTGGTAGAATATATTTTAACCAAAAGAAAATATGATGTATATTTTAAAAAGGACTAGAATTTTTTTTGTTATATTTAGCAAGTAGTTATGATCTGGAATGCAGTGACTTGGAGGGATTGGAATGTATGTAAGTGAGTGTTCCATGTGGTTTTGATACTTTATTGCACTAGGCAGTGCTATTTGCTGAGCGATTACTCCCTGCTCTACTTCTTTTATTGCTTTAGTAAGCTACAACTCCTAGGAACAGATGGGCACATTATTGATAAAGATGGGATGTTCCAGCTTGAAGAAGACAATGATCCAACATAAAAGTAATAGAAAATGGAGTTCATTAAGTAACATTGGCATTGGACGTGGCATATACAGTATGTCGCAAGCTTGAGAGGTGTACGGATTCAACTATTTTCACTGACACTGACATAAGTGGAAATGCTTCTAGTGATGAACAATATCCCTAGGATCCAGGGAATGTAGCCATATATCAGATGAGGAAAGTGATGTTGTTTGATTCAAAGTTTGGAGACAAGTGAGATTTTAGAGAGTTTGTTGGCATCTGTAAACAAAATGTCTTGCATGAGGACAGAGAAAAAAATCTATAAGAGATACTTCAATCTGGTGGAGCTGGAGATTTTCAAGAGATACAATCCAGAGATGAAAAGGAACGGTGGATGAAGAAATTGGCAAAGAGGAGCAATTTCCAAAATTGTTAAGGCTGAGTAATAGTCTGGAACCATTCAGTGAAACAACTAGCAAATGAGAGAATTTTAATGAAACTATTTAATGTGTTGGACAATATTTGAGGCAGCTTATAGAAGGAAATTTTTCTAATGGCATGCTTTGTTCCAAGCTCCAAGAAAGAACAAAGATACACGAATGCTAAGGGCAATGTGACAGATTGAAACTGAAACATTTGGGTTTGTTTCAAAGCTAGGAAGTTAAGTGAGTGTAAAAAGCAGGGGAATCTTGCATGGATATCATGAGAACCATCTGACATTAGAGCATGTGTTCAAAATGGTTCAGTTCTATTATTGTCACTGGGTAGGGACATTGTATAGGGTCACATTACTACTGGCGAAGTCTATGCTTCCCATATTTCTCAGGTACAAGGGGGAAGGGTATGGAGCAGTCCCACTAGGGTATCATACACAAGGTTGAAATGGCGAATGAGAAGGGAGAAATGGGAATGCTGAATGATACTTCTGCATACCCAAAAAGGATGATACAAACCACCTAAGGCCACCATTTTGATTGAGGAAGCAACTATAAGTATGCTTGTTGACATAATCATGTGTCATGAGAAACAGATTGTCTAAAATTATCTCAAGACCTTTCCATCACTACAGAAAAGCTTACTTACTATTCTACCTTCAGACCTTTCAGCTTTCCAAGCACCATCTCCTTACTAATCACAACTACACTCACTTCTGCCCCCAGACAGTCTCAAATTTCTGACTGTGGGGACAGTCTCAAAACCCCACAGTGAAGACTGACACAAAATACATATTAAGTTAATCCACTATTTCTTGTCTCCCGTTACTACCTCTCTAGCATCATTTTCCAGCAGTCCAATATCCACACTCACCTCGCTTTTTACTTTGCATATACAGGTGTCCCCCGCTTTTCGAACGTTTGCTTTACGAAACCTCACTGTTACGAAAGACCTACATTAGTACCCTGTTTTCGCTTTCAGAAGGTGTTTTCACTGTTATGAAAAAAAAGCAGCGCGCGATAAAAAAATCAGTGTGCAAAAAAATCAGCGTGGGATAAAAGGCAGCACGCGCCCCGAGCAGCCGCTCTACGCCGGATTTTGAACGGCATTCTCGCCGGCATTACTTAAACACATGCCTGTGAGCAGCTGTTTGCAAGATGAGTTCTGAGATATCGGAAAAGCCTGAAAGAGCTCGTAAGTGTGTTACACTTAGCATAAAACTAGACATAATTAAGCGTTTCGATCGTGGTGAACAGAGTAAGGACAGTGTGAGTTTGGCTTGTGGAAGCTGACGAAGATGATGTTGAAGAGGTTTTGGCATCCCATGACCAAGAACTGACAGATGAAGAGCTGATGCAATTGAAAGAAAAAAGGATAACAATCGAAACCGAATGAGTAATGGTAAAGTACTTTAATTTTGAAAGGGTACGTAGGTTTAGGGGATATTTGCAGGATGGTTTGAGTCCTTACGAAGAACTGTGTGATAGAAAAATGCGCGAGGCTCAGCAGTCAAGCAAGCCTTCTACATCAGCCACAGCAGATGACGAACCTCGACCTTCGACATCGAGGCGAGCAGTCATAGGAGAAGATGAGCTGCCTGCCCTAATGGAAACAGACAACCAGATGACACCCCAGTGTCCCACCATGCCAACACCCAGGCCTCGGACAGATACTGTACCGATTCGCGGAGAATGCAGCAGTAGCCAGGAGGCACACAGCACAGCTTTAAGAAAAAAGCCAAAATAAACATGCTAATTAATTAGGTGCCGCCGACATGTAATTGTCAGCCTAGATCAGAGGCGACGCAGTCGGAAGTTGGCACTGATCAGGGCTGACAATTACATGCCAGGCGGCACCCAATTAATTAGAATGTTTGTTTTGGCTTTTTTCTTAAAGATGTGCTGTATGCCTCCCAGCTACGGCTGCACCTCTGCGTGCTTCACGACAATGTATCGCTCGGCGGCCTGCAGGGTGGGAACCACTGCACCACCCAACCTGCAACGTCTCAGTTTAACACACCATCATCAGTGTGCTCGGCGCTGTCTTCCCGATTCCGGTAAGTGATACTACACTGTACATACATTATTTCTACTTTATATAGGCTGTGTATTTGTAGGTGTTATTTGGTATGATTTGGCAGCTTCATAGCTTAAAGGTTACTGGAGAGCGCTTGCGCTGTGTTTTTGCCAACAGCGTTTGCGTGAGATTTTCACTACGGAGAACAGTTCAGTAATGATTGTGGAAAAGTATTTCTACTTTATATAGGCTGTGTATTTATCATATTCCTGCTTTTACTATATGTTACTGTTATTTTAGGTTTTATGTGTTATTTGGCATGATTTGGTAGGTTATTTTTGGGTCTGCGAACACTCACAAAATTTTCCCATATAAATAAATGGTAATTGGTTCTCCGCTTTACGACATTTCGGCTTACGAACCGTTTCATAGGAACGCTCTACCTTCGGATGGCGGGGGACACCTGTATCTGAAAAACTTCTAATATAATCTTTTATGTTATTGGCTTGCTTACCTTCATATTTCATTTCTTCTCTCGTTATGAGTTTTTTAGTTGCCTTCTGCTTCCCAATCTTCTAACTTCCCACTAATTTTTGTGAAATTATATACTCTCTCTTTTCCTTTTATGCCACCTTTGATTTTCCTTTCCAGCCATGGTTGCCTCATCTTCCTTTTAGAACACTTCTTCATCTTTGGAATGTATCTCTCCTGTGCCTTCCAAATTGCGCCCAGGAACACCAACCATTGCTGTTCTGCCATCATCCCTGTTAGTGTCCCCTTCCAATCAATTTTAGCCAGTACCTCTCTCCTGCCTCTAATTCTCTTTACTTCATGGTAATACTGAAGCACCTGACTTTATCTTCTCCCTCTCAAACTACAGGGTGAATTGTAATATATGATGACTGTCCCCTAAGATTTCCATTACCTAAACTCCCTAATCAAATCTGGTTTACTACACAACACCTAATCTAGAATTGCCTTTCCCCTAGTGAGCTCAACCACAAGCTGCTCGAAATAGCCATCTATAAATTCCATCCCTTGGGATCCAGCACCACCTGATTTTCCCAATCTATATGCATATTGAAATCCCCATGACTTTCGTAACATTGCCCTTTTTACATGCCTCCCATTGTTATTTGTAGCTGGCTGCTATTCAGAGGCATTTATATAGCTCCCATCAAGACCTTTTTACCTTTTTAGTTTCTTTATTCTACCCACAAGGATTCTACATCTTCCAATCCTATATGACCTCTTTCTAAGGATTTGATTTATTTTTTTTATCAACAGAGTCACCCACCCCTCTGCCGACCTGGCTATCCTTTCGATAGGATGTGTGTATCCTTAGATGTTAAGCTCACAGCTATAATCTTCATTCAGCCACGATTCAGTGATGCCCATAGTGTCATCTCTGCCAATTTCCAAATGCACTACAAGATCACCTACTGCATGCATTCAAATATACCACCTTCAGTCATAGATAGATAGGTAGATATACTTTATTAATCCCGAGGGAAATTTGGTTTCGTTACAGCCGCACCAACCAGGAATAGAGCGTAAATATAGCAATACAAAAACCACCAACAATCAAACAACAAAATGTAAACTATGCCAGATGGAAAATAAGTCCAGGACCAGTCTGTTGGATCAGGGTGTCTGACCCTCCACAGGAGGAGCTGCACATTTGATGGCCACAGTCAGGTGCAGCCAGGTGTTGTATCACGGTGGAATGTGGCCGAAGTCCAACAGTAAAAAGTTCAATATCCAGTCTGCAAACACGTTCCTCGATCGTAATATGCTCCGGATTGCACCATCTGTTGTTAACCAGATCAGTAAGCACCCAACTCCTTTACGCTTACCGCTCTCAGTGCACTTCCGGTCAGCCGGAACAGTATTACCCACCGAACTCCTCTTCTCCAAAAGTCTCTGTTGTCTCGACCTGGTCTTCTTTCCTCGGCTTTGTGATCCCCCTCTGCATCCTCTGTGTGTTTTCCTCCGGATTTCAGCAGGGGTGCCTGCCGCTCTGTTCGCTAAACCAGCCGGCATTAGTTGGTTTAGCATGTATTCATCATCTTTCTTGTTTTAGTCATCCTTCATGTATTCATCACCCTTCTTGATCATCTACTGCGTGCATTCAAATATACCACCTTCAGTCATGTATTAGATTAGATTAGATTATGAGGACACGCAGTCCTCTTTTATTGTCATTTAGTAATGCATGCATTAAGAAGTGATACAATGTTCCTCCAGTGTGATATCACGGAAACACAAGACAGACCAAGACTGAAAATCTGACAAAAACCACATAGAGACATAGAAACATAGAAACATAGAAAATAGGTGCAGGAGTAGGCCATTCAGCCCTTCGAGCCTGCACCGCCATTCAGTACGATCATGGCTGATCATCCAACTCAGAACCCTGTACCAGCCTTCCCTCCATACCCCCTAATCCCTTTAGCCACAAGGGCCATATCTAACTCTCTCTTAAATATAGCCAATGAACTGGCCTCAACTGTTTCCTGTGGCAGGGAATTCCACAGATTCACTACTCTCTGTGTGAAGAAGTTTTTCCTCATCTTGGTCCTAAAAGGCTTCCCCTTTATCCTCAAATCCTCAAACTGGACTTCCCCAACATCGGGAACAATCTTCCTACATCTAGCCTATCCAATCCCTTTAGAATTTTATATGTTTCAATAAGTTCCCCCCTCAATCTTCTAAATTCCAGAGAGTATAAGCCTAGCCGATCCAGTCTTTCATCATATGAAAGTTCTGCCATCCCAGGAATCAACCTGGTGAATCTTCTTTGTACTCCCTCTATGGCAAGAATGTCTTTCCTCAAATTAGGGGACCAAAACTGCACACAATACTCCAGGTGTGGTCTCACCAAGGCCTTGTACAACTGCAGTAGTACCTCCCTGCTCCTGTACTCGAATCCTCTTGCTATGATTGCCAGCATACCATTCACCTTTTTCACCACCTGCTGTACCTGCATGCCCACTTTCAATGACTGGTGTACAATGACACCCAGGTCTCGTTGCACCTCCCCTTTTCCTAATCGGCCACCATTCAGATAATAATCTGTTTTCCTGTTCTTGCCACCAAAGTGGATAACCTCACATTTATCCACATTAAATTGCATCTGCCATGAATTTGCCCACTCCCCTAACCTATCCAAGTCACCCTGCATCCTCTTAGCATCCTCCTCACAGCTAACACTGCCACCCAGCTTCATGTCATCCACAAACTTGGAGATGCTGCATTTAATTCCCTCATCCAAGTCATTAATATATATTGTAAACAACTGGGGTCCCAGCATTGAGCCTTGCGGTACCCCACTAGTCACTGCCTGCCATTCTGAAAAGGTCCCGTTTATTCCCACTCTTTGCTTCCTGTCTGCTAACCAATTCTCTATCCACATCAATACCTTACCCCCAATACCGTGGGCTTTAAGTTTGCACACTAATCTCCTGTGTGGGACCTTGTCAAAAGCCTTTTGAAAATCCAAATATACCACATCCACTGGTTCTCCCCTATCCACTCTACCAGTTATATCCTCAAAAAATTCTATGAGATTCGTCAGACATGATTTTCCTTTCACAAATCCATGCCTTCGTCTGATGATTTCAAGCTTTCCAAATGTGCTGTTATCACATCTTTGATAACTGACTCTAGCATTTTCCCCACCACCGATGTCAGGCTTACTGGTCTATAATTCCCCGGTTTCCCTCTCTATAATTACAGCATATAGTTACAACAGTGCAAGCAATACCGTAATTTGATAGAGAACAGACCATGGGCACGGTAAAAAATGTCTCAAAGTCTCTCGAAAGTCCCAACATCTCAAGCAGACGGTAAAAGGAAGAAAACTGTCCCTGCCATGAGCTTCCAGTGCCACAAATTTGCCAATGCAGCACCCTGGAAGCACCCGACCACAGTGTGACTCTCAGTCCGTCCAAAAACTTCGAGCCTCCGATCAGCCCTCCAACACCGAGCACCGAGCACCATCTCTGCCAAGAACTTCAACCCCAGCTCCAGCTATCAGCAACAGGCAAAACTGAGGTTTTGGGGCCTTCCCCTCTGGAGATTCTAGATTGCACAGTAGCAGCAGCAACAAAGCGGGCATTTCAGAAGTTTCTCCAGATGTTCCTCACCCTTCTTGTATTCGTCACCCTTCATGATTTGCTCGCATACTGCACTTCAACTCACCCTCTGACTTCAATTTTGCCCTATCATCTGCCTGTCCTTCCTTACAGTCTCATGGCACACTGTTTCTACTTGCATACCCACACCCCCATCTTCAACTCGATCACTCTGGTTCCCATCACCCCGCCAAATTAGTTTAAACCCTCTCCAACAGCTCTAGCAAACCTGCCCACAAGGATATTGTTTCCCCCTCAGATTCAGGTGTAACCCGTTCTTTTTGTTTAGGTCATACCTTCCCCAGAAGAAATTCCAATGATCAGTTCCTCAGCCATGCATTCACCTGCCATATCATCCTATTCCTGCCCTCAATGGCACATGGCACAGACAGAAATCCAGAAATTAGTACCCTGGACGTCCTGCCTTTCTGCTTTCTACCTGACTCTCTCTTCAGGAACTCCTCCCTTTTCCTACCTATGCCATTGGTACCAATACATACTTCCAATGACTTGCAGCTGCTCACTCTCCCCCTTTAGAATGCTGTGGACCTGATTCAACCATCCCTGACCCTGGCACCTGGGAAGCAACATAGCATCCGGGTATCTCTTTCACATCCACAGAGTCTCCTGTCTGCTCCTCTAACTATGGAATCCCCTATCACTAACACATTCAGCTTCACCCCGCTTCCCCTTTGAGCCACAAAACTAGACTCAATGCCAGAAACCTGACTGCCCATGGCTTTCCACTGCTAGATCATTCCCCCCCCCCCCCCGCCACAACATTATCCAAAATGCTATATCTGTTGTTGAGGGGAATGACCACAGGGGTACTCTGCACTCCATCCCTATCCCTTTTCCCCCTCATGATGGTCACCCAGTTAACTGTGCCCTGCACCTTGGATGTAACTACCTCCCTTTATGTCCTGTCGATCAACCCCTTAGCCTCCTGAATGATCCAGAGTTCATCCAGTCCCAGCTCCAGTTCCTAACGCGGACTGAATGAAGCTGCAGCTGGGTGAACTTCTAGCAAGTGTGTTCGTCAGTGACACTGGAGGTCTCCCACATCCTGCAAGAGGAGCATTCTGCTATCCTGCCTGGCATCCCCACTGCTCTAACTGTGCAATAAGAAAGAAGAATGAAAAAATTAAATGAAAAATATCTATCTACAGTCTCTACCTCTCCTCGCTGAAGCCTCTATAAGTGAAAGCCTGAGCTGTACACTCTAACACTGGCCCAGTCCCACAATGGCCATTCTGCTCAAACGAAAATTCATTTTATTGGCCCTTGCCAAGTATATAATTGCACACAATTCAATGTTACCCTACTGGTCGGTGTTGTAGTGGCATCTGCACCAATCTCTGAGGCGAGTGGTCCTGAGTTCGAACTCAGCCAGCTTTTGCACGCTTTCCATTTGTCCTGGGTTGAGCATCAGGCTAGCAGCTTGGCCTTGTAAAAAACAGACAGATGTTAAAGCAGTCGCAAGGTTGCCTCCCATTGCATCACAAGATGTGCAGAGGAACAACAACAATGTCTTCTCAGGAACTGTGGTGTGCAGAATGTCATGAGACATCATTGAACACAGCCTTTCAAATCACTTTCTAGACTCATTTCTCAGTTATTTATCTACTTGTTTAACTATTATTGATTCTTATTTGCACCACTTGGCGGTTATTGTGTGTAGTTTTTCATTGATTCTATTTGTTCTACCATGAATGCCTGTAAGAAAATGAATCTCAAGATAGTATTTGGTGACACATACATACTTAGAACATAAAATTTAATATGAACTTTGAACAAAGAAAAGCTATGCTCACAAAGCTCTTGCTCAGCCCGCGTGACTACACTCTGTTTGCACATTGTCTTAGCCCTCACCTTGCCACAGCTGCTACAGGACCAATATGATTGATAGGATCATAGGATTGGACAATCAAGTGATCAAGGAGCCACTGATACTTCAGATTGCAACGACCTTGCACAAACCGTCCACTGGTCAGGTGAGCTTGAGAGATCTTCTGAATAACAGGTTCACAAAGGAAAGGATTTTTGAAAAACGTTATGTCAGATACTGAGAATTTAATGCAGCACGAAATCTGTTAAGATACAGTGGAGAAATGAAAGCAAAGGGAAAATTAGGAAAGCAAATAGAATGCACTAAAAAAATGTCAGCAAAAAAAATTCAAAGAAAATTCAAATTTATAAAAAATAAAAGAATGAGAAGTGAGAATAGGATTTTTTTTTTGAGATAATGTGGTAACAGGCACTTTCAGCCCAACAAGCCAGCACTACCCATTTACACTCATGTGACCCAATTAACCTACTAATCTGTCTGTAAGTCTTTAAAATGTGAGAGAAAACTGGAGCACCCAGAGAAAATCCACATGGTCATGGGGATAACGTACAAACTCCTTACAGACAGTGGTGGGTATTGAACCTTGGTCACAGGCACTGTAATAGTGTTGTGCTAATAATACACTACCATGCCAACCCAGTCTTTTTATGACTTGAGGCTCAATTATGTACAGTGATGGTCTTGTCAAAAGAGGAAGGCAATGTTCTTGTTATAATTAATAAAGGAAAATGTGAAATGTTGGATGGGATAAGCATAATAAAATGGGGAATGTGAATGATTTATCATTCCTGAAAGCAGATAATTAACCAGACTCAGATTAAATTTATTCCAAAATGTTAAATAGAGCAAGAGAAGAAATTGCAAAGAATTCAATCACCATTTTCAATTCTTTGTAGATAAAGAGCATCTAGATTAGCCATATAAGAATTTAAGAAAGTGAGAGATGACTTAGGAGGAGTGTTTGATGGCTCCGGACCTGTAACCACTGGTTTTTAGAGGAATGAAGAGGGGATCTATTGAAACCTATCAAATATTGAAAGGCCTAGATAGAGTGGATGTGGAGAGGATATTTTCATTTATGGAAGAGTCTAGGACCAAAGGGAACAGTATTAGAATAAAATAACATCTCCTTAGATCAGAGATGAGAAGGAATTTAGAGTGTAGATTATTTATGCTAATTATTGTATAGATTATGGAGACCAAGTCACTGAGAATACTTAAAGTGGTTAATAAGTTCTTGATTAATAAAGGCATCAAAGGTCACAGGAAGCAGATAAAGAGAAATATTAGCTTTATCTGTCACATAAAGTGGGACACACCATTCGCAACAATGGCCAACACAGTCTGAGGATGTGCTGGGAGCTGCCTGGAAGTGTTGCCATGATCCCAGTACAAAATAGCATGCCTAAAACCTATTAATCCTAACCCATGAGTCTTTGAAATGTGAGAAGAAACCCATGTAGGCACAGGGAGAACATACAATCTCCTTACAGACACCGGTGAGAATTGAACCCCATTCACTGTAAAGATGGCACTGTAATGCATTGTGCTAATCACTATACTACCATGCCATCCCCACAGCAAGAAGGCAGGAGAATGGGTTTGAGAGGAAAAATAAATTGAATGACAAAGGAGAATCATTGGGCCAAATGGCTTAATTCTGCTCGTATGATCTTATTGTCTTATGGGCCTGGTGACAGAGACTATTCTAGTGGACAATGCCTTGGACCTTGTGTATAGTAGAATATCAAAAAATGAGCAGGGTTTTATTCAAATCATATTAGATCCTGAAGGATCATGAATATGAACCCCTTTAAATATAAGGGGTCGTCAGTTTAGGACAGATACGAGGTCGCTGACGAAGAGGAAGAAAGAATTAAATTGATGGAGAATACAGATAGTCTGGTCAGCTGAGCAGAAAAGTGGCAAAGGAATTTAAACTGGAGAAATCTGCCAAAACTTAATTACGACTGGAAAACGTATCTATAAGAAAGCTGACAAAATTGAGCAGCTTCAGGTTTTGAGATGCCAGCATCTCAGAGGATCCATTCTGAGCCCGACACAAAGGAGGTTCCATTCCATTAGGAGGTTGAAGAGACTTGGTATGCCATCAAAGATTCTTGCAAATTTCTGCAGATGTACGGTTGCATTGCAACCTGGTAAAGAGCCTCCAATGCACAGGATTGCAAGAGGTTGCAGAGGGATCTAGATTCTGCCATTTCAATCACAGGCACAACCCTCCCCACTGTTGAGATGGTACCTCAATAAGGTGACATCCGTCATTGAGGAACTCCATCATCTAAGACATGCCCTCTTCATCTTACTAAAATTGGGGAGGAGATTAAAAAGAAGCCTGAAGATGCACACTCCAAGTTTAAGGAACAGCTTTTTTCCCTCTACTATCAGGTTTCAGAACAGTCCATAATGAATGCTCCCTCATTCTTCATGATTGGTACTAATTATTTATTTTTGTAACTTTCTGTCTTACACTGTACTGCTGCAACGAAACAACAAACCTCATGACATGACAGTGATAATAAACCTGAATCTGATTCTGAGAGGAGTTATAAAACTTGAGAGGCTTGGAATAAATAAGAAAGTCCTAGTGCCTTACCAGTAAGATTAAATTCCAGAGGCATAGTTTTAAATTAATTAGTGGAAGGATGTGAAGGAGAGGAGAAAGAATATTTTCACCCAGAGGGTTGTAGAAGTCTGGAATTTAATGTGAAAGGGTAGTTTGTATATTCTTGATAACATGGATATGACGAGTGGAATGATCTCTTCCTATCCTGCCAATTCTCAGTGATTCAGTGAATGCCCGTTTTCTTCCCCCAACACAGCTGTTTCTACCACTGGAGGATTTACTTCTGTCCGTACTTTAAGAGTAATTATCATTTTTTGTTTTTATCACAGCATCTTGAGTATTTGTTTCTTGTTGCTCTTTCATCATAATTATCCATTCATTATGTGCAGCTGATGAGGCAGAAAAGATGTCCCTACCCAAATTGTAACTGTGGAGAAGTTTAAAGGTCATTTTTAATTACAATAATTTTGTATTCACTGAAGCGAAACTGCTGCCTTCAGATTATACGCAGTGAGGGTTCACAGATGCAACAAGAATTCAGTTCTGGTTTTCTACAAAACATTCGGAAATCTTTAGAAAAGTGAAAAATGGAACACCTTCTCATCTTATCCACAGTTGGAAGCTAGAAACTGATCTGCCACATCCTTGCGAAGCCATAAACATGCCTGAAGCTACTGAGACACTGAGACAGAAATAGGGTTTCCTCCTCAACTGTCTGGATTAAATGTGCCGTGTATTAGTTGCATATCATTCTCCAGTGAGGAAGTTTCTGCTCATGTTCCCCTTAAACTTTTCTCTTTTCATCCTTAACCCATGATCTCTAGATGCAGTCCCACCCGACTTCAGTGGAAAAAGCCTGCTTGCATTTACCCTACCTATATGCCTCATAATTTGTATACCTTTACAAATTCATCCTCATTCTTCCATGTCCCAAGGATTAAAGTAACCTATTCAACCTTTCCTTATAACTCAGGTCCTCCAGTTCCAGCAACATCCTTTTAAATTTTCTCTGCACTCCTCCAACCTTATTTACATCTTTCCTGTAGGTAGGTGGCCAAGACTGTACACAGTACACCAATAACTTCTGAAGACTTCCTTTTTCTCTATCTCGAGAAAAATCCTGTGAGTTTACCATTTATTCAGTATGATTTATACTGAAATGGAAGAAATTCCTGACCTAAAGTTCTCTTTGCCAGCAGTACTCCATCAGACAGAGAGTTCCATATTTTGGACAGAAGAAGTTTCTGCCCTTGCCAAATCTCATATAAGGACCTTTCTGTAGTATATTATTTTATTATATATGTTATAGTACAATTATATTGTAAATCATACTCAGGTCACAGTTAAATTTCCTCATGGCTTCATCACATTTTCGCCTGATAAAGACCATAAGACCATAAGATATAGGAGCAGAATCAGACCATTTAGTCCATTGAGTCTGCTCTGCCATTTTATCATTGCTGATCCATTTCCCTCTCAGCTCCAATCTCCAGCCTTCTTCCCGTACCCCTTCATGCCCTGACTAATCAACCTCTGCCTTAGATACACCCAATGACTTGACCTCAACAGCCATCTGTGGCAACGAATTCCACAGATTCACCACGGTCTGGCTAAAGCAATTCCTCCTCATTTCCACCTAAATGGGCGTCCTTCTATTATGAGGCTGGGTCCTTTGGTTTTAGATAGACACCCCCGCCATAGGAAATATCCACTCCACATCCACTCTATTTAGACTTTCCAACATTTAATAGATTTCAATAAGATCCCTCCTCATTCTTCTGAATTCCAGTGAGTATAGGCCCGAAGCCATCAAATGCTCCTCATATGACAAGTCTTTCAATCCCTGAAACATTTTCATGAACCTCCTTTGAACCCTCTCCAATGTCAATTTCTTAAATAAGCGGCCCAAAACTGCACACAATACTCCAAGTATTATAAGGCTCACCAGTGCTTTATAAATCTTCAACAGTACATTCTTGCTTTGATATTCTAGTCCTCTCAAAACGAATGCTAATATTGCATTTGCTTTCCTCATCACTGACTCAACCTGCAAGTTAACCTTTAGAGAATCCTGCACAAGGACTCCCAAAACCCTTTGCACCTCATATTTTTGAATTTTCTCTCCATTTGATTTCTCCTCCCAAAGTACATGACCAGACACTTCCCGACAATGTATTCCATGTGCCATTTTTTTGCTCATTGTCCTAATCCATCTAAGTTCTCCTGTAACCTCTCTGCTTCCTCAACACTACCTGCCCCTCCACCTATCTTCGTATCATCTGCAAACTTGGCCACAAAGCCATCAATAAACATCAGAAGTATTTTGGAAAATTCTGTGAAGATGTGGGGGGGGGGGGGTGCAGACTTTAATTCTTTCATTATTTGCAGTTTTATTACAAATATTCTAGGAAATGAATTTTAAAATAGGGCAGAATAAAATGGAATACATTTAGGACTGTTACACAGTGTAAGGAATAAACATAGATACTCCTTAAAATTGCACAGCAAGACCACAGTTAAAATAAAAATAAAATAATTTAACTAATCAGTGAAACAAAAAGAAAACACTTGGATATCAACTACGTGGGAGGCAAGGATGGCTCAGAACAAGGAAGAAGAAGAAATTGATGAAGGTGGCGCCATAGATCTATCTGCCCGGAAATTAAATTGCATGAAGACGCAATAATACAGGTTGAATTGAAACTGAAACCATTTGGAGACACAATAGATTG
This sequence comes from Mobula birostris, assembly GCF_030028105.1. NCBI lineage: Eukaryota > Metazoa > Chordata > Chondrichthyes > Myliobatiformes > Myliobatidae > Mobula > Mobula birostris. The sequence continues at coordinate 30,929,856 of NC_092372.1, read as the reverse complement.
TAGATGCTGGAATCCAGAGAAGTAAACGAACAGCGAAAGGAACTCGTTGGGTCAGGCAACATTCGTGGAGGGATACAGACAGTCAAACTTTTAGACAGAGACCTTTTAGATAGCCAGTATAAAGAGGTGAGAGGGAGGAGTGGGATTTTCATTCAGATAAATATGCCCTGTGTCATTTGTGGGTCATTCTGGCATAAGCACAACATAACACTTGGGATGCCTGTTACAGCATGGTTTAGAAGGTTCACTATGAAACATGTCCTACCTTGAAGTAGGTAGTTGCCCTTTAAGTAATGTACTTTCGAGTGTGGAATTACCCTGTTAATCTTCCACTCCAGATCCTTGCCCATCTCCCATTCTATCAGCTTTAGTCAAGCCCTCTACATATTTATCAAACCCATATTTCTTCTGATCCCTGACACTTCAGCCTCATTCTCAAGCTGGGCTGGCCTGATGTCTTTCATGTGCTAAGCATTGGCTTTTGAGTTTCCTAGCAATGAACTGTTTAACACACTAAACTAGATCCTTTCCACTTCTAAACAAACATGTTTTACAGCTGTATTAATAGTAGAAAAAAAGCCAAAGAACAGATGGGTTCATTAAAGATTAACTCAAGGTAGAACTATTGGAGACGATCAGGAAATTAAAACTGAATTGGATGGATTATTCACATTCATTTTCTCAAATGGGCAACGTAGACAAATTATCACAGTAAACAGTGATCTATAGCAACGCCTTGCTTCCGTATAGTTCCGTTAACATAAGAAGTCCCACATCGCTTCATGGGAAGGTAAATGAAAACAGAGTAGTTAAAGAAGAATTGGCAAGATGATCAAAGTAATGGACAATGAGATAACTCCAGAGGAGCACAGGAAGGTAAGTTGAGATAGGGAGCTTAGAATGTGGATCTGGAAGGGTGAGAGCCATACCATCAGCAGTGCCTGAAGAGACGAGGGGAACATGGGACACAAGAGCTGCAAGAGTACGTTAAGTCTTGTAACTTAGAGGGGTGATTGATAAGTTCGTGGCCTAAGGTAGAAGGAGTCAATTTTAGAAGATCTAGCACATTTATTTTTCCTACACTTACACACTTAGTCCAGCGGTCGTGGAGCATACGGATCCCTTCTTTGTAGAAGTCGGCATCTTGGACCTTCAGAAGGTGGTCCACAGCAGGGGTGATTGATAAATTCGTGGCCTAAAGTAGAAGGAGATGAGTTTATTAACTTCAAACTTTCTGCATTTTCACTTGCAGAGTTGAACTGCACGTGCATGTAACAAGAGCTGTATAACCCATTTCCTTCTACCTTGGGCCACGAACTTATCAATCACCCCTGCTGTGGACCACTTCTACAAAGAAGGGATCCGTATGCTCCATGACTGCTGGACTAAGAGTGTACATGTAGGAGGGGACTATGTTGAAAAATAAATGTGCTAGGCTTTCTTAAATTGACTCCTTCTACCTTAGGCCACGAACTTATCAATCACCCCTCGTACATCTTGGAGCTGAGATTTAAGGCAGTATAGCTGCATTTACATTGTGTATCACTGAAGGGGGCTAAATAAGGCTGTGCAATATGTTGTTTTCAAGAGAGGAATACTCATCCCATGAAAAATGTATAATGACCTCTTAAACTTGAAAACTTCAAGTGAACGATACGTGATTTCTGCAGGAGTTCAAGACTTATATCAACTAAGAATTTCTTTTGGACACCAATTCTACCATTTAATGAGCCTGTATACTGGTATTATTGAAATTTCAGTTCTGGCAATGGATCTTCAATCTGAAATATTAACTCTTTCTACAGATGCTGTCTGACCTCTAAGAGTTTCCATTAGCCTTTTCTGTGTGTTTTTATTTCAGACTGCCAATGACTTCAGTTTGTTTTATATATATATTTAATTTTACACCTGTTAGGTACATAGAAGTTTCTGGCCTGCATGTTCTGCAAATGCCATAGTCAACCATACCAACTCACCCTGCCACATCACTTATTTGACTCCAGTGAGTAGAGGCAGAAACACATAAATTTGCTCTCCTCCTGCCACTCTGCTGCTATATTTGGAACTGGAATTGGTTTATTATTGTCACATGTACCGAATCAGGATCAGTTTTAATATCACCAACATACATTGTGAAACTTGTTGTTTTGCAACATGAGTACAGTGCAATACATTAAAATACTCTAAATTACAAAAAGAAATATATATGCTTATGTGGTACAAAAAGAACACTGAAAAATAGTGAAGTCACGTACATGGGTTTATTGTCAAATCAGAAATCTGATGGTGTTGGGGAAGAAGCTGTTCCTGAAAGAATAGGTGTGTGTCTTGTGCTCCTCCTGCTTGATGGTAGCAATGAGAAGAGGGCAGGTCCTGGGTGATGGGGTCCTTAATGATGGACGCCACCTTTCTGAGGTGTCACCCTTTGGAGGTGTCCTTAATGCTGGGGAGACTGATGCCCATGATGGAGCTGGCTGAGTTCACGACTTTCTGCAGTTTTTTTCCGATCCTGTGCAGTGGTCCCTCCGTACCAGACATTGATGCAACCAGTTAGGGTGCTCACCTCAGTACATCTGTAGACATTGTCCAGAGTCTTTGGTGACAAACCAAGTCTCCTCAAACTCCTAATGAAATATAACTGCTGTCATGCCTTCTTTGTAATCACATCAATATGTTGGGCCCAGGATAGACCTTCAGAGATGTTGACACTGAGGAGCTTGAAACTGCTCACCATTTCCACTGCAGTATATTACTGAGGACTGGTGTGCATTCCCTCAATTTTCTCTTCCTGAAGTCAACAATAAATTCCATAGTCTTATTGATGTTGGTTTCAAGGTTGTTATTGCAACACCACTCATCCAGATGCTTGCTTGTCACCATCTGAAATACTGCCAACAATAGTTGTGTCATTTGCAAATTGTTAGATGATATTTGAGCTGTGCCTAGTCTCATATTGATGGCCATAGAAAGATGCATCCTTGAGGTGCACCAGTGTTCATTGTCAGCGTGTGTTTCAGGCCTTTGTAGCTCCTCTTTGATGGTAAAAATAAGAAGAGAACATGCCCTGGGTGATGTGATCCTTAATAATGGATGCCATGTTCTTGAGGCATTGTCTTTCAAATATATCCTTGGTTATGAGGAAGCTATGCCTATGATGAAGCTGACTGAGTTTGCAGCCCTCTGCAGTTTCTTTTCTGATCTAGTGCAGTGCCCCCTCCATACCAGACACTGATGCAAACAGTTAGAATGCTCTCCATCAAGTATATGTAGAAATTCATTAAAGTCTTCAGTGGCACACCAAATCTCCTCAAATTCCAAGCGAAATGTAGCCACTGCTACGTCATGTTCGTAACTGCATCAATGTGCTGGGCTCAGGATACATCCTCAGAGATGTTGGGCACCCAGGAACTTGAACCCAGGTACCAAGTTACAGTGAAATGCTTACCTTGCATCCTGTTCATTCCAATCAAATTAATACACTGTGCATTGAGAACAGGGTAAAACAATAAATTGTAGCAGCTTCAGAAAGTGCACTGCAGGTAAACAATAGGGTTCAAGAACATAACGAGATAGAATGTGAAGTCAAAGGTCTATTTTATCATACAGGAAAACTTTATAAATCGCAGTAGCTTGTATCAGAAGAGCCAGAAAATGAGCCCCAAATTACTGGTAAAGCTGCACAGGAATCTGTTCTGGTGTCCCTTTTGTGTGTCAGTAATAGGGAAAAGGATATCTGTAGTAGTCATCTTAAAGTTATTGCGAACAGGAAATTATGTGGGCAGATGATGAGTAGGACAGAAATCCTACCATAAAGAGATTAGACCAATTATGTAATTAGCTGACATATGGTAGATGGATGTTATTGGATATTGTGTCTAAGCAGCAGAAAGCATGTGTGTAACCTTAAAGGCCAATGGAAATGTGAAAGCAAGTAAACCTAATCATTGGCTTTATGAAGACAGACCCTCTTCCAAAGACTTGACTATCATTTTGAGGGAAATGACAACATTTGGCCTCATTGTTAAAATAAAATATTAAATTTGAATATTTAATAAAGACATAGAATTAAAATATCTCCATCATCACACCCTTCAAAAAGGGTCTGGGTTGGTGATTAATCATTTCCTGAAAATAATCTGTGCCTGGAATTTCTTAAAAGATTTTCACATTTCGCTGCTATAACCTTAGGAGAAGTTTCCAGAAAGGTAAAAATTCAGCATGCACTGTCAATTTAGACCTGGGAAAAAATGTTGTCTGTCTCTTCTATCTCATAAATTTATAAACCTCTATCAGATCTCCCCTCAGTCTCTGCCACTTCAGAGGTTATAATCCAAGTCTGTTCAATGCCTCGTGATAACACATGTCCTCTAATCCAGGCACCATCCTTCTGCACCCTTTCCAAAGCCCCAACAACATTCCAATAACGGAGTGACCAAACCATCAGATGTGGCCTAACTAGTGTTTTTTAAAGCTGCAACATAACTTCCTGACTTATGAATTCAATGCTTCAACTATTAAAAGCAAGCATACCATTTATCTTCCTAATCACCCTATCAACCTGTGTAGCTACTTTCGGGGAGCTGTGAACTTGGACCCCAAGATCCCACTGCTCATCAGTATGGTTAGGATCTTTCCTGTAACAGTGTACTGTCTTCTTGCATTTGACCTACCAAGGTGCACACATCACATATATCTGTGTTAAATGCCATCTGCTATTTCTCTGTCCATATCCGCAACTAACCTATATCCGATTTTACTCTTGCTAGTATTCTACGCTATCCACCACACGTACAATCTTCGTGTCACCTGCAAACCATGCACCTATCTACATTTTCATTCAGGTCATTTATATGCATCTCAAACAGCAGAGCTCCCTGTATAGATCCCTGTGGAACACCATTAATCACAGACCTCCAGCTAGAATAAGTCCTGCCAACCACTACACTCTGTCTTCTGCGGGCAAGCTGGCTGAATCCAAACAGTCAATCCAACATGGATCCCATGCTTTTTAATCTACTGAATGAGCCTCCCATGAGGAACCTTGTCAAACTCCTTAACAAAATCCATATAGACAACATCCACAGCATTCTTCAGTCAATCACCCTTGTCATCTCAATTTCATCCATCACCTTTGTTGCCTCATTATAAAATTCAATCAAGTTAGTAAGACACGACTTGCCCTGCACAAAGCCATGCTGGCTGTCTGTAATTAGGCCAATTTTTTTTCCAAATGTTCATAACTCTTATCACTAAGAATTATGTCCAGTAACTTCTCTACAACTGTCATATCTCACCAGTCCTCCCCTCTCCCTAGTTATCCTCTTACTCTTGATGTTTGCATAGAATACCTTGGGATACTCTTTAATCCTACTTGCCAAAGACTTTCCATGCCCCCCCCAACCCCCGTTTTTTTGATTCCCTTCTTGTGTTCTTTTCTGGCTTCTTTATAATCCTCAATGGCTCAGTTTGATTCTATCTTCTGAAGCTTTACATACTTTTCCTTTTTCTTCTTGATTAAATTTATCACCTATCTCGACATTCAAGGTTCTCTTACCTGCCATCTTTGTCCTTTCTTCTTACTGAAGCGCATCTGTCCTGTATCCTATGCAAGACACCTTCCACAGGGCAGGTGTGGACTTGCCCAAAAACAGCTGTTCCCAATTAACTCTCCCTATTTCCTGCCTAATACTCTCATAATTTGCCCTACAAAAATGTAATACTCTCTGACAAGGTCCATACTTATCCTTATCTAGAGCTATCTTAAAACTGAAGGAGTTTAAGTCACTGCTCCCTTAAGCCTGATTTATACTTCTGCGTCAACATGACGCCGTAAGCACTGTATCGCTGCAAACCCTATGCAAAGTCAATTTGGATCCCTACGCCAGAGCCTGCGTTGCTGCAACGCACATCTCTCCCAAAATGTAACCGCGCGTCGTGGCAACGCAGACTGCAACAGCTGTGATTGGTCCGCAGCTGGGTCCATCTGCCCAGAAACGCCTTTCCTAACCCAGCTCCATCTTTCATCTGCCAGTTCCTGCTTTCCAACCCACTCGTCTCATTATACTGGTTAGCTCCCCTCCATGTTCAGTCCTGAAGCAGTATCTCAATCCAAAATGTCGGCAATGCCTCTGCCTCCACAGATGAATCCTGCCCTGCTAAGTTCTACCAGCAGCTTTTTTTTTGCTCCATAGTGAATTTACACTGAAGAATAGGGCTCAGCCATGGCATAGTTACCTAAAAAGAGTGCAAGCTGAAAGAGGTTAATGTAACTCAGAAGTGTAAGGCAGTATTTTAAATTATTAAGACTCATCTAATGATATAAACTACTCATTTATTAGTGGCACCAGTTAGAGAGATTTAGAGGGCAGTTCAATGAAAGGACATAGAATTTAAATGTTTGAGGGCTAAAAAAAAACTAATTGCTGAGATAATTGTTTGGAATGGATACATTTGAGGTAGTGGTTATCATCCTAAATGATACCGACCATTGCTATTTAGAGGATCAATGTTTTTTATACACTGCATTATATCCTATCCTGACATTTACCTAGGGTCACATTCAGCAGTCAGGACAAATCTGTCTGTTTCTTCTAGTAAAACCAATGTTTTGAGCACACCCCCAAGTACTGGAAGAACTCAGCAATCATGCAGCATCTATGAAGGAGAATAAACATTCTGAGTTTTGGGTCAAAGGGTCAATTGTTTGTTCCTCTTCATTGATGCTGCCTGACTTGCTGAATTCCTCCAACATTTTTGGAGTGTTGCTCAAGATTTCCAGCATCTGTAGCATCTCTTGTGTTTATGTTTACAGTGAATATCCTGTTTGGTTTATTAATTTTCACGTTTCTTCAATTAAAGTAGCCTTAAGCACATTATTAACAACACTTCAAAAGTTCTGCAGGAGTTTTGCTATCCAAAATATTCTGTCAATATTCAAAGTACTGAACCACAAGCACTTCTTTTTCAATCTCTCCTTCAAAAATTCTCCGGAGTCAGATTCAAAATTATCCTATGTGAATGTTTACAGTCTGTTTTTTGTCAGCCTCTGCGCAAATTGCATACTTCGAACTTTTCATATTCCAATGTTGTGCTCATTATTTTTGTTTTGGCCTTGCAATGCTCCTAAAGCTGCACTGGCAAGTTTCAGAAAACTGTGCTCTAACTTCAGGAGAAGAGAGATGAGGAAGATGCAGAAGAAATTGAAAATAAAGTGGTAGCTGTAAAGAGACCAAAAAGAAGAAACATCTTGCAGAAATCGTTCCTGTCCACACAGATTGAAATTAACTGGAACAACATGCCTGAGGAAGGATGTGCTGGCACTGGAGATGATCCAGAGGAGGTTTGCAAGAATGTGGTTTACAAAAGATTTACAACAAGAATTCCCTAAAGATTAACTTGCAGGTTGAGTCAGTGATAAGGATAGCAAATGCAATGTTAGCATTCATTTTGAGAGGACTAGAATATAAAAGCAAGGAAGTATTGCTGAGGCTTTATGAGGCATTGGTCAGAATGCACTTGGACTATTGTGGACAGTTCCGGACCCCTTATCTAAGAAAGAATGTGCTGGCATTGGAGAGGATCCAGAGGAGGTTTGCGAGAATGATTCTGGGAACGAAAAGGTTAACGTTAAAGTCTATGATGGCCCTGTGCCTGTACTCACTGGAGTTTATAATAAAGAGAGGGAGATCTTATTGAAACCTATCAAATATTGAAAGGCCTAGATAGAGTGGACATGAAGAGGATGGTTCCATTAGTCGGAGAATCTAGGACCTGAGCTTTAAAATAAAAGGATGCCCCTTTAGAACAGAGATGAGAATGAAGTACTTTAGTCAATGTGTGGTGAAACTGTGAAACTGATTTCCACAGATGGCTGTGGAGACCAAGTCATTGGGTATACTTAAAGCAGAGGTTGATGGGTTCTTGATTAGTAGAAGTGTAAAAAATTATGGAAAGAAGGCAGGAGAATGGGCTGAGAGGGAAAATAAATTAGCCATGATTGAACATTGGAGCAGACTTGATGTACCAAATGGCTTAATTTTGCTCTTACTGTTTATTTTATGGTCTTATTAAAGGAACACTGGAGGAAATTATACAATATTTGGGATTGGATGTCAAACACCATCTTTCTATATCTTGCATTTTCAGAATATGAATCATTATTTGGCATGTCAAATAGATTATAATCTTTGGTTTGGCATCTGTAATGTAATGCTTGAAGACTTAATTGTCTGCCACATCAATGTGAAATCTGTCTAGGGCAAATACCTGTGAGATAGAGTTTTTAATAGGAAGCTCTAGTCTTATCAAGACAAATTATATCAGATATATGTTCACAGATTGTTAAAGGTTAATAAACTGGTTAACAATGCATATAGGGTGCCTGGCTTCAATAGGTGAGGCACAGAATGTATGAGCATGAAAGTTATACTGAAGCTGTATACGATATTAAGTAGCTCAGTGTTTTTGTCCTATGTCTTCATCATAACTGAGAATGACTTAAAATCAGATTCATTATCACTGACATAAATTATGTAAAACTGCTGTATACAGTGGGGAAAAGTTGAAAATTACTATAATTTACAAAAATAAATAGAGCAAAAATAAAGAAGTAATGAGGTAGTATTCATGGGTTCATGAGCATTCAGAAATCTGATGGGGGGGGAATGCTGTTTCTGAGTGGTTTCTGAATGAACTAACTTCCATTTTGGTTCCACGGGTGGTTAATGAGAATAAGGCAGGGGAAAGCAGGAGATTGGGGCTGAGAGGAAAAATGGATCAGCCATGATAAAATGGTGGAGCAGACTAATTCTCTTCTTTATCTTAATGTCTTATGGTCTTAGATTCGTCAACATCAGGATCATGCATGGCTGAGGGGACAGGTGGTTAAGAGTTCTGACACTAATACAGAGCCTTTGTCTGATTGTGGCAAAGGGCCTTTCCTATAATTAGATTGGTAGATTCAATGATACTGATACCCCGTCTCATTAGCGGGGCAGAAGCATGGGCGCATTGCAGAGGGGGATCACAAAGGCAAGGAAAGAGGACCGGGTCGAGACAACAGAGACTTATGGAGAAGAGGAGTTTGGTGGGTAATAAAATGCATGAGTTCACGGCGCTAGCCAGGCATCAGAGAACATTTTGGGAGTGCAGTGTTATGTGTTTCACTGGAACGGGGCTGCACGAGGACATACCCGATCAAAACTTTTCCATGGGTGGCTTCCAGACCGTTCGGGCTGACCGGAAGTGCACTGAGAGCGGTAAGCATAAAGGAGTTGGGTGCTTACTGTTCTGGTTAACAACGGATGGTGCAATCCGGGTCATATTACGATTGAGGAACGTGTTTGTAGACCGGATATTGAACTTTTTACTGTTGGACTCCGGCCATATTCCACTGAGATACAACACTGGCCGTCACGGGATGTTGTTCCTACCTGTAGCCATCGAACCTTGCAGCTCCTCCCGTGGAGGGTCAGTCACCTTGAGCCAATAGGCTGGTTCTGGACTTATTTCCATCTGGCATAGTTTGCATTTTGTTGTTTGATTGTTTGTGGTTTTTGTATTGCTATATTTATGCTGTATTCTTGGTTGGTGCGGCTGTAACGAAACCAAATTTCCTTCGGGATCAATAAAATACATCTACCTATCTATCTAAATGTGTAAGTTTCTCACTGGTTCAAAATATTGTCCCTGGAAACTGCAGGGAAAATAATGTAATAGTGGCAACTCGGAGAGAAAATTCTCTGTGTAATATCCAACACTGTGGCAGCATTCAAATTCTTAGTAGTAAGCAGGATTTCACAAATATCCGTGCCTGGAGCACAGACAGATATTACTGTAATCAACTGGACTTGCTTAGTGTGAATTGACCATGCATTCTTGGCTTGGGGTACACAGGAGACCTGAGAATTAAAAAAGAATGGAGATAAATTTCTTACCTTTTGATCATAAGGCCATAAGATGTAGGAACAGAATGGCTGATGCATTTCCCTCTCAGCCCCAATCTCTTGCCTTCCCCCCCATATGCAATTGTGTCATGACTAATCAAGAATCTATCAACCTTTGTCTTAAATGTACCCAATAACTTGGCCTTCACAGCCCCCGTGGCAATGAATTCCACAGATTCATCACTCTCTAGTTAAAGAAGTTCTGAGGTTGTGCCCTCTGAACCTGGACTCCACCACCACAGAAAATATCCTCTCCACATCCACTCTATTGAGGCCTTTCAACATTTGATAGGTTGCAATGAGACCACCCCTCATTCTTCTGAATTTCAGTGAATACAGGCCAGAGCCATCAAACGCTTCTCATATGATAAGCTTTTCAATCCTGAAATCATTTTCGTGAACCTCCTTTAAACCCTCTCCAATGTCAGTACATCCCTTCTTAGATAACGGGCCCAAAACTGCTCACAATACTCCAACTGAGCCCTCACCAATGTTTTATAAAGCCTCAACATTACATCTTTGCTTTTATATTCCAGTCCTCTCAAAATAAATGCTAACATTGCACTTCCTCACCACTGATTCAACCTGCAAATTAACCTTTAGGGAATCCTGCACAAGGACTCCTAGTCTTTTTGCACCTCAGATTTTTGAATTTTCTCTCCATTTGAAAGATAGTCTACATTTTTATTTCTTCAATCAAAGTGATTGACCATAAACTTCCCGACACTATATCCCATCTGCTACTTCTCTGCCTATTCTCCTGATCTGTCTCAGTCCCTCAATAGCCGCTCTGCTTCCTGAAAACAACCTGCCCCTCTGCCTATTTTCCATATTGTCCACAAACTTGGCCAAAAACCATCAGCTCTATCATCCAAACAATTGGCATGTAATATAAAAAGAAGTGGTGCCAATACACTTTTTCCATGCTACTTCTGCACTTTTTTCTTATATTATATTTGTATTTTGTAAGATTTTGGGAGGTTTAACATCCATGTGTTAAATGTTTATATTTATATATGCTAATTATTAACAATGTAATCCCAATAGCTTTGTATTTATACTATATTATGTTTAACATTTTGATATTAATAAAAAGATTGGAAATGAAAGAAGTGGTGCCTATACAGACCCCAGTGGAATGCCTCTAGTCACTAGCAGCCAACCAGAAAAGGCTGCCTTCATTCCCACTCTTTGCTTCCTGCCATTCAGCCAACGCTCTATCCATGCTAGTATCTTTCCTACAAGACCATGGCTCTACTGTGTTAAGCAGTCTCCTGTGTGGCACTTTTTCAAAGGTCTTCTGAAAATCCAAGTACAGAACATCAACCAATTCTCCTTTGTCTACCTTCATGTTATTTCTTTGAAGAGTTCTAACAGATATGTCAGGCAAGATTTTCCCTTAAGGAAACCATGCTGACTTTGGCCTAGTTTCTCATGTGCCTCCAAGTACCCTGAAACCACATCCTTACCGATCAACTCCGATATCTTCACAACCAGTGAGCTTGGAATAACTGTCCTATAATTTCCTTTATTCTGCCTCTCTCCCTTCTTGAAGAGTGGAGTGATATTTGCAATTTTCCAGTCCAATGGAACCATGCCAAAATCCATTGATTCTTGAAATATCATTACCAATGCCTCCACAATCTCTTCAGCCACCTCCTTCAGAACTCTGGGGTGTAGACCATCTGGTCCAGGTGATTTATCTACCTTCAAACCTTGCAGTTTCCCCAAGTACCTTCTCCCTTGTAATGGCAACTTCACACAGTTCTGCCCCCTGACACCCCTGCACTTCTAGCATACTGCTAATGAAGTCTGAGGCAAAATAATTATTTAGTTTGTTCACTATTTCCTTGTCCCCCTTTACTACCCCTCCAGCATAACTTTCCAGCGGTCTGTTATCTAGTGTTCCCTTCCAATCAATTTTGGCCATCTCCTCTCTCATGCTTCTGTAATTTCTTTCACTGTACTGCTGATACATTTGGCTTTAGTTCTCCTTCTCAAATTTCAGGATGAATTTGATCTTATTATGATCACTTGCCCCTAAGGGTTCTTTTACCTTAAGATCTCTAATTAATTCTGGTTCATTGCACAGCACCCGATCCAGAATAGCTGATCCCCTATTGGGCTCAACCATGAGCTGCTCTAAAAAGCCCTCTCATAGCCATTCTACAAATTCCCCCTCTTGGGATCCAGCACAAACCAGATTTTCCCAATCTATCTGCATATTGAAATCCCCCATGACTATCGTAACATTGTCCTTTTGATATGCATTTTCTATCTCCCATAATAATTTGTAGGCCATATCCTTACTACCGTTTGGGGGTCTATATAACTCCCATCAGGGTCTTTTCACCCTATAGTTTCTTAGCTCTACCCACAACAATTCAGCACTTTCTGATACTATGTCATCTCTTTCTAATGATTTGATTTCATTTTTAGCAACAGAACCACCCCACACCCTCAGCCTGTCCTTTTGATACAATGTGTATCTTGGATGTTAATTTCTCAGCTATAATCTACTTCTGGCAAAGATTCAGCGTAGCCCAGGATATCATACAAGCTAATCTGTAACTGTGCTACAGTTTACTACCTTATGCTGTATACTGTGTATATTCAAATCTAACACCTTCAGTCCTGTATTCATCACCATTTTGCAGTCTTGTTCCCCTTTTACATTGCAACTCATCCTGTTGACTGCCATTTTGCCCTGTCATCAACTACTCCTTGCTAGCAGACTCACTGCATACAGCCTCTGTTTGTAAACCAACTACCTCATCCTCAGCACTATTACTCCAGTCCCATCTCACTGCCAAATTAATTTTAATCCTCCCAAAGAGCTCTAACAAACCTGCCTGCAAGGATATTGGTCCCCCTCAGGTTCAGGTATAACCCATGCCTTTCGTACAGTTCGTACCTTCCCGAGAAGATATTTTAATAATCCATAAATCTGAACCCCTGCCCCCCGCACCAGTTCCTCAGTCTCGATTCATCTGCCAAATCATCCTATTCTTACCCTCACTGGTGCGTGGCCGAGGCAGCAATCCAGAGGTCGCTACTCCAGAGATCCTGCTTTTCAGCGTTCTACCTGGCTCCCTAAAATCTCTCTTCAGGACCTTCTCACCTTTCCCAGCTATGTTATTGGTGCCAATACCTCTGGCTGCTCACTCCCCCCCTTTAGAATGCTGTAGACATGCTCCAAGACATCCTCGATGCAAGCACCTGGGAGGTAACATTTCCATTCAGGTGTCTCTATCCCTCCACAGAATCTCATCTCGTTTCCCTAACTATGAAATCACCTATCACTACTGCAATTATCTTCACCTCTATTCTCTTCAGTGCCAGAGACCCTGTCATTGTGGCTCCCCCCGGTAGGTCATCCCCCTCAACAGTGTTTAAATTGAGGGAAACAGCCACAGCGGTACTCTGGACTGCCCGCCTATTTCCCTTCCTTCTCCTGACAGTCACCCAGTTACCTGCTTCAGGCAAGCCAGGGGTGACTACCTCTGTGAAGCTCTTATTTATCGCTTGCTCAGTCTCCTGTATAAGCCGAAGGTCATCGAGCTGCCGTTCGGTGCACCTGGTGCGGATGTGGTTATCTGGGAAACTGAAGGTTTCCCAGAATTCCCACTTCTCACACACAGAACACAGGGAGCATGAAGTGTAGAATATTATTAAATTATCTGTAGCTAAAATTAGCTAAATATCTCGAGATGCATCGTCCATTTAAAGACTCAGAATTCAATTTAGAAACATAGCTAAAATGTATCAGTCTACAGCAATGTAAAATGCTTTATCAGAAGCCCCTTAAGAGTGAAATATACACTGTGTAGTAATGCAGCGAGTTCCAAACAGGGGAACTACTGCAACCTGGAGAAAGATTTCCTCAATGAATACTTGTATATGCAAGCAGACAATTATGGTTTTCCTAACATACAAAGAGCATAAAAAGGAGAACAGCATTAAAATTTACCTGCACTTCGGTCCTCACTGCTACCAACATTTGCTGACTGACTTTAATCCATAAGGAATGTATGTGATTCAGTGATTTAAATGAGGTGCATGTCATAATAATGTAACATTTGTATTTAAATAAGGCTACTGCTATTGCAAGACACCTGTTGTTTTTGTGACTTAATTCAAGGAAGTAAAAAGGCTGCAATTAAAGTGGCGTAAAATATTTTTAATGTTGGCAAGTGGTGGAAATATTCTTTAAACTACAAATTTCATCATCCTGCTCCTCTCACACTCTTAAACCCCAGCACATTGGACAGAAAGATCTATAAAAAGTAGTGGATATGGCCCAGTCCATCATGGGTAAATCTCTCCCCACCATTGAGCACATCTACATGGAGCGCTGTCGCAAGAAAGCGGCATCCATCATCAAGGACCCCCACCATCCAGGCCACGTTCCCTTCTCACTGCTGCCACCAAGAAGAAGGTACAGGAGCCTCAGGACCCACACCACCAGGCTCAGGAATGGTTTTTACACTTCAACCATCAGGATCTTGAACCAGAGAGAATAACTTCACTCACCCTGTCACTGAACTGGACTCACTTTCAAGGACTCTTCATCTCATGTTCTTGATATCTATTGCTTAATTATTTATCATTGTTTTTCCTTCCTTCTGTATTTCCACAGTTTGTTCATTTTTTGGCACATTGGTTGTTGTCTGTGCTGTTGGCCCTGGTCTTTCATTGATTCAATTGTGTTTCTTGTAATTACTGTGATTGCCCACAGAAAATAAATCTCAGGTCTGTGTATGGTGACATGTTTGTACATTGATGATAAGCTCACTTTGAACCTTGAACTCTGAAACATCTCCTCACTATTCTAAGTAATTCATGATAACCACCATCGGTATTCAGAAGATGAATGGTTCTTTTACTGTATTCTACCCTATCCTAAGCTTAATCCAAGGTCACATTCAGTAGCCATTGAGAGTGTTGCTCAGAATATCAGTTGTTTCTTCCCAGTACAACGAAAACCCTGAGCAACATGCTCAAATACTGGAAGAGATCAGCAAGTCAAGCAGCATCTAATATATAAAGGGGAATAAATACTCAATGTTTTGGGCTGAAACTGTCTGACTTTCTGAGTTCCTTCAGCATTTTGTATGTGTTGTTCAAGCTTTCCAGCATCTGCAGAATCTCTTATGTTCATGTTTGTAGTCAATATCCTGTTTGGTTATATAATTTTCTTGACTCATCATTAAAACAAACACATTAATAATAAATTTTCAGAAGTCTGGGGGGGGTTTATTATCCAAAATATTGTGTTAATATTCTAAATACCAAACATTAGATGCCACTGTGCCATTTAACCCTTCACTGAGTTCCCTTTCCCTTGGTTTCCCTCTCCCACTCTGCTCTACACTTCAGTTGCCAGCTGTTGTCAGTTAATATACAAGTCCAGTTCTATTGCTTGTAAGTAGAAACGTATAACAATGGTTTCTAACCAAATCAAGTTTGTTGTCACATGCACAATTATGGTGAGCTATAGTTCAATGACTAAACTTGCTTGCAGCAAAATCATTTGAACATACATTCAGAAAACAGCATAGAATATTAATTACACATAATTTATACATAGAATTATACTGTAGAGTGAAAATAAAGACTGTGCAAAAGCAAAACTTAGTGCAAATAGAAAATACAGATACAACCAAAGAAAAATTCATGGTGGTGCAAGAGGTTGCCTGTAGTTTTCCATTGCTGAGGTAGGGCGAGGATTGTGCTGGTACCACAGGTTCAAGAACTTGATGGTTATAGGGAAGTGGCTGTTCCTGAACTTGGTGGTGTAGAATTTTAGGCTTCTATACCTCCTACCTGATAGTTGATAAATACCGCCTTCTGGGCAGTGCCTCCTGTAGCTGCTCTCAATGGTGAAGAGGGCTATGCCTGTGATTGACTGGGCTGCGTCCAAAACTCTCCACAGCCTTTTGCATTCCTGTGATTTGGAATTTCTAGAACAGGTGATGATGCAATCAGTTAGTACACTATCAACAGAGAATCTGTAGAAGTTATAGTATGCTGAAACTCCATAAACTTCTAAGAAAGTGGAGGCACTGGAATGCTTTCTTCATGCTTGCACTCTTTTTTTCCTCTGACCCACCAATGGGAAGTGATTTCTGGTCTCCTGTCTTCTCTTTTCTGAAGTCAATGGGTGCTTTGGTTTTGTTAACATTAAGCATCAGGTTGATATTGTAGTAACACTCAACCAGATGTTCAACCTTAGTACTGAACGTTGACTACCCATACTTCAGCCAACAAATGTAGTGCCTTTGGTGATTTTATAGATGGTATTAGAGCCGTTTGGTGAACACTCCTGACATCTCCAGTCTACGTCCAAACTGCAATCGTTTATCCTTGAAGCAATTCTGATGAATCTCTTCCTTATTCTCTACAGCATGCTTACTTAATTCCTAAACTCTCGTGGCCCTCACGGGATTCAACACTCCTTCTGAGGTCAAGCTAGTACTTATGCAGATTTAGTATAACCTCCAAGTTATACATATACGTTGCCATCTGCTCAACTGTCCTCAAGATCCCAAATATTTAATTAACTGTTTTGTTAATTTGTCCTAAACCCTTCCAAGATCTGTGCATAGCATCCACAAATAAGAATCTCCCATTTCTTTTTGAAAGCTTAAGAAATCTTCCTACCAATTACATCAAGCTATTCTAATCTCTTTTGACTCTTATCTATGGTCTTATCAGTCTTATCAATCAGAGCTCTGCCAAGCTCTGTAAGTACTTTGATGTGAGCCATTTTTCTTCAGATGACAATCTTCCCATGTCAGAAATCACTGAAGGCTCTCTGTTATATTAAACCACTGTGGGTGAGAAGACAAAACCTGCACACTGTACTCCAAAAATTGTCCCATCAAAGCCCGTGCAGTTGCTGCAAGAGACACATAACCTTATTTTCTAAGCCCTGGATGTGTGCCATATCTGCTTGTTACCCTTCTGTAATTTGTGTAAGAGAATCCCAAATTCTTCTGTCTTCAACACTCACTCACCTCTCATCTTTTAAAAGATATACCACTTCTCCATTTTACAATTCAAGTGGTTAATTTCCATATCTATATTATGCATTCCATAAGCCAATTCTCTCCCTTACATAACCAGTTTAGTTCGAAGGTTCAAAGGTTCATTTATTGTCAAAGCATGTATGACAATAACTCTGAAATTCATCCTCTCCAGATAGCCATAAAACAAGTAAAGAACATGAACATTGTTCAGAGGGAAGCACCAAACCCAACCCCCTCCGCACAAAAAAGAACAGCATCCTGATCATCAATCCTTAAAACCCCCCTCCCCCAACACAAAATGGAACAGGAACATCGACCCCCCCCAAAAAAACAACCCCTCCCCCGCACAAAAAAACTAACAGAACATCAACCCCCAAACACCCTCTCCTCGTACCAACAAAATGGAAAAGGACCAGGTGATAAAAAAGCACATGATATAAAATCCGTAAGACTGAAAAAGTCCACAGTCCATAAATGCAATAGTTCAATCCACTAACATAAAACCACAATATCATCCCTGATACATTTAATTGTTACATTTTCTGCTTTATTTCATTACCAGACTTGGAAGATATCACGCCTGGTAACCCCCAGCTAAGTTTTTAATGTACAAACGTATTTGATGCATAGTGAAGCCTGAATGACCCTTGTGCTAGCTTGAACACTAACTATTTATTGCTGCTCTCCATTTTGCAGTCCATTAAATCCATGTTAATATATTTTTCCTACTTACACAAGTAACATTTTGATTCTTGAATAGTGTGAAGTGTTTCACCATGAATGGTCAAACTTGAAGGCAAAATACAGGGTTAATGGCAGGACTCTTAACAGTGTGGAAGAACAGGGGGATCTTGAGGTTCATGTCCATAGATGCCATTGGTTGCACCACAAATTGGTAGAGTGGTTTGGAAGCTGTATGGTGTGTCCGTCTTCATTAGTCAGATGATTGAGTTCAAGGGCCGCAAAATAATATTGCAGATCTATAACATTTTGTTCAACCGCACTTGGAATGTTGTGTTCAGTTCTGGTCGCCTCATTATAGGAAGGATGTGGAAACTTCAGAGAGGGTGCAGTGGAGAATTACCAAGAAGAAGCCTGGATTAGGAAGCATATCATATGGGGATAGGTTGTGAGAGTTAGGGCTTTCTTCTTTGGAGAGAAGGAGGATGGGAGGTAACATGATAAGAGGCATAGATCAAGTGTTTCAGCGAGCAGAGCAGAGGACAGGCATATTCAAAGACCGTCCACCTAAACTGAGAGGAAGGTTTGATCGATCTAAGCACCAGGCCAATTTAGAAAGGTCAGATAAAGGCCAAAATATGAGGACAGGGTCCAGGCCCAGAGCATATTGATGAGACAGGGCCCGAGTCCTAGTGCGAGGAACAACCCAAAGCTTGGATGATCTTAACACCGGGCCAGATGGATTGAAAAGACAGGGTGTTGGGATAAGAAGCAAGGGTCTGACCAGTACTGCTTGGTGCTCCACAACATTTACTCGGCTCTGTGCTGAACTGAGGCTGATGCTGTGGTCTGCTCCAGATGGGCTGGGTTCCTGGGTTCCGTGTCTACTGACTCACTTTTGTTCTGAATGCGATTTGCTTACTTTTATTGTTCACATGATTTGCTTATATATATATATATACACACATCGGGTGTTTGACAGTCTTTTTTAATATGGGTTCATTTAGGTTTCTTTGTTTTGAGGTTGCATGTAAGGAGACAAATCTCAAGGTGCATACATACATATAATGTATATATACATACTTTGATATTAAATGTACATTGAACTTTGATTTGTATTGCATAAAATTATGTTGACTCTATTTACATTTGTCCAAGTGCTCTGTTACCACATCATTAGTGATAAACTTCACTGTAGAAAAATATGATATGGATTTTAATACTGAACTTGAATTATCCATTAAATGGTAAAATTTAACATCATGTAGAAGAGCTAAGGAACTTTTCTGTGCAGATGCATAAATCACCAACCCTTCTAGTACAAGTACTTTGAGCCAGTGTTGACAGAGAAGTAACAATTTCTTAATAAAGCAGTTGTTGGGCTATTGATTATGATAAAAGGAGATAACTTGCTTGCATCATTTACCAGGATGCTTTCTTCAGTTAGTTGATGAGGTAACCGTAGCCATTGGCCACTGGCAAAGGCATCAGGAGGTGTCCAACCTTCAAAGAGTGTTTCAACCCTTAACCACTACACTCTCCAGTTGGCAGATCAGTTAGCAGTTGGCAAGTCACTGCCCATCTGCTCCTGACTTGTAGCTCAACTCCTCTCGTCTGCTCCATATCCAGCAAGAGGGTCTTTCTGCTTCCTCCCCCATCCTGCGAGCTGCTTGGTTCTGCTCTTTTCATCAAGGCCCTGTGACCTCCATGCCGACCTTGCAAGGAACCCCCTACAGCCAATCTCCATGGGGAATAGCCACATCTGCTATCCTTTATCCCTGCACTCCTGGACTTAGGATTAGTAGTTTAGCGCCATCCTTTTGTGAGCTTCCTCGCATCCTCCCATGGTATTGTGAGCTCCACTACGATGATTTTCTTGTCTTCGGTGGACCACAATATGATGTCAGGTCAAAGTGAAGTTTGCACCACTTCCAGGAACTACATTTTCCTCCCCACCTCAACCCTCATCTCCCATGATTTGGCAGCTTGCATCAGATTAGATTTAGGCCTCTTTGATATGACTGGCATCACCCTCTCCTTGTTGAAAATGACTGCCCTGTTTGCCTTTCTGCTAGCTGATCTCTTTTTACACCTCTCCCACTCCAGTGTGTCAGCAAGGGATAGTAAGGTAGTGCTAGAAAGATAGCCGATGCTTAAGGTGAATGGATTATAAAGTTTTGTCACCTTGTTAGATTTTCTAGACAATTTGACATGCAGTCCATGTTGGCATCAACATTTCATGTCATATAAGTCAGTCATATAAGCTTTCATATTAGAACATAGAATATAGAACAATACAGGGACAGGCTCCTCATTACATGATGTGCCAAACTAATTAAATTACTAATCAATTGCTGAACTAAACTCATTGCTTCTGCTACACAATGTCCATATCTTTCCATTTCCAGCCATTCATGCCCCTATCTAAGAGTCTCGAACATCTCTATTGTGGCAGTGCATTCCAAGCACACACCACTATTGTTCTCTCAAATGCCAAGTCTAGATCATTGACATGCATTACAAATAATTGTAGTACTCAACACAGTTGACACCTATCACTCATCCGCATCTTACCAATCCAAAGTATATAATATCCCCCTAACCTTCAAAGAATCTCTCTATCCATAGATTTGGATTTCCCTCATTTTAACTTCTTAATATTTTCGATCAAGTCTATTGTTTAATACATTTGAAAATCCACTGCAGAATCCTTAGCACTTCAAAGAAAAGTTCCTCAAAATATTATGCTGAAAGATAAGTGACATTTAAGAAGCAGTAATTATTAACACAAGAGATCCTGCACATGCTGGAAATCTAGAGCAACACACACAATATGCTGAAGGAACTCAGCAGGTCAGGCAGCATCTATGGAAAAGAATAAGCAGTCAACATTTCAGGCTAAGAGCCTTCACCATGACTGGCCAGATGAAGGGCTTCTTGCCTGAAATGTTGACAGTAATTATTAGCATTTTTAAGACTTCCATCAAAAGGAAGAAATGCTGGACTGAGTGAGAGACAACCAAAGCAGAGGTAGCAGAATCGGGACAGAAATCGCTATCAGCCTCTTTTTTGAAAGCTGATGATATAGACAGGACTAGTGATGTAGAATGATGTGCAGCATTTGACACTATTTGGTCAATATTATTTGTTGTACTTACCATCTTCAGAATTCTGGGAGAAATTTTTATTCCATAGCATTTCAGAACATTTTGACAGTACTAACATAATTTCTTCCTTCAGAATCTACAGTAAGTCTAATTATAAATTAACCCCCTATTGCAAATACTAACTTTCATATAGAGTTTAATATTTATTTTAGTCTGTAGTTTTGCCTTAGGATACTGAGTACAAACTAGTGTTACAGTCAACAATAAACCACCAACTCTGTCACTGCCAACTTCTCTGAATTCACTTGAAGAATAGGCAGACTAACTATCAAACCTAAGACCCCTGCATGGAGACACTAGTTGCTCTCAGCTAGCAAATTGGCTTTGCCACCCTCACTTGCATGCTTGACACCAGACTCCTGAAACACATTATACTCAGCTCTGTCACAAGAAGAGATTACCAACTGACAGTGAAAATTCATCCTTGAAAAACTGCTGCATCCTCATTGACTCCAGGGAAATTCTAGCCTGTGACTGCTCAAGGTGGCGAAGGAGCATTCAGCCCGGTACTAATAAATCTGAGACCCTCTATTAAGAAGACGCAGAAGCAAGGTGTAGAAAGAGAACACCAACTCATAAACCAACCCTCTCCTGCCCTATCTATGGAAGAGTCTTCAATTCCAGCACTGGTCTCATTAGCTACCTTAGAGTTCACAAAACTGGAGTGGAAGCAGGTCCTCCTCAATATCGTGGGACTAACTAAAAGCAGATGAATCACAATTTGATTGCACATCCACTTGATATAGCCAAAAACCTTCTGGAAATATTTTCTCAGTCACCCACATAACACCTTCAAAATTATCTGAGTATCAAACCCAAATTTTTCCTTCATTTTATCTATATGTGATATGACCTTGAATGCATTCCTCTTCGCCTTCACTTTCATCACTTCCATTTATACATTCCATCTAACATCTAGACCTACATTCTTTCCAGAATCCCACTAACTTTTTAAACTACTTTTATTCAATCATTCCTTAAAGCATTAAAAACCTTTTTGGGCCCCTTTCTCAGATTATGCAGACAGTTTGTAAGTATGTCTCTGTGAAACATCATGAGACAATCTATTTAACATCAAATATACAGACTACTTATCCATTGAAATCACCCAAGAATTTTACAAACATTTGAAAGTTGTTATTATCAAGATGTATAGTATGCCAAAATAAAAGTTTCTAAATTGATTCAAGTTAACAAGTCTGGAATAAATTCAAATCTGGTTCAGTTAAATTGGGTGAAAATATTCCTTAAATATTATTGAATAAGGAGATGCATTTTGGCAAATTGATAAAGTTTTCCTATAAAATCTGTGTCCAAACTGAACTCAGTTCAGAAACACCTGCAGACAGTTTATTATAAGGCAACATCTGGGTTCACTGGAAAATGCCAACATGAAAGAACGTAGTGTACTTTAACGTTTAAAGTATGCCAAAATCCTCCCGTTGAAACCCTTATAACATTTGGTCATTGGATACACTGATGCTGTAAAACCAAAATCAGCTTTTCCCGATACAACCATTTCTCATGTTAATTAGAAATAAAACACACAAAGACTGATTATACTGAATATTCTTTTCAATACAGCAAAAATAATGCAGCTAATTAGCATTAAAAATAAATTATAAAATATCTTTCATGATAGAACTACAATTTTCTTCATTCTTAGAACTTAAAGGATTCCATCTAAGTGTCCATACTTCCTTGAAGCACTAAAATTCACATCATAATGCAGCTCTCAAAATGGTACTTCCTCGATGCCAATATTTCAGACAGTTTTTGTCTTGTTTTTCACCTCAGGATCAAACTTTATTGTGTATACAGCAATATTATGGAAATCATTTTAAATTTTAGTTTTATTGAGGATGTAGGTAGTTAATCAGTTAAAATGTAAAACTAAACTTTTGCATTAAATAACTTGGTCTTTTGAGCTGAACAATATCATATAAAAATATTTTAGGAAAGGTCATTTGTCTTATACTCAGGTGAATGTGTTTATTTTGATGAAATATCTTCGTTTGCATGACAGTGCTATAAATCTAAGCTGGCATAAAATGCTTCTTATGAATGATCCACTGAATCTTGAAATGACTCCACACCACATTTATTTTTTCCATGATTTTTGCAATCACCTGACAGATTTATAGCAGTCTTAAATACAGAAACAAACAAAGGGAAATTGTGCCAAAGGACATTATTTTCAAACAAGGTTCATTGAAAGATGAAATCTGTTGGTGCACTGCTTGATCAAGTAAAGATAAACACACTTTTATTCTTGTTATTAATTCATAAACTTGAAATATTCCACTTAGAAAATCTCTGCTGGAGTTCTAATAATAGATTTGAACTGCGGCAAGTGTTCAGTGAGCTCCAGCAGTGAGTTCTGCTTATATTTTCAACCTAAAAGATAACATAAGCAAGTATTATATGTATTATTAAGTTTCAGGCAAAGAAATTAAGTTGAAGAACTTCCATTACTGCCCCCAGAGGATTTATGATATTGGAGAAGTTCCCCTAAGTAGGCTTCCAGTTATGGGAATTGTTGTGGTGGGATTAGTTTAGATATACTTGCGGCCTTTAAGTACTATCACAAACACTTCTTGTTTCCACCTGCAGTACCTGAGACCATTTGTCTCTGCCATCTCCTCAGCCCATTAACCCGGTTGCTAGAACTACCATCCATCTGCTTGTCTCCTCCAGGTATCAATACAGCAATGTTGTGATGGCCAAATCCCATTTTTCACTCAATATTAACTTATCCAAAATGAATATCCTATCCCACATCATGCTTCACGTACCCATTCTGCTTCTTCTCTCTATAGAACACTGCAGAGTCTGCTCTACTTCTCCAGCGTCCCAGGGAAGATTTTCATTCCCACTAGCTGAATACATTCACAGTCTTCTTTTTTACTGCTTTTCCCAGTTCTGCAACTACTAAATTCTCTAATCCTTGTCCTCATTTTATGCATAACCTTCACCTTCACTCCCCCCCCCCCACCACCATTAGCCACTGTAGCCACCTGGTTCCCATTGTGGAATTCCCTTTGCTAACTACACCTTTGCATATTCCTTTCCTATTTTAGACCAAAAGACCACTTTAAAACCAATTTAATTGGTCTGTTTTTAATGGTCTATTTTAGACCTTGAAATGAATGATTTTCAAAGCTCCTCAGTGCTTTCTCTCCCCTCCATCTCTGCAAATTTCATTACCCCTATAAGCTTATCCATAATCTCAAAAATTCCAAACTCTGCCTGCTTGCATTTTACATCACGGGAGCTGGGGGTTATATGACACATTTACAGCTCAGGGCATTCCGGAATTCTGAGATCAATTCTAACGTCGTTCTAGAAGAAGTCACTGTACGTCCTTCCCATAGAAGGCATGGTCTTTTTTCTGGGTGCACCAGTTTCTTCCCACATGCCAGACATACATTACCAGGTAGGTTAATTGGTCATTGTAAACTATCCCATGACTAGGGTAAGGTTAAACAGGATTATTGTCGACTGGTAGTGTAGTGGCATCAAGCGCCAGACTTCGGAGCGAAGGCTCCTGAGTTCGAACCCACAGGTACGCTTTCCATCCGTGCTGGGTTGAGCGTCGAGCTAGCAACTTGACCCCGTAGAAAAGAAATTGCCTGCTTCAGAAAGATCAACAGCAAGATGTTGATGGCCTATGCTGTCTTGTGAGTTTAAAAGGGAATTTCCTTTTCCTAATCAGGATTATTGGGGTGCTGGGGTGGCCTGGCTCGAAGGCCGGCTGGACGAGCTTACGCCGCGCTGTATTGCTAACAAAAATAAATTATGAGGTGGCCACTTCATTAGATACATCCTAATAAAGTGGCTACTGACTGCACGGTTGTGGCCTAATGCTGCTGTTGCCCATAAACTTCAAGGTTTGATGTTGTACATTCAGAGATGCTCTTCTGCACACTGTTTTAACAGATAATCATTTGAGTTACTGTCGCCTTCCGGTCAGCTTGAACCACTTTGGCAATTCTCTCCTGACCTCTCTCATTAACAAGGTTAATGAGCCAGCTGCTCTCTGAATGTGTTTTGTTTATCACACAACTCTCTGTAAACTCTAGAGACTGTTGTTCATGAACACCCCAAGGGTTCAACAGTTTCTGAGACACTCAAACTACCCCCCTCTGGCACTGACAATCATTCCAAGGTCAAAATGTCATTTAGATCACATTTCTTCTCATTCTGATGTTTGGTCTGAACATCAGTTGAACCTATTGTCATTGACTGCATGCTTTTATGCATTGAGTTGCTGCCAAATGATTGGCTGATTAGATATTTGCATTAACGAACAGACGGCATACCTAATAATGTGGTCACCTCATGTATTTCCTGCTTCAGCCAATGGAGCTTTCAGCTGCTGAGACTGGAAGGTGTGAAGTTGCTTTCCTACATATCTTGACAATAAGTACTCCTGTTTGAGTACTGTACAGTTCTGGTCACCGAACGATAGGAAAGATGTCAATGAAATTGAGAGAGTACAGAGGAGATTTACTAAAATGCTGTCTGGGTTTCATCTCCTAAGTTACAGAGAAAGGTTGAACAAGTTAGGTCTTTATTCTTTGGAGCGTAGAAGGTTGAGGGGGGACTTGATAGAGGTGTTTAAAATTATGAGGGGGATTGATAGAGTTGACGTGGATAGGCTTTTTCCATTGACAGTGGGAGAAATTCAAACAAGAGGACATGAGTTGAGAGCTAAAGGACAAAAGTTTAGTGGTAACATGAGGGGGAACTTCTTTACTCAGAGAGTGGTGGCTGTGTGGAATGAGCTTCCAGCAGAAGTGGTTGAGGCAGGTTCGGTGTTGTTGTTTAAAGTTAAATTGGACAGCTATATGGACAGGAAAGGAATGGAGGGTTATGTGCTGAGTGCAGGTCGGTGGGACTAGGTGAGAGTAAGAGATCGGCATGGACTAGAAGGGCTGAGATAGCCTGTTTCCATGCTGTAATTGTTATATGGTTATATCTTCAAATAGCGATTTTCAATTTTCCTTGAAGCATATTTCTTTGGCAAAGCAATTGATTCAAAACACAAAGGAGTTGAAGTAGCACTGACAGTGAGTCAGCATCTGCAGAGGGAAATAAACAGCCGAAGTTTCAGGATGAGGCACTTCATCTGGACTGGAGAGATGGGGGCGGGGTAAAATAACCAGTATTACAGGATGCCGGGGGGGTGGGGGCAAGGTGAGAAGGATTGGAGCAAGAGTTGCAGATGAAGGGAATGATAAGCTAATGGGAAAAGGAGGAAAGTGGTAATGATGAAAAAGCTGGAGGTGACAGGTTCAATTAGAAAGGGCTGAAGAAGATAGAATCTAATTGCAAAGGATAGTGGAACATGGAATAAAGTGATGGAGGTAGGGAGGGAACCGGTGGGAGGTATATTTAGGTGAAGGCAGATGGAGAAGGTGGAGGAGGGGAAACTGATAGTGTGAAGGTGGCAATTGAATCAGGAGGAAAACAGGAGGAAGGGACAGATGGGTACAGTTACCGGAAGTTAAAATAGGATTAGTTTGCTGTAAGTATTGATCCAGGCAATGAGGCGCGCACAAGTCATAATTGTTTTGCCATTTGAACAATGAATGGCTTTGGCTCAAACCAATATTAACACCCTCCACTCCACCCCCAGATGTTCTTTCAGCAGATTGCCTATTGAAGGGAAATTTGTGATGAGTTTCTCCAAATGCGCTCAACCAATACCCAGACTGCTGTGCTCCTTTTGGTCTCTGCATTTAGCAACATTGCAAACTGTTGTCACCCTTCTCTTAAAGATAACCATATGTACTCCGAATTCAAATAACAACTAATTTATTGCCTCATTACTTGTAACTGGGTGCAATTAATTTGAATGTGCTTATTATGATATTGACAGTGGAGGGAGGTGAACTTTCTAATAATGATGTGTTCAGTGCACTTCAGCTTCTGGCATGTTGAGTTTCATCAAGGAGTTGATAATATTGTTGTGGAATGAAATTAGGGTACCAAACAGTGTCCGGAGTGACTGACTGTCTGTGGCTACAGAGCATCTGGAAGTGGAATCCCTCATGACTTTGACATGTTGCCTAGATCAGTTAAAATGAGCATAGGCTTTTCATTTATTGCACTCCAGGGGCTTTCAACTTGGCCTCCTATATGTTTGTAAATAAATCTTTCAAAAAAGTTTTCACTTGTTTTCTTTCCTTTTCCCACCTCCATCCTGTAGCACATTTTAAAGGGGAGTAAATGTTTTACACATTCATTTCAGGCTTGTCCACCTATTACATTTGAATATATAAAAATGTAAACATGTAGATTAAGCCATTTAGCTATCTAAAATAGGAATTTTTTATTTTTATTTTTACACAGTGATTTACTAGATGTAAATTCTTGTTCAAGAAGGAAAATTCTCTCCAAATCAACCTTGTAAAGACCACTCTCAGTTTCTTGAATGTTTCAATGAAGTCTATTCTTATTCCTCTAACTTCAGTTTTATAAGCCTGTCCTCTTCAGTCTTTTCTCAGAAGGCAACCTGTATGTTTCAGGTATCAGTCTACTAAACTTCGAAAGTGTTCCCCTTCAGTAATATCCTTTCTTACATAAGGAGATTATAGTGGTCGATGTGTGGTCTTATAATTGCCCTCTTTAACTAAAACATGGAACATTTCAGCACAGTGCAGGCCGTTCAACTCATGATGTTGTGCCAAACTTTTTACCTACTCTAATGTCAATCTAACCCTTCCCTCCTACATAGCCCTTAATTTTTATATCATCCCTGCGTCTATATAAGAGTTTCTTAAATTATCCTATTGTATCTGCTTCTACCACCACCCCTAGCACAGTATTCCACATACTCACCACTCTCTGGGTAAAAAACCTACCTGTGACATCCCCTTATTGCTTCTTCCAATCACCTTAAAATTATACCCCCTCCTTTTGAACAAAACCTCCTCACTGTTATATGCAACTTCTTACTTACTAACATTACGCCACTGGCGATTAGGGCAGCAACGAAGGTCTTCCAATTCTGGCGGTGTTCAGGGCTTCCTTCATTGTGACAGTAGCTTCCTCTCAGTTTTCGCAGCTGTCAGTCGTGCGATTCCCAAGTGAAGACTTGAGAATACTGTTGCACTCAGGTGTAGAAAGAATCTCCATTGCTCTTTCTGTAACAATTTTCTTTTAGATGGATGTTAGCCCTGAGATGAATCCCCGAAACTGGAGAACCGGTGGACGACTCTTAGCCTAGCCTCTACCTTTCGACCTGTTTGACATAAAGCTCTGACTCCAGCCAACGTAGCTCTCCTGGTTATTGAGGCTTGCTAGCCTCCAAGTACAATAACAATGTAGTCTTCCTCTTGGAGGCTTTGTATTCAGCTTCTCTAGTAATTCATGTAATATTTAATAATCAGGAATAATAAATCCTGTTAGTTTTCTGAAATATTTGCTGTTCCTGCCTGCTATCTTTTTTTGCAAAACATGTGGTAGAATACCCAAATCTCTCTGCTCCACAAAGCTCTGCATTCTTTCACTATTTAGAAAATATGTTTCTTTTTTTTTATTTTTCCTATCCAACTGGATAATTTCATATTTTCCCATTTGCCTGATATGCTAAATCACTTAACCTCTGAATATTACTTTACATCCTCCATAGGTTTTCCTCATGATTTGCGTTCCTATCCGTCTTCATGTCACCAACAAACTTAACAATCATTCAGGTCATTTATATAAATCACAAGAAGTTTAGTTGCCTACCAGTCAAAATCTATTTATGTTAACTCCATGTTTCCTGTTAACTAGCAATGTCAGAATCAGAATCAGGTATATTATCAATGACATATTTTGTGAAATTTGTTGTTTTGTGGCAGAATGCAATACATAAAAATGACTATAAATTACATTAAGAATATATAAGAGAATAAATAGATAGTGCAATAAGAAAGCAAAACAGTGAGGTAGTGTTAATGGACCATTCAGAAATCTGATAGTGTAGAGGAAGAAGCTGTTCCTAAAACATTGAGTGTGTTTCTTCAGGTCACTTTCCCTCCTCACTGATGGTAGTAATGAGAAGAGGGCATAACCTGGATCGTGAGCATCCATCAGAATGGATGTTACCTTCTTGAAGCACCAACCTTTTGAAGGAGTCCTTAATGATTGGGAGGCTAGTGCCCACAATGGATCTGGCTGAGTTTACATGCGTCTGCAGCTTTTTCTGACCTTGTTCATTGGTGTCTCCATAGTAGACGGTAATGCAACCAGCCAGAATGCTCTCCTTGCCTCTTCCAAAACTATACAATATAGTTTATAGAGAGAGCATCAGCTGGTTCTTCTTCATCTGCTGCACATGCTACTTATTCAAATTATTCCAATAAATTTCCAAACAAGAACTTTCTTTCACAAATCTATATTGACTTCGCTTATTTACCTTGATTTTTATAAGTGCCCTGCTGCAATGTTCTGCATAATAGCTTTCAATTTTTCCCAAAGGCCAATGTTCAGTTGTGATTGTCTGCTTTCAGTGTCCCATCCTTTTAGAATAATAGAATTCCATTTGTTATTTTCCATTTAGCTTTGTCCAAACCGAGGGAATTTCAAAAGTTAAAATCAATGCATTTCACTAGTCACTATTTTCACTAGTCGCTACATTTAGCACCCTGAGGTGGTCTGTCAATATCCAAGCTCATGTCAGAATGATTACATCTTAGTATGTCTCAGAAGAACTTGACCTCCACCAAGTAACATCCTACAAAAACGTGTCACCGTTCTGGCAGTCTTTGATCCTCTACCGGTTGAATGATGCTTCAGTACAATGCATGTAAATATCCACTGTGAAAAACACACACTGCACAAAAATGAGTCACAGTAAATCATATGTAATTTAGATCAGTTTATTATTGTATATGCCAGGGTGCAATGATGATTGCTACTCGCTTGAAGCGCACAAAGAAAACAATAGACATGGTAACAATAAAAACAGTGATGAGTGCAAAATTGCAACAATTGTACTGCAGTCTGAAACAGCACAGAAAGAAATGTTAAAGTGATGGTAGCAGAATAACTGAAAGAGTTTGAATTAAGACTGAAAATGTGACAGCATCACCAAGAAGGGGATGTGAAAGAGCTGTTTGATGCAGAACTCTTATAGCAGTTGGGAAGAAGTTGTTTTTAAGTCTGCATGTCTGGGCTTTCAAGCTCCTGTATCTTCTCCCAAAAAAGGTACAGGATGATAGGAATAGGAAGGATGTGGAAGCATTGGAAAAGGTACAGAGGAGATTTACCAGGATGCTGCCTGGTTTGGAGAGTATGATTATGATCAGAGATTAAAGGAGCTAGGGGCTTTACTCTTTGGAGAGAAGGAGGATGAGAGGAGACATGATAGAGGTGTACAAGATAATAAGAGGAATAGGTAGAGTGGATAGCCTGCGCCTCTCCCCCAGGGCAGCACAAGAAGACATGGCTTTAAGGTAAGGGGCGAGAAGTTCAAGGGGGATATTAGAGGAAGGTTTTTTACTCAGAGAGTGGTTGGTACGTGGAATGCACTGCCTGAGACAGTGGTGGAGGCAGATACACGTGAAGTTTAAGAGACTACCAGACAGGTATATGGAGGAATTTAAGGTGGGGGGGGGGTTTATGGGAGGCAGGGCTTGAGGGTTGGCACAACACTGTGGGCCAAAGGGCCTGTAATGTGCTGTATTATTCTATACTCTATGCTCTATGCTCTATTGATGTTATTGTCACCTACTCAAAGCCCCTCCCTTTTCACTATTGTATCTCTAATCAACCTCCTCTCCAAAAACTCTCCGTGGAGACAGAAATATTATGTCGTATACTAAGAACTATCTAGGCATTGTTTGTGATCAACAAAATTCTGGTCTTTGGACCGTTCTTCTTGAATTTCCCCTATTGAGCTTGGCAAGTGCAAACTGCATGAGAAATGTATTCCCAAGTGGATAATTTTCTCACTGCAGTTTTCTTTGGACATTTTACACCATTGTCCTATCTGAGGTTTTAATGGCCTCATTTAATGATGGTTGATAAATTATATGAGGAGACAAAATAGGTAAGAAGAGAAAAGATGAAGCTACAGCACAGGATTAGCTGCATGCTGGACAGCAAAACAACATGCATAAGAAATCCAGAGTAACACAAACAAAATGCTGGAGAAACTCAACAGCTAAGACAGCATCTATGGAAAGGAATAAACATTTGAAATTTCAGGCCAAAATCTGATGAAAGATTTCAGCACAAAACATTGCCTAAGTACTTCTTTCTATTGATGCTGCCTGACATGCTGAGTTCCTCCAGCATTTTGTGTACATTGTTCGGAACTAAGCGATCACACAACTACTATCAAACTGAGACTCAGTGGTTCAACCACATGTAATCATGACTCAGAAAAATACAGCACAGAAACAGGCCCTTCGGCCCAACTCATCCCCCCACGCCAGCCAAGGTGTTTACTTGAGCTAGTCCCTCTTGTCTGCATTTGGCCCATATCCTTCCAAAACTTTCCTATCCATGTATCCTGATGAAAGGGTGTTTCCCAAACCATCAACAGTTTATTCTTCTCCATAAACGCTGCCTGATCTGCTGAGCATCTTGGGTGTGATGCAAAACTGTATATTTTGATGTGTATGTAATAAATAAATCTGAATCTGAAAGTATACAGGAAGAAAATAATATTGACATTGCTACAAGGGTAAAAAACTCAAAGACATAGAATAAAGGTGATGAATCATCAATTATAACAGCACAAAGTCATAACAGCATGGAAACAGGCTGTCAGCCCAACTGATCCATGCTGACTAAGATCCCTGATTAAACTTGTCCCATTTGCAAGATTCATATAAATCTTGTAGTTTGAAAACTGGTGTAACTCTCACTTAGGCTAGCAGCTTAATTTAGGGGGTGATAGCCCCCGGCCCGGCCAAACCTAAGAAATCTTGTTTGGGTGGACGCTGCACGATGTGTCGCCGTTACAAATCAGTACCCCAAAATAACAAACAGTACACAATATGCGATTAAATGATTAAGCTTTATAATTCTTACTTTGACTATATGGTTAGTAACGAAAATGAAAAAAAAAGGGCCATTCTTATGAAACAGTCTATTGCGCAGTGTGGAGATCACTGATAAGCCGGTCACCCTCCCATCGTCGCTGCCCTTCGGACTCTCGCCCCAAGTCCACCTCGTCTGACAGTTCTACCAACTCTCTCCATTCACGTCTTCTCTCCTCATCTCTCTCCGGCAAAAGACCACGAAAATCTGTCTTCCAGACTCACGAGAAAGAACATCGGCATTCCAAACCATGTTGTCTCTAGTCATAATCCAAACATTGCTGCTTCAGAGAAACCATTACATTATCAGTGAAACCTTACAGCATGTTACACTCTCCCCCAACCAAATTTAGGTTAATTTTGAAAATGCCGGTTGCGAGTAAAAACGATAGGCGTCCACACTAAGTGTTTTTCAAAATATCTTTGTCCACATTAGACGGATATTTGGGCAAATCTCCTCCTATTGGGCATGCACAGGACACACAGAAAACAAGCAAAAAGGAAACGGTATATGGTGCGCTTTTGTCTGGTTACAGAGTAGAAAAACTTAAAAGGAATTGCTCTTGGCTCTCGCGCAGGAGGACTTAAAACTAAAAAAAACAGATACTGGAGCGTATGGAGGCAACCGACAGGGAGTTCACGGACAGTATGACCCGGCTGACGACGAACATTGAAAAACTGACTAACTCTGTTGCATTAATAAAGCACCTTGGTAAATGTATAAAACATGTCTGCATCAGTGTTATCTTGTATTTCCATACAACGTTACATTAGGCTGTTACACATCTATTGTCAGAGAAGAACTTGCATAAATAGGTAAACCACCTTCATACAAGCAAGGACAGAAAACAGGGCAAAGTGAGTATACTCAGTAAGCTATGGGTTAAAGTATTTGGTGAGTACATTTCTAACTCTTCTGGCTTCAGTCTCGTTGCCGTCTGTTCTGAAATTGTTAGGTTTTGTGAAGTGCAGAGTCAAATATCGCTGTGATGATTGTATGCTCTAGTATCAATTCTTTGGTGACAATAAAGTAGTAATAATAATAAGAAGAATAATAAGAAGAAAACAATGAAATGCAGCGCTGCTGCCATCTGTTCAGGTACGTCATGACACCGGTTTTAAAAAGCTCTGGTTACCCCGTAGACACTGCAACGGATATTAGGCGTTTTCAGATTTATTCACTCTGGAGACCGTTTCTGAAAATCTCCGTTTCTGGGGGCTGAAAACACCATTTCAGTGTGGACGGAAGGTCAAAACGAAGAGAAAAAGCTTCGTTTTCAGAATTATTTGGCGTAGTGTGGACGTAGCCTTAGTCACGTCCTCATGACATTGAGATAATTCGCCAACCCGTCCTGCAAAACACAAAGCCCAATCCAGGTGTAAAAGGCAGTGACATAGCTCGTCAACATGGTAGGGGTCATACTCTGTTCCCCTGGTGCTACGTAGGACAACCTATCCGGTGGTCTCCTAATTCTCTGAGACCTCCACACCCTATCATCTAACTCTTCAGGTTCTAACACTGCTGGGGATACTTCCAGTCTACTTGGTGAGGCCTCCCTCGATCTATCACTCATGCCCACCTGCATCTCGGAGCCATCTGTCCCGTGATTAAAGCCCACTTCCTCCCCTGTAGAGTCCCGCTGCAACCCAGGCTGCCTACATATAGCAACCTCCCCCCACCCCCACCACTTCACCTGCCTCAATGGGAGAAGGTCCGGGAGTCTCTTCCTCAATCAATGGGGAGTTAGCGAAAAGTAGCAGATACCACACATCCAAGTGCTCATCCTTTGATTCAGTATCCCTCTCAGGGGTGGGGGCCGGCCTAACCCCGTCTGTTGGCGTCCCGGTAGTCACTCTGCGTTTCCGAAGAGCCCTCTTACTAGGTGTAAGCTCCAAGTCGGGCTCTGGGTCTACCTACACCTCTTGACCCAGGGGCAACAGGTGGTTCCAATGGAGAATCTTGACAGGCCCATTCCCATCCTCTGGTTTCACCCAGAAAACTGGTAGGTTTGGCATCTGACTCTCCACCACATAGAGTGTGGCCGCCCAGCGGTCAGCCAACTTATGCTTTCCAGTTAGCCCCAAATTCCTTATGAGGAGTCTTCCTTCCGGCAGGAGTTGGGAGAACCTCACCTTTTGATCATACCTCCTCTTATTTCCTTGATTCTGCTTGGCAGCTGCGACCCCAGCTAATTCATAAGCCCCTTTCAACTCTCTTCTCATGTCAGACACATACTTTAGATAAAGCTTCAGTGGTAAGTCACCCCCGTCAGTTTCAAAACAAAGGTCAATGGGCAACCTTGCCTCACACCCAAACATCAGACAATATGGCGAGTACCCAGTAGCTTCATTTCATGTACAATTATAACTGTGAACCAGGTGCCCAATATGTTGACTGCACCTGCTCTTCTTGCTGATCTCCAAGGTCCCAAGCATGTCTAGCAAGGTCCGATTAAACCTCTCAGGCTGGGGATCGCCCTGTGGGTGATAGGGCACGGTCCTCGACTTTTCAACTCCAAGCATGCCCAGTAACTCACGGATGAGTCTGTTCTCGAAATCCCATCCTTGATCACTACGTATTCACCTGGGGAGGCCATAATAAATGAAATACTTCTCCCATGACACTTTTGCCACCGTAGACACCCTCTGGTCCTTGGTAGGAAAAGCCTGAGCATATCTGGTATAGTGGTCCGTGATGACTAAGACATTCGCTGTGTTGCTGGCATCGGGTTCTATTGACAGGAAGTCCATACACACCAGGTCTAGAGGCCCCGCACTCTGCAGGTGGGACAAGGAGGCTGCCCACATAGGCAGTGTCTTCCGCTGTATGCGGCGAATGCACGACTTTCAGTACTCTTCGACCTCCGACTTCAGTGAGGGCCAGTAAAACCGGTCCCTGAGCAATTCATAGTTCTTTTCCACCCCTAAATGTCCAGAATCATCATGAAGTGATTTCAACGCCATCCTCCGATACTGCTCGGGAAGAAACAGCTGACAACACCGGGGTCGGCCTGGGGGTGACGTGACCCGGTATAAGATCTGGTTCTTCAACTCCAGCCGAGACCATTCTCGTAGTAATGGAGGCACCGACGCATGTTTCATCCTCACAGCCTGAGCCATGTTTTCCTTTTCAACCGCTGCCCAGATGGTACCGATGCCCAGATCATCTCGCTGAGCAGCAGCCACTTCCCCAGGACTCAATTCCGGCAGCTGATTTGTCTTCAGAGCAGTCAGGTTACAATAAACTTGGGGGATGGCGTCATCAGATGCCCCCATTTAATCCATTGCTCGTTCCTGCCCCTTCTTTTTCTCTGCCTTCACAGTGATGGCAAACTGACACAGGGCGTCCACCCCCTGGGCAGGAACGCTCTCCCACTCCTCGACCCTGTCCAGTCCCTCATGTGCCCGTCGGGACAAAGCATCAGCATCCGCCAACCACCGATGGCTTGTGGCATCCAGTTTCACTGAGGTCAGGATATAAGTTAGGGGGTTGTTGTCTGTCCTCACCTCAAACTTGGCCCCATAGAGGTAGTCACTCAGCTTATCCACCACCACCCATTTCAACGCCAGAAATTCCAACTTGTGCATGGGATAGTTTTTCTCGGAGGGCGACAGACTCCGGCTGACAAACGCAATGGGCCTCTACCCAGAGCCCTGATCCTGATACAGGATGCCTCCTAAGCCCTCTCAGCTGGCATCAGTGTGCAGTACATACAGTAACCGGGGGACTGCAAAAGCCAGCACTGGCACCTGGGTCAGCAGCTGCTTCAGTGACTGAAAGGTCTCCTCACATTTTGCATCCCACCTCTGTCCAAAGGGCTCTGATAGGTTTTGATATTCTCCACCCTCCTGTCCTTTATCCCCATCCCTTTCTTCCCCAAGGGAGGGTAACCACACGGAAGCTGATTCAAGGGAGTGACTCACTTTGGCATAGCCCTTCACGAATCTCCGATAGTAACCACAGAACTCAAGGAACAAGTGCAGAGCACTCTCAGTCTGGGGCCTCGGCCACCTGGTCACCGCTTCTATCTTAGTCAGGTTTGTAGCTACTCCATACCGTGAGATTATGTGTCCGACATAGCTACAGATGTTTTGCAGAACTGGCACCTGTCCAGGGAAAGTTTTAACCCTTCAGCTTTCAGGTGGCCCAGCACCCTCAGCAGCCTCACTTTCATGTTCTTCCAAGGTGGATCCAAATACTATGAGGTCATCCAGATATACCAATACCTCAAGCAAGTTCATATCCCCCACCGTCTTCTCCATGACCTGCTGGAAGTTTGCAGGAGCTCCTGAGATGCCTTGGGGCATCCTTTTGAACTGGAAAAATCCCAGGGGGCATATAAATGCCGTTTTCTCTTTGTCGGCCTCACTCATGGGGATCTGGTAATATTCACTCCTCAAATCCAGCATACTGAACCACTTTGTACTACATCAGACAGGCCAGTGCGTCTTTGACCCTCGGGACAGCATACTGGTCAGGGATGGTGCGCCTGTTCAGAGTCCTATAGTCCACACACATCCATACTTTCCCATTCTTCTTTCGGGCCACTCCTATTGGGGACGCAAAGGGGCTTCTGGACTCGGTGATGATCCCAGCTTCCTTCAACTTGCACAAATGCTGCCGAATGTCCTCCACCTCTACAGGGGCCAGTCGCCGCGACCTTCCTCTGAACGGGGTATCATCAGTCACCCGGATAGTGTGACGAGTGCTCTTGGAACAACCCACATCAAACTCATCAATGGCAAAGACACCTTCCATCGTCAACATCTTCTCTACCAGCCTCCTCTTCCAACCTGCAGGAACCAGGGAGTCCCCAAAGTTGAATGACTCAGCGGTCAATTTCCCCCCTTTTTCCAGTAGTTTCTCCCTGGCATGTCTCACAAGGGCACTAGACATTACCGTCACCGGGAACAAATGTGCCAGGGGCATCCCCCACTTGAAAGTGACCTCCCTCTTCGTGGTGTTCCTGACAATCACTGCCATCTTGCTTGCTTGTACAACCGAGACCGTCTGCAATTCGGGCCTCACCAGTACCCCAGCAGGAAATCCCGACTCCCCTTCGTGGGCTTCCAGAGTGTCCACTAAGAGGGCTTCGTTCTCAGACACTCCGGGAAATTCTCGTTAGTTCCCCAGGCTGTACTACTATTGGCTTCGACTGGGTGAACCACACAGTCCCTCGTTTAAATTCTGTATCCAGCATGATGCAGCCGCACACTTCCTCAAAAGCAGCTTGAAACCCCGGGTGCATGAACAATGTTCCCAGAAAGCTCTCACCAGCCTTCTCCTTGCAGGCCCCCATGAGCCTCTTCACAAGAGGGGTGTTGGTCCCCACCAGAATTGAAACATCGCCCTTCTCAACAGGGTCCAGACAAACCAGCACCAATGTATCAAAGACCTCAGACACTCCCACATCAACCTCTGAGAACTCCAACTTCACTGACAAATAACCGCCGTATGGATAATCAATAGCACTAAGCTCCATGATCTCCAGTGCCCTGAATAGTGTCAATGGTAAATGCTTCAGATACCGACTATAAAACGAATGGTACAACAATGTGACCTGCGACCCGGTGTCGAGCATGGCTTTAGTACTTACCCTCTATTCGTAGTGACACACTGGAGCATGGACCCACTAAGCCTTCAGGAATTGGGCCTTTTGCTTTCGGGGGTTCCTTAGTACATTGCTTAGGGTAATCAAACAGCATCCAACGGAATGAATCCCAAACGTAGCCCCCACAATTGTAACTCTTGCTTCAGCTAGCAGCTTAATTTAGGGGGTGATAGCCCCCGGCCCAGCCAAACTTAAGAAATCTGGTTTGGGTGGATGCTGTGCGAATCAGTACCCCGAAATAACAAACAGTACAC
Organism: Mobula birostris; assembly: GCF_030028105.1. Lineage (NCBI taxonomy): Eukaryota > Metazoa > Chordata > Chondrichthyes > Myliobatiformes > Myliobatidae > Mobula > Mobula birostris. The sequence continues at coordinate 30,892,125 of NC_092372.1, read as the reverse complement.
AATATGCGATTAAACTATTAAGCTTTATAATTCTTACTTTGACTATATGGTTAGTAAAGAAAATGAGAAAAAAGAAAAAGGGCCCATTCTTATGAAATAGTCTATTGCGCAAAGTTGGAGCTCACTGATAAGCCGGTCACCCCCCATCGTCCCCTTCCGATCGTCGCTGCCCTACGGACCCTCGCTCCAAGTCCACCCTGTCCAGTGGTCTACCAACTCTCTTCATTTGTGTCTTCTCTCATCATCTCTCCCCAGCAAAAGACCGTGAAAATCTCTCTTCCAGACTCACAAGAAAGAACAACAGCATTCCAAACCCCGTTATCTCTAATCATTACCCAAACATCGTTGCTACAGAGAAATCATTACATTATCAGTGGAACCTTACGGCATGTTACACAGCAGTGAAACCCCACAGCATGTTACACTGGATATATTATTGACATAGAAAATTATGATTTACATTCTCAACATGGCATCTAAATACTGCTTAAATGATCCTTGGTGATTATCTCCTCTGTCAATATAAGAAACTCAACAGAAAGAGAAGGGGATCCTGAAAGCCCTGAAAATAGCAGCGGATATTGAACAGAATGCAATTCTCAAGACTGCGATCAATAGCTTTGTAAGTGAATATCCTATGGGATGTGATGCAAGAGCAAGTCAATGGAACTAAGTCTCAGATCTAACGCAGTAATTGAAAAGAACAGCTTCAAGGGGATAAATGTAATTTTTAATCAGCGATGTTGAAAAATGTTCCGTATTTAGCCTTGACACCAATGGATCAATTGGTGATAAGAGGCACTAATCTGGGATATTACACCAGTAGTTTTATTTTTGCCATTTAGTTATTCCTTCATTAGTATATATAATTCATGTCTAATTGCTCCAATGAACTAAATAAGCCATTTTAGAGAGCAGTTAAAAATTAATCTTTTGGTAAGCAAGAGTATCAAATACAAGCTGGATCGAACTAAGTCCACTCATTTCTTTTCCTGAAGGACATTGCTAAACAAGAAGAGTTTTTGCAACAGCTAATCAATTTCATAGTCACCATGTCACCATGCTTTCCCTCAATGTACATCCTACTACTCTGGCTGCATGAAGGTGATCTATCCAAGTGCAGATGAGATCGTCACTAAGTGCCACCCTTATTTCATGATAATATTAGAGCTAGGCAATTTTAATTGCTGGCTTCTTTTCTTGGATTAAGTTTCTCCTTCTACTGTAGTATGCATAGTCCTGTCTAAATAAAAAAATGACTGAAAATGCCTCTGTACCCCAGGGGAAATCTAGTTCTCCATCTCAACAGATTGAGGCCCTCCATTGGTTAGGGTCAACCACAGATGTTGCATCACAAATGTCCACCTGATACTCAAGCCAGAGCAGTACAATATGGAGAGGAAGAAGTTGCCTATGTGACAGGCTTCCCTTCTCCACGCTGCTGATGAATCCAAAGGAACGGCAGAGACCAATACAGTTGGGCACCAGCAGCGTCACAGGAGTTGCCAGTCAGTGTTGAACTCGACATAAGATTTCCTTAGGGGACTCCAGCTCAAGATTCTTCCTTGGGGTTTACTCCCGAAGACTTCCCCATGAATGGGAATAGTCACAAGGCAGTGGAGGTTTGAGATCAGAGTTTACCTTCTCCTAGATGAGTTAACAACCATGGCTGATGAGCCCCAACCGCCCTAAGCAACTGGCTTTAAGGCGCCAGTAACCCACCTTTGCCCCTTCTACTGTCAGTAGAAATGGTTCCACTGGGCTCAGTAGCTAAGCCACATGTGTTGGCCGGGAGCTCGAGTTGGTTGTCAGGGGTATTTGAGATGCATGCCATCGGAAGCATTTAACAGTTAGTGGGGACATATCCCCACCACTTCCCCCGGCTATAATAACTTCAAGCTTTAAGCTTTTTTTGAGCTTAACAGATAGCAACAAGAAATACCGACATACATCTTTTATAGAGTTCTAACTATTACAAATGAGGTATTTTATCTGGAAGCTTGGTCATCTGTTATTGACAATGATGACTAAACTTCATACTTATGTCTCACATAATCAACCAAAATCCTTCCACTGCAGGCTGAAAAGTTGAAATGTTCCCAGAATGCCTTCCTATTTCAATCTAATAACAAAGAACATCAGGTTTACATTTAATCAATAAATGACCCATGGATTTATATCCTAAATATGTGTCAGCAATTGAATCAAATTTTTATAATCAAGGTTTCATAAGTTCAGAACGCTTAACAGCTTGATCATAATTTCCATTGACTCACACCCTTCTGTTCTGACGACATAGGAGTTGATTTTCTTTTGTGGTGTAGATTAGGCTGGCACTGCCTGACCTAATGGTAAAAATAGAGAAAGGTCATGAGAAATGAAATCAGGAAACATTTTCACTTGTAAAGGCTAAAGGAAATACGGATAACTCTCCCACAAAAAGCAATAGATACCAGACTGGTTTATTCGTGTGACTTGAAACCAAAGGATTTTTGTTTGGTATAGATATTAGCGTCAAAATGATTGTTGTGATACATCTTGTGCGGTTGTGTAAAGGAGAGTGCTTGCTGCTCTCACTTTCTTCTTCTACTGCTAGCTAGCAGTTTTGCAAAAAGGAGAGCTGAATGTGTAAGTCTCTCCCTGCCAGTACATAGCCTCTCCAACAGCAGCCTCATGTAGTGCCTCCTCACTGGCGACACATGGAAACTGAACTCCTTTCAGGCACAGGCTGAACTGCAGGGGATGGGAGGGAGGTCTGGCCCCTACGCACGTAGCACGGAGGCTTACCAGTGTGTCAACATGCCCTGGTGCTGATGAACCAGATCCCCAGCAATGGGTAAATAGCCCCACTGCCTTGTGGGCAGCCTCAGCAGAGACGAAGGTTACGGGAGTAAACTCAGGCAGCAAATCCGGAGTGGAGCCCCTAAGGTGACTGGACATCATTGACCATCCTTCCGACAGCTCCTGTACCCAAGCTGGTGCCAAACGTATTGCTTCATAAGCTTTCCTTTGGACTACACTGGTGAGGCTGAGAGAAGGAGCTTGATGACTGGGCATCTCAGGATCTCCATACCTTCCGCCCAGGCTTATGATGATCATCATCATCCTTCATCCTTCGAGACAGACGATGACAACCAGATAAAAAAAGATAAAGATGAAAAAATAGTAAAATAGAGTTGAGGTACAGTTAAGATAGATTGTGACAAGTTTATGGTTCCAATGATCTGCCTTGGATGTTGTATTCCCAAACTACAGAAAAATCCTTCAGGAATTGCAAGAACTATGCAACTTATATCCAGGGAACCAACATGTTAATATTTGAATAACTGACAGTGGTGTAGCATATCACAGCACATTGTTGTACCCCATCTGTTTTTCTCAGTTTCCTTCTTTGTATCCTTCCATATCTTTATCATGATGACAAAATCCTTACCTTCCTCTGCTGTACTTCTTCACTAGGTGAACTTGTACACTTTTTCCTTTACTCACTTTCAATCCACTTTTCCACAATGTTTTTATCAAGTATCGTATCTTCCACATGACTTATTGCCTCTTCAATTTATCTGCTTCTCTTCCCAAATTATCCTTTGATCATTTTGACAATTCAGTACAACACACAGATAAATAAGATGAGACAATTACTTTGCCTGACATCTTTATTGATCACAACTGATTCAAACAACTCAAAGAATCACAATATAATTTCAAAAATAATTTAATAATTTATTTTCACAACCCAGTAAATTACTTGAATAACTTTTTAGTTCACTTTCATAGCTACCTGAATTCAAATATTCTTCACTCTTGATGAACATGGCTAAGGTTTGATCTTGATGAGTTCTTCTCTGAGTCTCTTACTCAGTGAAGTAGTTGGTTACCAGAGTTGCTGTTGCTGGACACCTCATGAAGCAACCTTTCATTTCTTCATATGCCAGTCACATGTACTTCTGGTCAAGATGGCACCTGTGTACGATGCTCTTTTGGTTAATATCTTCTGGATAGATCATAGAACCATCTTTTTCAGTTCTTTTGTTCTTTTGTGTCTTTTACATTTGTTTCTCATCTTGAATGTGATTCTGGGACTACTGGTAACTGCGTATTGCTGTTTGGAGATCATTTGGGTGCTTCAGAGCTCTGCAGTCTCCGAGCTTCTGGAGGCAGAGGCAGAGTGAGTGAACCTCATGGCGCGAAGCCTGCAGGATGGCGTGCAAGCCAATGTTTGACCCTATTTTGCTGATTATAGCTTCCCTTGTTCGACGATTAAAGCAACAAGGGCGATTAACACATCAAGGTGGATGCGGAAGTTTGGAGCTCGTTTGGGTGTTTCAACATTCTGCAGTCTCCGAGAGGATTCCAAGAGGCAGAGACAGCGTGCGGAACTTCGTGGTGGGCAGGCTGCAGGATGGGGTGAAAGCCTATGCTTGGCTCCATTTCGCTGATTAAAGCTTCCATTGTTTCCGACTAAAGCAACAAGAGCTACTGAAGCATGGAAGCAAGTGTGGAGGGTGAGCACAGGTTGCCTGTCTTTCGATTGCTCTGCTAAGCCAGCAGAGAGGGGACAGCCTGCAGCTGCGGAGAGTGTTGCCCAGGTTTTTTTCTGCGTTTTGGATATGGGCTTAGACAATAAAATCTTTTTTTCATTTTATTGTTTTGTTTTTATATTCTGTGATTTTTGCCCCATCCTCTCAGTTTTAGGGGTCAACATGCCTAATCCATTTTGATCATTTTTTTGTGTGGGAGGAGGGAATTTCTGGGGGGTCAATGTGCCAAAACCATTTTGCTGAGTTTATGTGCAGGAGGAGGTTTTGGAGGTTGATGTGTCTGTTCCGTTTTTATTTGGATTTTTTTGCGCAGGAGGTGGGCTTTGGGGGTTGATGATTGTGCTGCCTTTCTTTTTCTCTTGGTTTCATGGCTACCTGGAGAATTGAAGAATTTCAGCGTTTGTATACTTTGATAATAAAACAAACCTTTGAATCTCCCAGTCGTTGCTTTTACATAGCCTTGATTCCAATCCTTAACCAGACACGCACGTTTAACCTCTTTAAATCGCTGATGGGGCCATCCTACAACTATTTTAACCATTTGGTTCCTAAGTTGCCCAAGTGATTACTTGAGGTTTGTAATTATCAAATATTACTTTTTCACAAAATTTCAGGTCCAAAACACCTCTATTTGCCTGTTTTGCCTTCCGGTTAGCTCAGAATTAGATGCTTACAATGGGATAGTCCGCAAGGCTGTATCGCTGCCCCGGTGATGTTTTCACTTGAGAAAGACTAGGTGTTGATGACATGAACTTCCTTTACTGTTCCACTTTGATCTGTGGTTTCCAACTTCTCTTCCTAAGCAGCAAAAGCTACATAAAATTTCAACCCCCCACCCACACCACCTCCACCTCCCCCCCCACCCCCGGCCTCCTTCCCACCCCAACAGATTACTCACCACCTAACAAATGCAGTGTTAATTCCATTAGGAGTAGTACACTGTCACAACTGTGAATTTGGCAGTGCAGCAGATATGGCAATTGCACTCGTGAATATTTACGTGTCAGCTAATTATTATTTCATTGTGATGGTACTTAACTCCATTCTTTTTATTGTTGAGACTTGAGCAAAGCACAACAATGTTTCACTGCCTGCTTGCATTCGGCCTTGCCTGAGAAATTGGACTGTCAAGTCAACTGACTCTGAAGACTAGTGGTATTTGTTTTATATTTAGTTCTTCTTTTCAGCCGCAGTGTAGGCTTCATTCTTCATTTGAGAGTTTTAGTTAACGGCCCTGTTTGGCCCAGCATTTATTGTTTTCTTTTCCCTTTAACTCTGTTCCCATTAAAGTCTGTGAACTATTAATCCATTTCAGTCTCTTTCGCTCCGCAGTTGGGCCATATCCAAATGTAGTGACAGTTATACAGCACTAAACAAACTTTCAAAATCAGAATCAGGTTTATTGTCACAGACATACAAACTGAAATTTGTTGCTTTATGGCAGCAATAGAGTATAATACATAACAAAAATAATTTTCAATAAGAAATATAAACATAAATAAATAAATAAATGGATAGATAGATAGTGCAAAAAGGGAGCTATTGAAGTAGTGTTCATAGGTTCATGGACCGATCAGAAATCTGATGGCAGAGGTGAACAAGCCTTCCTAAAACATTGAATGTGTGTCTTCAGACTCCTGCACCTCTTCTCTGCTGATAGTAATGAGAGGAGAACATGCCCTGGATGGTGAAGGTCCTTAATGATGAATGTTGCCTTCTTGAGGCACTACCTTTTGAAGATGTAGATGTCCTCAGTGGTGGGGAGGCTGGTGCCCACGATGGAGCTGGCTGAGTCTACTTTGGAACTTTTTCAATCCAGTGCATTGGAGCCTCCATTCCAGGCAGTGATGCAACCAGTCTGAATGCTCTCCTCGCTATACGACACCGGTTTTTCCCTTATTAGGAAGAGAGAGAGAGCCTCTGGTATGTCAAATTACCAGGTGAGCGAGTAGTCTGTGGGGTACTGCAAATCTGTGTCTTTACTGATCGTTGCTGTACGCTTGCGTGCTCTTCGGGGGGGGGGGCGATGCTTTTTTGCTGGTGTGGGAGGGAGGATCGTTGCCTTCTGCTGCTTATGCATGGGAAGGGGGAGTTGGAGGGGGGGTTTTGGGGTTCTAACATTTAACTGTCATTCATTCTTTGGGGCACTCCTCTGTTTTCGTGGATGTTTGCGAAGAAAAAGAATTTCAGGATGTATATTGTATACATTTCTCTGACATTAAATGTATCTATTGAAACTTTTTGGTATATCTGCAGAAATTTAACCATGTAGGTGTTACTAGGATCACAAAGGGAAGTATCACTTGTCAACAGCTGAAAAACATTTGAATAAAAGTGAGCTAAATCGAGGCAAGGTAGGCTGCCTGTATAGAATACAGACAGGAGGTATGTGCGTGAAGCCAGTGTTCTGTGCTCGGTGTCAGAGGTGGGAAGTCCTAGAGACTCCCAGCCTCCCAGACGGCCATATCTGCGCCAGGTGTGTCAAGCTGCAGCTCCTTGGGGACCGCATTAGGGAACTGGAGATGCAGCTCAATGACCTTCGTCTGGTCAGCAAGAGTGAGGAGGTGATAGATAGGAGCTATAAGCAGGTAGTCACACCAGAGCCACGGGAGACAGATAAGTGGGTAACAGTCGGGGAAGGGAAGGGCAGGAGTCAGAGGCTAGAGAGTACCCCTGTAGCTGTCCCCTTAACAATAAGTACTCCTGTTTGAGTACTGTTCCAGGGAACAGCCTACCTGGGGGAAACAACAGTGGTCACGCCTCTGGCACAGAGTCTGGCCCCGTGGCTCAGATGGGTAGGGAAAGGAAGAGGATAGCAGCAGTGATAGGGGACTCTATAGTTAGGAAGTCAGTCAGGTGATTCTGTGTACGCAGTAAAGAAGCACGGATGGTAGTTTACCTCCCAGGTGCCAGGGTCTGGGATGTTTCTGATCGCGCCCATAATATCCTGAAGTGGGAAGGTGAACAGCCAGAGGTCGTGGTACATATTGGTACCAATGACGTAGGTAGGAAAAGGGAAGAGGTCCTGAAAGCAGACTACAGGGAGTTAGGAAGGAAACTGAGAAGCAGGACCACAAAGGTAGTAATCTCAGGATTACTGCCTGTACCACGTGACAGTGAGTATAGGAATAGAATGAGGTGGAGGATAAATGCATGGCTGAGGGATCGGAGCAGGGGAGTGGAATTCAGATTTCTGGATCATTGGGACCTCTTTTGGGGCAAGAGTGACCCGTACAAAAAGGACGGGTTGCACTTGAATCCCAGGGGGACCAATATCCTGGCAGGGAGGTTTACTAAGTCTACTGGGGAGAGTTTAAACTAAAATTGCTGGGGGGTGGGAACTGAACTGAAGAGATGGAGGAAGAGGCAGTTGGCTCACAAATAGAGAAAGCTTGGAGAGAGGGAAGATAGGCAGGTGATAGAGAAGGGACGCGCTCAGACTGATGAATTGAGATGTGTCTATTTTAATGCAAGGAGTATTATGAACAAAGCGGATGAGTTTAGAGTGTGGATTAGTACTTGGAACTACGATGTTGTGGCCATTACAAAGATTTCGATGGCTCAGGGGCAGGAATGCTTACTTTGAGTGCTAGGCTTTAGATGTTTCAGAAAGAACAGGGAGGGAGGCAAAAGAGGTGGGGGCGTGGCACTGTTGATCAGAGATAGTGTCATGGCTGCAGAAAAGGAGGAAGTCATGGAGGGATTACCTACGGAGTCTCTGTGGGTGGAAGTTAGGAACAGGAAGGGGTCAATAATTCTACTGGGTGTTTTTTATAGACCATCCAATTGTAAAAGGGACAAGGAGGAGCAGATAGAGAGACAGATTCTGGAAAGGTGTAATAATAAAAGGGTTGTTGTGGTGGGAGATTTTAATTTACCAAATATCGATCGGCATATCCATAGAGCGAGTGGTTTAGATGGGGTGGAGTTTGTGAGGTGTGTTCAGGAAGGTTTCTTGGCACAATATGTAGATAAGCCTACAAGAGGAGAGGCTATACTTGATCTGGTATTGGGAAATGAACCTGGTCAGGTGTCAGATCTCTCAGTGGGAGAGTATTTTGGAGATAGTGATCACAATTCTATGTCCTTTACCATAGCATTAGAGAGCAATAGGAACAGACAAGTTAGGATAACTGGAGTAAAGGGAAATATGATGCTATCAGGCAGGATTTGTAAGCATAAATTAGAAACAGATGTTCTCAGGGAAACGTATAGAAGAAATGTGACAAATGTTCAGGGGATATTTGCATGGAGTTCTCCATAGGTACTTTCCAGTGAGACAGGGAAAGGCTGGTAGGGTACAGGAACCATGGTGTACAAAGGCTGTTGTAAATATAGTCAAGAAGAAAATTTGAAAGGTTCAAAAAATTAGATAATGATGGAGATCTAGAAGATTATAAAGCTAGCAGGAAGGAACTTAAGAATGAAATTCAAAGACCCATAAGGGGCCATGAGAAGATCTTAATTCCTTGTTGGGATTAAGGAAACCCCAAGGCATTCTATAAGAATGTGAAGAGCAAGAGGATAAGATGTGAGAAAATAGGACTGATCAAGTGTGACAGTGGATAAGTGTGTATGGAACTGGAAGAGATAGCGGAGGTACTTAATAAATACTTTGCTTCCGTATTCACTACAGGAAAGGATCTTGGTGATTGGAGGGATGACTTACAGTGGACTGAAAAGCTTGAGCATGTAGTTATTAAGGAAGAGGATGTGCTGGAGCTTAAGGAAAGCATCAAGTTGGATAAGTCACCGGGACCAGATGAGGTGTACCCCAGTCTACTGTGGGAAGTGAGGGAGGAGATAGCTGAGCCTCTGGTGATGATTTTGTATCATCAGTGGGGACGGAAGAGATTCTGGAGGATTGGTGGGTTGCATATGTTGTTCCCTTATTCAAGAAAGGGAGTAGAGATAGCTCAGGAAATTATAGACCAGTGAATATTACTTCAGTAGCTGGTAAGTTGATGGAGAAGATCCTGAGAGGCAGGATTTATGAATATTTGGATGACATAATATGATTAGGAATAGTCAGCATGGCTTTGACAAAGGCAGGTCATGCTTTACGAGCCTGATTGAATTTTTTGAAGATGTGACTAAACACATTCATGAAGGTAGAGCAGTAGATGTAGTATATATGGATTGCAGCAAGGCATTTGATAAGGTACCCCATACAAGGCTTATTGAGAAAGTAAGGAGGCATGTGATCCAAGGGGACATTGCTTTGTGGATTCAGAACGGGCTTGCCCACAGAAAGTAAAGAGTGGTTGTAGACGGGTCATATTCTGCATGGAGGTCGGTGACCAGTGGTGTGCTTCAGGGATCTGTTCTGGGACCCCTACTCTTCATAATGTATATCAATGACCTGGATGAGGAAGTAGAGGGATGGGTTAGTAAATTGGCTGATGACACAAAGGTTGAGGGTGTTGTGAATAGTGTGGCGGGCTGTCAGAGGTTACAGCAGGACACTGATAGGATGCAAAACTCGGCTGAGAAGTGGCAGATGGAGTTCAACCCAGATAAGTGTGAGGTGGTTCATTTTGGTAGGTCAAATATGATGGCAGAATATAGTATTAATGGTAAGATGCTTGGCAGTGTGGAGGATCGGGGGACCTTGGGGTCCGTGTCCATAGGACACTCAAAGCTGCTGTGCAGGTTGACTCTGTGGTTAAGAAGGCATACGATGCATTGGCCTTCATGAATCATGGGATTGAGTTTAGGAGCTGAGAGGTAATGTTACAGCTATACAGGACCCTGGTCAGACCCCACCTGGGGTACTGTGCTCAGTTCTGGTCACCTCACTACATGAAGGATGTGGAAACCATAGAAAAGGTGCAGAGGAGATTTACAAGGATGTTGCCTCGATTGGGGAGCATGCCTTATGAGAATAGGTTGAGTGAACTCGGCCTTTTCTCCTTGGAGTGACGGAGGATGAGAGGTGACCTGTTAGATTTGTATAAGACGATGAGAGGCATTGATTGTGTGGATAGTCAGAGGCCTTTTTCCCAGGGCTGAAATAGCTAGCACGAGAGGGCACAGTTTTAAGGTGCTTGGAAGTAGGTACAGAGGAGATGTTGGGTAATTTTTTTACGCAGAGAGTGGTGAGTGCGTGGAATGGGCTGCCGGCGACGGTGGTGGAGGCGTTTATGATAGGGTCTTTTAAGAGTCTCCTGGATAGGTACATGGAGGTTAGAAAAATAGAGGGCTATCGGTAACCCTAAGCATTTTCTAAGGTAAGGACATGTTTGGCACAGCTTTGTGGGCCGAAGGGCCTGTATTGTACTGTAGGCTTTCTATGTTTCTATGTAAATCAAATACTAAAAAGCAAAGCATTATTTCTTGAACAAATAGACAGCACCCTGTTTGCTTGGCCATTGAGCTAATTTAACGATTGCTGGAATTGATGGGTCTAAGTACCCACTTGATGTCACATCTCACAGTGAATTTGTTGGAATGCTTTATTCAGCTGTTTCTCTGACCAACAGAACTTAATTTTCATTCTCTAACCACCTCTAACATGGACTTCACTTGCACTTTAAATCAATATTTACTGTGTATTGCAAACAACCAGCTACGAAAGTCATAAATGAGGAAATGCCTTTTAATAAAGTGACATTTGAAATGACTGCCTTACTGTCAGGACACATAAGCATAATGCACATATCATGAACAATGTGCGTCTATAATATAGGACACTAATTACACCATTCCTTATAATGAGAAACTTTATTGAGGTTCTGCTGGAATCTGCACTTATAGTTTGATCTACACCTTCATTTTAAATATTGAGTTAAAACTAGCAGTTTGTATAATCACTTTTGTCCCAGAGGTAGCATTATATTTTGGTGCCCAAAAAAAAGGTATATTGCTAGCATTAATTAAAGTTATGATATATAAACTTATAGCCTTGAAACAATTAGTACTTTTGTATGTGGTAGAATTAGGAGAGATACTGAGGCAATATGTCAATATTTTTAAGAACAGTAATTCTTTATTTTCTCTCTGCTTTCCCTTCATTTGAACTCCCCTACCATCAGCAGATGAAGAGACAAGAGGGCTGATAGCTGTCTTGCAGTGTCTTCTTCCTGCATATTCTACTGTAGAGTATCTAGTCGTCATTTGTCAACTCAGCATGAATGCACTGCTTGAAAATAGGATTTTGCTTTCTGAAACCTGCTAATAAATAATTCAGAAAGCAGCCTATTTGAGCACAGTCTTTTGTAAAAGCAAATATAAAATTATACTCAATAAAATTCAATTCAGATGAATATGTTTACACCTCAATCTTATTCAAATCACATTTAAAAATAATTGAATGAGATGCTTGTTAATTAAAGTGTGGATAGATTTAACTGTGTCATTATATTATGATTTTAATCATCTCAGTCAACTTGACAATTTTCAGTGTCCTTTCTCATAAAATATTTGTGCTCTCTTCTTATGTTATACTAAGGTGCAGGATTGCAATGTCAGGGTATCACCCAGTTCAGATCATTACACAAGGTCAGATCAGCATACATGAGTACTGGCCATTAACAAAGATTTTGAATTTCACTGATACTGTTTCTGCCTGAAAACACACAGATCTCCAGTTTAGTGCTTATGTAAAAACTTCTGTTCTACTGCAGACAAGAATTATTAGGGTACCTACCAAAAATCAGGGTTGTTGTGATGGGAGATGTTAATTTCCCCCTATTTTGATTGACATCTCCCCAGAGCAAGGGAGGAGTTTCTTAGTTGTGTTCAGGAAGGTTTTCTGACACAATATGTAGATAAGCCTACAAGAGGAGAGGCTGTACTTGATCTGGTATTATGAAATGAACCTGGTCAGGTGTCAGGTCTCTCAGTGGGAGAGCATTTTGGAGATAGTGATCACATTTCTTTGTCCTTTGCCATAGCATTGGAGAAAGATAGGAACAGACAAGTCAGGAAAATATTTAGTTGGAGTAGGGGGAAATATGAAGATACCAGGCAGGAATTTGGAAGCATAAATTGGGAGGAGATGTTCTCTGGGAAATGTACGGCAGAAATGTGGCAGATGTTCAGGGAATATTTGCGTGATGTTCTGCATAAATACGTTCCAATGAGACAGAGAAAGGACGGTAGGATACAGGAACCATGGTGTACAAAGGCTGTAGAAAATCAAGTCAAGAAGAAAAGAAGAGCTTTTGAAAGGTTCAAAAAACTAGGTAATGATAGAGAGCTAGAAAATTATAAGGCTAGCAGGAAGGAGAACCAGAAAGGGCCATGAGAAGGCCTTGGCAAGCAGGATTAAGGAAAACCTCAAGGCATTCTATAAGTATGTGAAGAGCAAGAGGATAAGATGTGAAAGAATAGGACCAATCAAGTGTGACAGTGGAAAAGTGTGTGCAGAACTGGAAGAGAAAGCGGGGGTACTTAATGAGTACTTTGCTTCAGTATTCACTATGGAAAAGGAGCTTGGCAATTGTAGGGATAGACAATAGACCATAGGTGCAGGAGTAGGCCATTTGGCCCTTCGAGCCAGCACCGCCATTCACTGTGATCATGGCTGATCATCCACAATCAGTATCCAGTTCCTGCCTTTGATTCTGCTATCTTTAAGAGCTCTATCCATCTCTTTCTTGAAAGCATCCAGAGACTTGGCCTCCACAGCCTTCTGGGGCAGAGCATTCCATACATCCACCACTCTCTGGGAGAAAAAGTTTTTCCTCAACTCCGTTCTAAATGGCCTACCCCTTATTCTTAAAATGTGGCCTCTGGTTCTGGACTCACCCATCAGCGGGAACGTGCTTCCTGCCTCCAGCATGTCCAATCCCTTAATAATCTTATATGTTTCAATAAGATCCCCTCTCATCCTTCTAAATTCAAGAGTATACAAGCCCAGTCGCTCCGATCTTTCGACATATGACAGTCCCGCCATCCCGGGAATTAACCTTGTGAACCTATGCTGCACTCCCTCAATAGCAAGAATGTCCTTCCTTAAATTTGGAGACCAAAACTGCACACAGTACTCCAGGTGTGGTCTCACCAGGGCCCTGTACAGCTGCAGAAGGACCTCTTTGCTCTTATACTCAATTCCCCTTGTTATGAAGGCCAGCATGCCATTAGCTTTCTTCACAGCCTGCTGTACTTGCATGCACGCTTTCAGTGACTGATGTACAAGAACACCTAGATCTCGTTGTACTTCCCCTTTTCCTAACTTGACTCCATTTAGATAATAATCTGCCTTCCTGTTCTTACCACCAAAGTGGATAACCTCACATTTATCCACATTAAACTGCATCTGCCATGCATCTGCCCACTCACTCAGCCTGTCCAAGTCACCCTGCATTCTCATAACATCCTCCTCACATTTCACACTGCCACCCAGCTTTGTGTCATGACTTGTGGGATGACTTACAGCAGACTTAAAAGCTTGAGTATATAGACATTAAGAAAGAGGATATGCTGGAGCTTTTGGAAAGCATCAAGTTGGATAAGTCACCGGGACTGGACGAGATATAGCCCAGGTTACTGTGGGAGGCAAGGGAGGAGATTGCTGAGCCTCTGGCAATTATCTTTGCATCACCAATGGGGACGGGAGAAGTTCCGGAGGACTGGAGGGTTGCAGATGTTATTCAACAAAGGGAGTAGAGATAACCCAGGAAATTATAGACCAGTGAATCTTACTTCAGTGGTTGGTAAGTTGATGGAGAAGATCCTGAGAGGCAGGATTTATGAACATTTGGAGAGGCATAATATGATTAGGAATAGTCAGCATTATTTTGTCAAAGGCAGGTCGTGCCTTACGGGCCTGATTGAATTTCTTGAGCATGTGTACACATTCATGAAGGTAGAGCAGTAGATGTAGTGTATATTGATTTTAGCAAGGCATTTGATAAAGGAACCCCATACAAGGCTTATTGAGAAAGTAAGGAGGCATGGGATCCAAGGGGACATTGCTTTGTGGATCCAGAACTGGCTTGCCCACAGAAGGCAAAGAGTGGTTGTAGAAGGGCCGTATTCCGCATGGAGGCCAGTGACCAGTGGAGTACCTCAGGGATCTGTTCTGGGACCCCTCCTCTTCATGATTTTTATAAATGACCTGGATGAGGAAGTGGAGGGATGGGTTAGTAAATTTGCTGATGACACAAAGGTTGGGGGTGTTGTGGATAGTGTGGAGGACTGTCAGATGTTACAGCAGGACATTAATAGGATACAAAACTGGACTGAGAAGTGGCTGATAGTGGTTCATTTTGATGGTAGAATATAGTATTAATGGTAAGACTCTTGGCAGTGTGGAGGATCAGAGGGATCTTGGGGTCCAAGTCCATAGGACACTCAAAGCTGCTGCACAGGTTGACTCTGTGGTTAAGAAGGTATACGGTGTATTGGCCTTCATCAACTGTGGGATTGAGTTCAAGATCTGAGAGGTAATGTTACAGCTATTTAGAACCCTGGTCAGACCCCACTTGGAGTACTGTGTTCAGTTTTGGTCACCTCACTACAGGAAGGATGTGGAAACTACAGAATGGGTGCAGAGGAAATTTACAAGGATGTTGCTGGGATTGAGGAGCATGCCTTATGAGAATAGGTTGAGTGAACTTGGCCTTTTCTCCTTGGAGCGATGTAGGATGAGCGGTGACCTGATAGAGGTGTATAAGATGATGAAAGGCATTGGTTGTGTGGATAGTCAGAAGCTTTTTCCCACGGCTGAAATGGCCTGCATCAGAGGGCGCAGTTTTAAGGTGCTTGGAAGTAGGTACAGGGGAGATGTCAGGGGAATGTTTTTACACAGAGAGTAGTGAGTGCGTGGATTGGGCTGCCGGCGACTGAGTTGTGGCTGTAAGAAGATCATAGTTGGGAACTTAATATCCAAGAAGAGAAAGAAAGAATGGAGACATAGGAAAGACGTCAGTTTGTCCTTTTTTTTTGTGATATCACTCTGGAGGAACATTGTATCATTTTTAATGCATGCATTTCTGAATGACAATAAATGAGGACTCAGTGTCCTCATAATCTAAAAAAAAAAGCAGGCACAATTCATTAAATTTTGGCCCCAGCAGTCCGAATCTTTATAGTTTTCTCCAATTTGCACAACCCGTCTGTCTAAAAAGCATTGAATTTGAAAGAAGCATAGCATTAAGAAGCACAGCATCAAACAAAGGTGAATTAGATGAAAGTGAGGGAGAATTAGAAGAATGAGCAAAGTGCATTGCTAAAACTCCGTGCACAGATCAAGTTGAGTAAATTTTATTAATGCCGTTCTCCTTCCATTTTAGAGGTTGAGCCATCTGCAATGTGCATGTGCGGTCAACAGTGCTTATATCTGAGACAGCTGAATACATACAATTTTGCCTTGACAAAGTTGCAGACAGAGCAATTCCTTGAGTACCGTGGATTCCTCATGGTATAGAATGTCCATGTTGTAATTTCTAAATAAAAGGAAGCTAGATTTATGAAACACAGCCATTGACACTCCAACAACTCAGCACCCCAGGAGTCCTAGTGTTTTGCTGCAGGCCAAACTGCTAGACTGCATGCCCCTGTTGTTGGACAGTAAATCCTGAGATATGATGCCAGAAATCCAATCCTGCATGATAGAAACCTGAACTTCTTTGTAGTATCCAAAAGCTTAGCATATTCTGACTATGCTAAAAATTTCGCTACTGGGTGATATATGAACCTATATATCAACTAGCTTCAAAATGGAAAGGATAAGTTCCAAACTCTGCACAAAACTTTGTGTGAAGTGTGTACTCTAACCCTCCTCATAGTTCAGTACTCCTGAAAGCACAAACACTAAAAACCATCAGACAACCAAAATGAATGAAGTCAGACTTGTGGTTTGTTCCCTGGGCTCACAATTTGAACAAGTAAGCAAAGATCAAGAGTACAGATAATCAATTATGTCTGAACTTTAAAAGAATGAAGAACAGAAGCATATGAGTAGGATTTGTTCCTGACTTTGAAAAATGGAAAAAAAGGACCATGGAAATGTGGATGAAAGAAATGGGCATCGGGTGGGAGAATGTGGCTTATTTCAGAAACTGTGACTCTGATGTCAAGTTCCTGAAGAAAGCTTGCTTTGGATGTGTTTCTGGTGATGCAATGTTCCAAGTTCGGCAAGTAGCAGACAACGTCTGCAACAACAGTGGTCAAATTAGCATTGTGGAGCAACTTCTTGACCATGTTGTGCTGTAGTTGGAAAAACAGAGTCGAGGACCCAAGCAGGAACAAAGCAACTGAAAACATTATCACTCTCAATATTAAAGCACCTTAGAACCAACAATTTAAAACAGTGAACGTGAAAATACTGTGAAACAGGAGAGGGATGGTATGAATGAGGAAAGAGGAGCGGGGAGAAGGGGAGGGGTGGCTGGGAGATAAATATTGCAGTTTGCTAAACTGAGTCATACAACAATGAAGCAGGTCCATTGGTAAGCCGTCTCCATGTCAGCCATCAAATGCAAATTACTAATCCCACGGTCTTCTGCTTCTGAGGCACTCAGGTCTTAATCTAAACTGTATTTAATGTCATAGGAGCAAGTCCCCTTTTTCACTTCGCCTTCCCTCCAACACTCCCCAGTCACTGCACAATCATTTTTTATCAGGACAGGTTGAGGTAATTAGGCACCTAGAGTTGGGGAGTCCTCTTGGAATCCATTGTTTAAATGTTCCACATAGTGGCTTTAGGACCTGGGCGAGTTTTGGGCAAACAACAATCACTGAATCCAAGCAGAGTTGAGCTGTGCACAGCATGAGGGGCTTTTATATCACAGTGGAATCATATTCTGCATAAGCTTTCTGATAACCTTTCACTACATTATTATTTCATCCAAAATATTCTTTTACTTCCTGCATTCTCATCATCATCATTATGTGCATATCATATGACGTAGGCGATCATGTTCTTCCATAACCAACAATTATTCATGGCAAATGTTTTTGCAGAAGTGGTTTGCCATTGCCTTCTTCTGCACAGTGTCTTTACAAGATGGGTGACCCCAGCTGTTATAAATACTCTTCAGAAATTGTCTGCTTGGCATCGGTCACATAACCAGGACTTGCAAGATTCTCCAGCTGCCCATATGATCATTGACCACCTCCTCCCATGGCATCATATAACCCTGATCTGGGGGCTAAGCAGGTACTACACCTTGCCCAAGGGTCACCTGCGAGCTAACAGAGGAAAGGAGCGCCTTACACCTCCTTTGGTGGAGAGATGTCTCCACCCTGTCTCCCACTCCACCCCAGTTGAATCCTGATATACAATCTGCACCGGAATTTGAATGTGACATTGCCCTTTGCCAGGCTAGCCTCAAAATAGATTACTTCTGTCTGCAGGTCACACTTACCTACCAAGTGGGTTCAGCATGTGCAGCTACCACCAGTAAGCTAACTTCTACATGAAGTGTTTGCTTCTGGTTACCAATACCAGACAAGTGAGTGTGCTTTTAATTCTGAACTGGTGGTTTACAGTACCAGATTGAGGAGCAGTGTGCTGGTGGTTACTAGTGTTAGATCAATTGACAATGTGCCCTCATCTTTGAACTTGGTATTGGTATTGATTTATTATTGTCACAAGTACCAAGATAGAGATCAAATCATTGCACAGTGCATTGAGATGGGTGAAGACAAAAGAATAACAATGCAGTATAAAGTGTCAACACTACCGAAAAAGTGCAATACAATTAAATGTTAAAATGCAATGTCATAAAGATTGTGAGGCCAAGAGTCTATCGTATCATATAGGAGGGTTGTTCATGAATCTGCTAACAGTAGGATAGAAGCTGTCCTCGAGTCTGGTAGTAAGTGCTTTTGTATCTTCTACCCAGTGGGAGAGAGGCAAAGGGAGAATGCCTGGGGTGGGTGAGGACTTTGATTATGCTGACTGCTGTACTGAGGCAGCAAGAAGTACAGGCAGAGTCCATAACGGAGAGGCTGTTTCTTGTGATGTGCTAAACTGTGTCCACCTCTCACTGGGGTTTCTTGTGGTCACATGCAGAGCAATTGCCATGCCAAGCAATTATGCACCAAGACAGAATGCTTTCTATGCTGCATCGATAAAATTTGGTAACAGTCGATGGGGACATGCTGGATTTCTTAGCTTCCTGATGAAGTAGAGGCATCAGTGATCTTTCTTGGCATAACATTAAAGTTGTTGAACCAGGGCAAGGTATTGGTGATAGTCACACCTAAGAACCTGAAGCTCTCAATCCTCTATATTTGTTGATGTAGACACCAGATATGTACCTTACTGAAGTCAATGATCAGTTCTTTTGTTTTGTTGATGTTGAGGGAAAGGTTGTTGTCAGAATACGATGTCACTAAACTCTCTATCTCCTTCCTGTAATCCAACTCTTCTTTATTTGAGATGTAGGGCAGGCTAGATGTAGGAAGATTGTTCCCGATGTTGGGGAAGTCCAGAACGAGGGGTCACAGTTTGAGGATAAAGGGGAAGCCTTTTAGGACCGAGATTAGGAAAAACTTCTTCACACAGAGAGTGGTGAATCTGTGGAATTCTCTGCCACAGGAAACAGTTGAGGCCAGTTCATTGGCTATATTTAAGAGGGAGTTAGATATGGCCCTTGTGGCTAAAGGGATCAGAGGGTATGGAGGGAAGGCTGGTACAGGGTTCTGAGTTGGATGATCAGCCATGATCATACTGAATGGTGGTGCAGGCTCGAAGGGCCGAATGGCCTACTCCTGCACCTATTTTCTATGTTTCTATGTTGCCCACTACCTTTTTTATTTATTCATGTATAGGATATGGGCAACACCAGCTAAGCCAGCATTTATTGCCCACCCCTAGTTGCCCTTGAGAAGGTGGTGATGAGCTGCAGTCCCTGAGGTGTAGGTACACCCACAGAGCTGTTAGAGAGGGAATTCCATAATTTTGACCAGTGACAATGAAGGAATGGTTATATATTTCCAAGTCAGGATGGTGAGTGACTTGGAGGGGGATTTCCAAGTGGTGGTGTTCCCAGGTATCTGCTGTTCTCATCCTTCTAGATGGTAGTGGTCACGGGTCTGGAAGGTGCTGCCTTAGAAACTTTGGTGTGTTGTTGCCGTGCATCTTGTAGATAGTACACACTGTTGCAACTGTTTGTCGATGGTGGAGGGATTGGATGCTTGTGGAAGGGGTACCAATCAAGTGGGCTGCCTTGTACTGGATAGTGTCAAGCTTCTTGAGTGTTGATGGAGCTGCACTCATCCAGGTGAGTGGCGAGTATTCCATTACACTTCTGACCTGAGCCTTGTAGATAGTGGACAGGCTTTGGGGAGTCAGGAGGTGAGTTACACACCATAGGATTCCTAGCCTTTGATTTGCTTTGGTAGCCACAGTGTTTATATGGCTAGACCAGTTCAGTTTCCTGTCAATGGTAACCCCCAGGATGTTAATAGCAGGGGATTCAGTGATGGTGATGCCACTGAATGTCAAGGGATAATGGTTAGAGCCTCTCTTGATGGAGATGATCATTGCCCGGCACTTGCATGGCTCGAATGTTACTTGCCACTTGTCAGCCCAAGCCGGGATATTGTCCAGGTCCTGCTGCATTTGGACATGAACTGCGTCACTCTCTGAAGAGTCATGAATGGTGCAGAATATTGTGCAGTCATCTGTGAACATCCCCACTTCTGACCTTATGACGGAAGGAAGGTCGTTGATGAAGCAGCTGAAGATGGTTGCTCCCAGGACACTTCCCTGAGGAACTCCAGAGGTTCCAGAGTTGTGTGAAGAGCCAACGAGATAGCATCTGCTGTAGACCTGTTGCTTCAGTAGGCAAATTGGAGCGGGTCCAAGTCACCATTCACGCTGGAGCTGATATGCTTCAAAACCAGCCTCTGAAAACATTTCATCACTGTAGATGGAAGTGCCACTGAGCGATGGTCATTTAGACAGGTTACCATAATCTTCTTGGGCACCACTGTGATTGAAGTATGATTGATGCAGGTGTATACCACACACTGACGGAACAAGAGGTTGAAGATATCCGTGAATACACCAGCCAGATGGTTGACACAGATCTTCAGTACTTGGCCAGGTACTGGATGCCTTCCTTGGATTCGCTCTTTTGAAGACAACCCGCACGTCATTTTCAGATACGTACTGAGACCAAAGGATCATTGGGAAACATGGGGGTGCACAATGGCTCCTTCCTATTCCAGTAGTCAAAGCAAGCATGGAAGGCATTGAGCTCATTGGGAAGCGAAACTCCATATCACAAGATTTAGCTTTGTTGGAGGTTATGCCATTCAAACCCTGCCACATCCATCGAGTCCAGAATCTCCATTTCACCCAGAAGATGTCTTTCTGGAGATCAAACCTGCACCTTTGTAACATTCTTGGTCTCCAGACTTGAGTGCCTCTGATCTGGCTCTCAGATGGCTCCGGATCCCATTGTTCATCTAGGGATTTTGATGGAGAAAACGCTGAATGGTTTAATGGGGACATACTTTGCTCTTTAGGCTCTGTTTGTATGCAGGTAGTAGTACAGCCAAATGATCCAACTTGCAAACTGCGGTCTCGGGAAGGAACGATAGGTATTCCGTATTGTAGTGTAGCAGTGGTCTTGTGTGTTAGGACCTCTGCTGCAACAGCTATGTGCTGGTGATGATTGGGCAGGGTTTTCTTTAAACAAGCCTAGTTAAAGTCACTGACTATAATTTGAAATGTGTCGAGATGGGATGTTTCTTGTTCACAGACCATGAGTGCTTGCTGATAGTCGACCACTGGTGGTAGATAAACTGTCGTCAGGAGCACAGATGAGAACTCCTGAGGCAAATAGAATGGTCTACATTTAATCGTTAGTTGTTCTAAGTTAGGGGAACAAGAAGTCAACATAATCTTGACAAGAATTGACTAACTAGCATACACCATCGCCTCTTTCTTTACCAGAATTCGAGGTTCAATCCATTCTGGTAAAACATTCTAGTCAGACAGCTGTGCTGGGCATGTTCGCTGTTAACCAAGTCTCAATGCAACAAGCAATTGAGATCAGCCTCATCTGCCTCTGATACAGCAGCCTTGCCCTGAGATCATCAATCTTATTTTCAATTGACTGTACATTCGCCGACTAGATGTTAAGCAGAGGAGGTCCCACCCCTCTGTGCTTTAGCCTGGTTTGAACCCTGCTTCTCCTGCAATGTTTTCGGCCTTGACCTTGGCGTTGACACTTAAAGGTGCTGCGCCTAACTGCTCCGTATTTAACCATCGAGATTTGAAGATCATTGATGTAATTTCATAGTGCTTGTTTAGAGGAAACTTACATGCTGCGTTCTGCACTGAACGTAGTTCAAAAGGAGTTAAAATGGTAAGAGGAAAACTGGTACAAATTTCGCAGCCCACAGAGAGTCACTGATGTACACCAGCACCATCTTTGAAACCTGTCAAAAATCATTGGCCGAGGATTTTGTTAGGCGCTCAGTGGTCACTTTATTACGTACTTCCTGTATGCTCGTGGTCTTCTGCAGCTGTAGCCCATGCACTTCAAGATTCAAAGTGCTATACGCCCAGACTTGCTCTTCTGCACACCACTGAGGTAACACGTGGTTATTTGAGTCACTGTTGCCTTCCTGTCACCTTGAACCAGTCTCACCTCCCTCATTAACAAAGCATTTTCTCCCACAGCAGTGTAGCTCACTGGATGATTTATTTTTGCACCATTTGCTATAAACACTAGGCTGTTGTTTGTGAAAATTCCAGGAGATCACCATTTTCTGAGATACTCAAACTACCCCACCTGGAACAAACAATCTTTCTACAGTCAAAGTCATTAAGACCACTTTTCTTCCCCATTCTGATGTTTCATCTGAACAACAACTGAATCTCTTGACTGTGCCTGCATGCTTTTATACATTGAGTTGCTGCCAGACGATTGGCTGGTTAGATGGTTGCATTAACGACCACGTCTGCAGGTGTACCTAAAAAAGTGGCCATTGAGTATCATCACTGCATTTGTGATCAGCACTCTCTCTTTCAGAATAACTCATCCAATTGTGTCTGTCTCTGCTAGTTTGTCATTTCAGGAAGCATTTTTGTGTTATCAACAAATTTAGAAACCATACTTTTGATGTCATCAAGCATGTCACTTAGGTAAACTGCAGACTGTTGAAGTCCCAGCACTGTTTGCTGTGACACAGCACTCACTACATCTTGCTAACTAGAAAAAAAAATCCATTTATGTCCACTCTCCATTTCCAGTTATCCAGCCAATCTCATGCTGGCGGGAAAGAAATGCAAAGAACAATAACTGAACAGGAATGAGGCTAGGGCAGTGGAAATAAGCAAAGCAAAAGTTCCATGACTCTTTGAAATTCTGTACTGACAATGAGGAGTCTTCAAAGAGTGGCATACGTTGTGTTTTTTTTTGCTTTAAACTACATTGAACAGATTCTTACAAGACTCTCAACAAATGTTTGGTTGAAAATCTGTGAGAAGGAAACCCAAAGATCATACAACAATGACCTTTCGATCTGTCACTGGACTTCACACCAAGTTCAATGACAGAGCACGAAACAACTTGGCACCTAAATGGATTGTTTATTTTCCTTAATTTTATAATTTAATAAATCTCAATTATTTTAAAGACTTTAACTTCATCACCACTGCTGACTATTTCCACCTTGTCTTATTCTGTTCCCTTCTGACTCTTCTGTTTCCTTTATTGATTTCTCTGTCTCCATCTGAGGGAATATGCAAATGACCAAAATCTATCTCAAACCCACAGACTTCAAAAGCTATTGTAGGGCTCTCAGTATACTAGGTGGACTGTTAATTGTTGATCGCTTAGTACCAAAATGGCTTCTCTGAAGTGTTATATTAAAATGGCTTCTCGTAATGTTAACTGCTGAGCAAGGGGTTCCCTGTTACTGCAATGTTTGGGTTATACAGGGAGATAATGGAAATTGTATTCATTTGTTAGCCGATGGAAGTCATGTTCTGTTATCTTGTATATGTATGCTGAGTTGAGGAGCGCGGGCTTTTCGGCAGGCGAGTGGAGAGGACGGACATGTGAGGAACAGACAGCGGTTCCAGGGCGGCAGATACTGGACCTCGGGGGTTTGGATGGTGGCCGGAGTCTCGGAAGGACGTTGTGGATGGAATCGGAGGTGTGAGCTCCAACATATTAAAATATTATGTGCACAAGACTGATAAGTTACTTATGTGGCGCCTAGTTTTTTGTAGTTATTTCTACTAGTCCATCACAAAAAATTTGCTATAAAGTAAAATTCTTTACTCGCACTTGGTATATTGTTTTCATAATTGTGTTGTGGCTGTTCATTGGGCGACTCACACCTTATCCGCACAAACTGATTGCACTGTTTGGTGGGGTCGATGGCTATTTACCCTAGGCAACGGGGGGTCAGTAGGGCAAAAACCCTTACACTATCTTGATTGCATTTAGAACATAGAACATAGAAATTCACAGCACATTACAGGCCCTTTGACCTACAATGTTGTGCCGACCAGGTAACCTACTCTAGAGATTGCCTAGAATATCCTCCCATCTTGTTTCATGTTTCAGCTCATGATAAAATGGCAGAGCAGACTCGATGGGCCGAATGGCCGACTTCTGCTCCTTTGTCTTATGGTCTATGGTCATATGTAAGAGTTCCAATCCATTCTCATCATTTCTGAAACTCCATTTTGATGAAGAAACACCATGCTTCTGGTTAAAGAAGCCTAGCAACTCCCTACTGGCAGCAAACAAAAAAAAGCATACAACTAAATACTGTATTAATAACACTTTTTCTTGGAAAATAGATGGTCAACTATCATTGCAAATAATGGAGAGGCTGAATCAAGGGTCAAAGCATACAGACGCAAATCAAAGTTGAGGTGAGGTCAAAGCATGTTTGAGGCATATTCAGGGCAAAGTCAGAGTGAGTGGAACGGATCGAAGTCGGAGTGGAGGAAAGGCAGATTCAAGGATCAATCTGAGTGCAAGGCAGATTTGTAAAGGTTGGGTGCAGGCTGAAACATGGTGGTCGGGTCCAGGCCCAGACCATATTGATGCGACAGGGCCCAGGTCCTAGTGTGAGGCCCACTGTTTGGACAGATTAAAAGCTGGGCCAGATGGACTGAAAGGCAGGGACAAGAACCAAGGGTTCGGCTGGTCCTGCTCGCTGCTCTGCGACACTTGCTTGGCTCTGCACTGAACTGAGGCTGAGATTCTGGCCTGCTCCTGGTGCTCCAGGCTTCATGTCTATGAATTCACTTTTGTTCTGAAAGCTATTTGCTTACTTTTATTGCTTGCACAGCTTCTCTCTCTCTCTCTCTCTCTCTCTCTCTATATATATATATATATATATATATATACACACACACTGGGCATTTGAAGATCTTTTTTTAAATAGGTTTTTTTTCAGTTTCTTTGTTTTGTGGCTGCCTGTTAGGAGACGAATCTCAAGGATGTATAATGCATACGTACTTTGACAATAAAGGTACTTTGAACTTTGACCCTTTAAATGTCCCTAACCAGTACCTCTTAGCTAATTTCCTTTATTTTAACTGCCGTTTTCCTGCAGTCATGATTGAAAAGGCTCCCACCTCATCTAGTTTTATTTCCTATATATCTTCTTTCACACCTCTCCTCCCACCCAGGGCATGTTTCGAGTTCTGCTTGTCTTCGTGCATCGCCAGCACTATTTGGTTTCCCATCATTTCCAACATGGTTCAATTGGTTTAAGAAACCCAAAATTGGCTTTGGGTGATTTAATCAATTTATTATAATGTAAACTTTATATGACGTCAATCATTAATTAATTCATTTTTTATACTTATTGCACTGTACTGCTGCTTCAAAATAATAAATTTCACTATATATGCCCATGATATTGAACCTGATTCTGATATTGATTCTTAAAAGAAAAAGACCATTGTCTAGAAACACATTATGGCTAAATCCGCTCTATAGTAATTTCAGTACCTTGTCCTCTGCCTCTGAAATTCATTGCATTGACTTCAATGGCATCGATTTCAGAGAAAGTGCACTGGTAGAAGTATAAAGAGGTTTGCACTATTGGCTAAAGATGAGTTTCCAGACAACCTGCCTTATAAAACTGTTTTTATACTGTGCAACTATTTTCATTTCTGAGGACTCTGAGATTGAAAGCTGAGAAGAGCACAGCAAATGCAAATGTCAGTCCCAAAAACAGAACCAAGCTTAGTGTTAGTACCGCTACTCAAGGGCTATTTCATTAGTTATTGTGTTTTGAAAAAGAAAAATAATTCAAGTGATCAATGAAGACATCTCATCTGTAGAGATTCTGTACCCGTTTATGTGTTTTTTTAATCAAATTTATCCTGGCTTACTGAAGGCAAAGAACAGAGTTTGAAATTCTCTCTGGTAAGATAATGGCAATGGCAATACTTTCCGTGAGATTTGTGGAATCATTACATTACTGAATAATGGGTGCAATAATGAATGAATATTTGGTTATAAGAGTAGTCCTGAGAACTCTGTATGAGCAAATATTTGAATAAGAACCAAATGAATATACAGAGTCAGTGGGAGATTTTCTTGTGACTTTTACTGAAGTGCTTCAGGTGATTAATCAAACTAAAAAACAACTAGCAACCTCTGTAATAATGAAAGAGGTTATTTGATTTAAGCACAAAACTGGAGAAAGAGAAACTAAATGAGTTGAAATTGTTCAGTTCATTCTTTGTAACGGTGTGTTTGGGTGCCATAGTAGTATAGCACTTAGCGCGATACCATTACAGCTCAGGCTTCGGAGTCAGTAGTTCAATCCAGACGTCCTCTGCAAGAAGTTTACATGTCCTCCCCGTGGAATGCGTGGATTTCTTCCGGATGCTCTGGTTTCCTCACACAGTCCAAAGGTGTACCGGTTAGTAGGTGAATTGGTCATTGCAAGTTGGCCCATGATTACGATAGGGTTAAATTGGAGGTTGCGGGCAGTGCGGCTTGAAGAGCCAGAAGAGCCTATTACACGCTTTATCTCTAAATAAATAAATAATTTACCCATAGAGATGTACTCTGCAGAAAGAGAATACAATTGGAATACAGGATAAGGAAGAAGATAAGGATAAGGATAAGGAAGCCCTTTAGGACAGGTCTGCCGTGTGGTTAAAAGATTTGGGAATAAATGGGAACATACTGCCTCAGCATATGAAAACAGACTAAGAGTGAAACAAAAGGCAAATGGATAGGGCAAGGAAGAATATGGGTAACGTCCAGATTTCCCTAAGTTCTAACATTCATTTGAGTTGCACAATTACAATTAATAAAGCTTGAGATTGTTCACAGGTCTTTCTTCATTTGGAAGGTAACCTACTCCAAGGATGACTGAGTGGTTATATGATCTCTTATTGCCTGCTGCACTGCTCAATCTTTTTGGAATCCTGCATCTTCCTTGTCCAGCCTTCAAAACTACAGAGGAACAGTATTTGTCATTTTCGTGTGCATTTCGTGTGCATTTTACAGCACAGAGACTCTGTGAATATCAGAAAATGAATACATTTTTCCAAAATTCTAAACAGATACTACAGAATTTTTTTTTTCTACATGAAACAGTGAAATATCTTGAACAAGAAAAGCTCCTAGGAAACTATCCAAGGCAATGAAATGGAACATGTATCAAACCTTCCAGTTATGTGTTGAGTAGTTACATAGCAATATCTTTAACAGCAATTCTGCACTGTATCTCAATAAATAAATAAATTATATAGCACAGGTAGTGTATGAATAAGTATGAATTGTCAACAAGCTCCTGCTTTTCTCTTTGCTCTGAAAATAAATTGCTGTGATCCTTAATGAATGTATCATTGAAAAGCAACTAATTTGCTTTTAGATGCTTTTAGAGGAGAAGATGGCGGCACGACGGCAGCATGTGCGGCCTCTCCAGTGATTGATACCTGTTATCTGTCAAGTAGGGGACCGTGCTCAATTCTTATTTAATGGAGACGGACGTGAGAGTACGGAGAAACATCTGGAAAACTCCTGAAATGCCTGCTTCGCTGCCGCTGCTACTGCGTGGTAACCAGAATCTCTGGAGCAAAAGGCCCCGAATCCTTGGCTTTGCTTGTTTCAGCAGCCGGGATGAGGTCAAAGGCGCTCAGCAGAGGATGGCACTCGGGAGGCTGTATTGGGGGGGCTGGTTGGAGGCTCAAAGTTTTTGGACGGACGGACTCAGTGTCGGCTGTGGTCGGCTGCTTCCAAGGCATCGACAAGTTGACGGTGCCTGAAGGTTTATGGCAGGGAGTTTCTCCCTTTTGCTGCCTGCTATCGGGGACTCGGGAGTCGATCGACTCGGGGACTTTGAGACTTTTTTTACCGTGCCCATGGTTTGTTCTTCATCAAATGATGGTATTGCTTTGCACTGCTGTAACTATATGTTATAATTATGTGGTTCTGTCAGTGTTAGTCTTTGGTTTGTCCTGTTCTGTGATATCACTCTGGAGGAACATTGTATCATTTCTTACTGCATGTATGCATTTCTAAATGACAATAAAAGAGGACTGAGTGTTCTCATAATCTAATCTAATTTCTACTACCTAAATCCATATTTGCACCACGGTAGCATAGTGGTTAGTATGACGCTATTACAGCTCAGGGCATTCTGGAGTTCAGAGTTCAGTTCCGGCACTGTATGTAAGGAGTTTATGTGTTCGCCCTGTGACCACGTGGGTTTCCACCGGGGCTTCGGTTTCCTCCCACAGTTCAAAGGCATACCTGTTAGGATGTTAATTGGTGATTTCAAATTATCCTGTGATTATGCTAGTGTTAAATATGTGGGTTGCTGGACAGGGCAGCTCTTTGAGCAAAAAGGGTCTGTTCCGCACTGGATCTCTAAAGTAAAATAAAATAAAAAGCTGCACAGAAGAGAGCTTAAAGCACAAATGGTCTGCAATGTAGCTTACTGTGGCTGTGGAGCATTGGTAACTTTATAATAGCACTTCGAAAATGAATCTAGCTTACTTTGATTTATGGTCAAGTTGTCTACATGGAATATACTATTTTTATAAACTATTGGTAATTTCCTGGGCTGAGTGTCTGGGAATAAATATTACATCCAAATTTATTTGTGTACCTTTACTCCTGGGTCAACAGATTAAAATTCATGGGTTTGCATGTTCAGCATCAACTCACTATCAGGTCATTCAGTTTTATGAATGATCTACTCTGAGTGAAACATATGAATGTTGACTATATGAATTGGCACAGATTCAGAGCAAATCATTTTGTGTTTTGAACCAAACTATCAGTTCCCAATCGCCAGAAGAAAATATAGAGCATCCTGCGTTAACTAAACAAAAACCTTGATTTGGAGTTTAAGTAAACTACTTTAAGACTGGCAAACTGTTTCTAGGAAGCTGTCATACTGATCAGTGCTGAAGCCCCAGCTATTCCTTACCTACAGTAAGTAGATGGTGTAGGTGAAGCACGTTTGTACAATGTAAGTTTTTTGATAGCAGAAAGCTAAGTAGAAATGTAACCTGTGAGGAGAAGAGTGCATTGGGATATTGCTGGGTTAATAGGTGGGCAATGAGGAGGCATGTGGAAAATATGTAAGGAAATATGAGTTCTTTTCACTTTGAGAACAGAAAAATAATGAGAAATAATTAATTGCCTGTTATTTCAAGGAGAAAACAGGATAGAAATCTACTGTTCTGAGTGCATTCACAATCGCCAGATCGTATTTGCCTTGGAATCAGTTTAATGAAGTTGTACCGGAAAATAAATGTTCAAGTGCTTACAGGTGTTAAAGAGGCCTGTGGCAACTGAGTGTCAGGCCTTGATATCCTACCCCACTTGGTAGGGAAGAGCTTCTGGGTAGGGATATAATCAGCGGGGAGAAGATAAGGGTGATGGAAGAAATTAAGGCTTCATGGAGAAGATTCATCCTCCAATAACGATCCACATCAAGATACCAGAGATCTGAAACACTCACTATTTCTTAGGGACCCG
Organism: Mobula birostris; assembly: GCF_030028105.1. NCBI lineage: Eukaryota > Metazoa > Chordata > Chondrichthyes > Myliobatiformes > Myliobatidae > Mobula > Mobula birostris. The sequence continues at coordinate 30,862,688 of NC_092372.1, read as the reverse complement.
TCCTATGCAAAGGGAGATATCAACAAGGAAAACCATCATTACCTTCAGTGCACTAGCACAGCCTTTGCTCAACTGAAGAAAAGGACACTTGAATATCGAGATCTCAGACCTGACTCAAAACTCAAGCAGCAGAGATCCCAGCCTGTATAAATGCTTCTGAGTCCTGAGTTTCCTATAGCAGACCCTTCAAAGAAATGAGTAGATACACCAAACTCTAAATCCATTGAAACCATCAGCAAACTATTGGCTGTGTTCTGTCAAGCCTACACATTCTGTATTGAAGTACTAATTATATTCAGTCAAGTCCAGTGGGAAGAAGGTGCAGTTCGCATGTCTGGCACCATAATTTTGAAGCAAGCACTTTCTTCTGATATTTGTTATGGGATAAGATTACCATATGAAAGATTCAAATCATTTTCAAAAACCTTAAAGAATTTAAAATCTGTTTCCCAGTTCTGATGAAAGCCCAATATGTCCACATTTTGTTCCTTTCCATAGATGCTGCCTGACCAGCTAAGTTCCTCCAGCATTTTGTGTGTGTTGCTTTAGATTTCCAGCATCTGTAGAATCTCTTGTGTTTAAAATGTTTCTCTTGCCTACAACTGATCACAAAGTGGAGAATTCAGCGAGGGTCAGGGGTACACAGAAGCAGAATGTAAATATCAGAAGTGGGCTGACTACCCATTCACTCTGACAGGTACCTCCTGCTCTACCCCTGAATGAATCTGTAGATTCCTCAACAGCATCAGAACCAATATAACCAGCATGGATGCAAGCCATCCTTGATCCCAAAGGACTTGTCTGGAACAGAGCATGGACAGAATGGACTTATCAATTCTTCATTCTTGCTTCATTCTATCAAAGCTCTCCAACATACTTAATATACATTAAATCCTTCTGGACTGGAGTCACAGTTGTAATTCTAGTCAATTAACGATTATGCATAAAAAGTCCTGCAAGATATGATATCATTAAATAAATAATTGTCAGTTAAGACACCAAGATCAGAATCTGAATCAAAATCAGGTTTAAAATCACTGGTCTATGTCACGAAATTTGTTGACCTAGCGGCAGCTGTACAATGCAATATATGATAATGTAGAAAGAAAGTAAATCAATTACAGTGTGTATATATGTATACTAAACACATAAATTAAAAAAGGTCAAGAACAGAAATAATATTTTAAAAAGTGATGTCATGTTCATGGGTTTAATGTCCATTTAGGAATCAAATGGCAGAGGGGAAGAAGCTGTTCCTGAATCACTGACTGTGTGCCTTCAAGATTTTGTATCTCCTTCCTGATGATAACAATGAGAAGAGGGCATGTCCTGGGTGATGAGGGTCCTCAATAATGGGCACTGCCTTTCTGAGGGACCGCTCCTTGAAGATGTCTTCGATACAGTGGAGGCTAATACCCAAGGTAGAGCTGACTGATTTTCACTATTTTCTGTAGCTTCTTTTGATTTTGAAGTTAATGGCCTACTTTCCTTCAAATTGTGTTATGTGACTTTCTGGCCCCTCAGCTGTCATGTTGAACACTTCACTCAAAAGAAAGCATTTAAAAATGTGAAGTGTACCTAATCCTGTACCTAAAGGTCAGCCAAGTCTATGTTAATACCATATACTTTTTTTTCTGTGCAGAGTTAAGAATGTTAGTCACGAGGCAAGGTTATTATTAGGTAGAAATAGACCCTAATTTTAATTCTAGACAAAAAGTAATATGGGAGAATACCTGCAAAAACTGCACACTTGCTTACTGCTTCAGAAATGAGACCAAGGTATATTTTAACAGCCAAGCAGCACTCAAGTAGAACTAGTCATTTTGAATGGGGAGTAAATCAGCAAAAGGGGTAGAAAAACCACAATGTACAGGCACTAACAGGTTATGCCCACTGGGACCAATCACAGGGGCCTCCCATTTTGGAAGCCAGAAGTCTGTGGCAAGGATGGCCTGACCATTCTTACTGTGACTGAGGAGCACTGAATTTCCACTTGACACCAAAAAGAGAGTAAATAAGTGTGCCCCTTTGGGACACCCTCAGTGGTTTCCAACTCATGAAGCCACAAAGCCTCAGTGGTTCTCACTCATCCCAAAATAAGTCAATTAAGCTCCAGATAAATGGTAACCTACATCCTGCTGAGCAAAACTGGAGCAGAGCACATGAGCTTGGCTGATCCTTACTGATTCTCCAAGATTAAAATTGGAAAATTGATTCCTTTGCAGATTTACAACAGGTGAGTAACCTGAAATCACACTGCTCTGCAGTGAGCACCAGCAAAAAAGGTTCAATTCTACCTCCAGATTAAAAGTAGAATTTTTTGGACTAATTTATCTTTTAGTAATTAATACCAGATTGGAGATGTCCATCATTTTGGGATATTAACAGAATAGCAGCTGAATGTATGAGTGCATTAGATTTCAGAAACTGTGCAGAAATAACTTGCTTTGCAACATACAGACAGACTTTTTCATACCAAAGAGATCTGAAGAATTTAAATTTTGAATGGGCATCCTGGAATAGTTTAATCTTTTTTATTATATTAACCTAAACATAATCATAATTCAATGTTTAGTTACTCGACTTAAGCAGCAGTGTTACAACAGGCTGCTCGGTAGCAACTATGTTGATAATGTGCGATAGAGACAGAAGCACGAGATGGTTTGCAGAAACACTGTTTTCAGACCAACTGACCACAAGGAGAGTTTACAAATAAAGGAAGTATTGTGTTTAAAACCTGTGTGGTTTCCCAGCATCCCCACTAGCTCACACTCGGATTTCTGGGAAGGGCTGTTAAACCAGAAATGTCGTAAGCTGTGGTTGGAGAGCGTGTGCCACTGTCAATAATGCACAGCTTGAGTTGTCATCGTCATGTGCAATATGCACATATGGACTAGGTGCTATGACAGCTGTGGAAAATGCACCAAAGCCAACCTAATGCATTTTCCAGATCCTCTTTGAAATGTTAATGGTCTCTCTTGGGGAAGAAAAACAATATTGTTGGCTGAAAGACCTTTGGCACAAATCTGGGTTTTGCTGCTCCTGGAAGACCTGAAGTGAGATGTTCCATTATCTACAGGACTCAAAAATAAAATGTGAAATAATGGTAGCTCAATCCAAAAGGATGGGTGAAAAATGCTATACACATGGTTATTTTATATATATTGTTATGATGATAGTGCACTGGCAGATTCTGGGATGAATGTGAAACCTAGAACTAAAATCAATGGGCAGATTAACCAACATTGATAACTGTAATATTAAATTTTTCCTTCTGGGCTTTATATCTACATGCTGTGCACTTGGCATGATGTACAACCGCATTACGTAATGCAGACTGATATTTAAAGGTATGAAACAGAACATGGATTTAGAGGAGTCAGGAATAGTCCAGAATGTATTCACAAAGGGCAACACCCCAGTTTAGTAATAAACACCAGGGATTCTGCAGGTGATGGAAATCGTGTGCAAAGACTGCTGGCCTAGACTCACTTCAGGCCAAGATTTCACTGCCCAATGACTCACTCTGGACCCAGATTTCACCGCCAGCCCGAAGCTCTTCAAATCAGCTTGGCACCCAGAGTGATTCAACTTCATACCTGGGCCATTTGTATCAGCATTGAAATCAAATCTCCTGTGCCCAGGCCTCGATTTCTTAAAGTGCCCACAGCGATCGAACCTCGCTCCCGGGCCATATGTATGGGCATCAGAAATCTATCAGCATCGATTCATCCCCCAAACTGGCCTTGGCATCGCTTGCTCCTTTGCATTCTAGGAAGCTGTCACACATGTTCAGAGACACTATCTTTACCTGAAGATTATCCAGTGAAATGTAGATAGCATTCATGCCAGCTCCCAAGAAAGTCTGTTTCAGACTCCTCAGATGTCTCTTTACTGACAAATAATCTCAGTGGAATATTTGTCAAAGGAAACCTACAAAGGAGTTATATGTCTTGATGTCATGTAATCTAAGCAGCTGCAGCATTTCCTTTCTGTTTTCCCTGCATTGGTGAGTTTCTATGCAACAAATGCCTGTATAATTGGAAACTGTTCATTATCATAATAGGAGTTGTGTCAATTAATAATTCATATTTAGCAGCAGAACAAGTTTTCTTGTTTTCTGTCTCTCCCTCTTTTCCTCCTTCCCTTTCTCCCTCACCCCCTGGCCATCATTAGCATGGCCAGTGGCAATGTAAGCCTTTGACTAAAGCTGCTACAAGTGGAGCAATTTCAGTTGGCTGGATGATTTGTTAGACTAGTGGGAAGAAAAAGAGTTCATTTTGGTTTTGAACTGAAGCAAAAACCAAACTGGACAAGAATGGCCGATATTCCTCCCTAGATAATGTAAGTGAGAGCAACGAATTATGCCAGAAATCAAGAAGGTCAAATTTAAATTTTCATACTGAAGTTGGAGGGTTATTGTCTAGCAACAGAACTTTAGCACAGTTTTTTTTTATTGTTATCTCTGTTTTCTGCCTTCGCAAAAATTACTGAAAGTCTTCTGCCCTGGTGTATAACAGCTTGAGAGTAAGAAACTCCTGTTATAAATCTGTGCTGTCTTGATAAAATACACATTTGCTTTCCACTTGCCACCTCTTCATCCCACTGTACATTATTTCTTCTCTTATTCAACATCACAATCTAAAAATTGCTCCAAAATGATTTTCAAAATGGGACACAGCAACCATTTCGGGTGCATAACAGCAAATTGCTATTGCTCAGTTTCAGTTCAAGCAGTGTTGAAAGATCTTTAATATCAATTTCAAAAGACAAATAAGCCCCTAGTCTAGCATTTCATCTGGAGATATGCTTTATGGCAGTGATGTTTTCCTTCAGCATTGCACTAAAGTAGTATATTGGATTGTGTGGATTGGGTTAGGAATCTGGAACTGCGGCTTGATGACCTGCAGCTCATTAAGGAAAGTGAGCAGGGGATGGATATGAGCTACAGGGAGTTAGTCACCCCGAGACTGCAGGAGTTAGATAAGTGTGACTGTCAAGGAAGGGATGGGAAGAGCTCAGATAGGAGAGATCACCCCTGTGGCCAATCCCCTCAGCAATCGTTATCTTACTTTACAAGCTGTTGAGGTGGGGGTGGGGGGGTGACCTGACAGAGGACGACCATGGCGATCGGGTCTCTGGCACTGAGCCTGGTTCCATGGTGCAGAAGGGGGAGAAGATGAGGAATACGGTAGTCATAGGGGATTCCGTAGTGAGGGGAACAGACAGGAGGTTATGTCAACCTGATAGAGATACCCACATGCTGAGTTACGTCTCAGGTGCCAGGGTACGGGATGTCTCAGATCGGGTGCGGAAGGGTGAGGGTGAACAGCCAAAAGTCTTGGTACACGTTGGTTCCAATGACATAGGTAGAAACAGGGAGGAGGTCCTGAAGAGAGAATTCAGGGAGTTAGGTAGGAAGCTGAAAAGCAGGACTTCCAGGGTAGTAATCTCGGGATTGCTGCCTGTGCCACGTGCTGACGAGTGCAAGATTAGCATTATCAGGCATATTAATGCATGGCTGAGAGACTGGTGTAGGGGGCAGGGCTTTGTGTTCCTGGATCACTGGGGCCTCTTCTGGGGTCCACTATCCTAGCAGGCAGGTTTAATAGAGCTCTTAGGGAGGGTTTAAACTAATTTAACAGGGCGTTGGGAACCAGACTGATAGGGCTGAGGAAGGGGAAAATAAAAATAAATCAAAGATAGCATGCAACAGAGATGATAGAAAGGATAGTCAGGAGATGATGCATAATTACGGCCAGAGGGATGATTTACAACAGAAAGCAACAAATAGTGGACTGTAAGTATTATATCCGAATGCACGCAGCATGAGAAATAAAATGGATGACCTTGAAATTCAGCTACAGTTTGGCAAGCATGATGTTGTGGCCATCTCTGAAACTTGGCTAAAGGATGGCTGCCATTGGGAGCTGAACGTCCAAGGATATGCGGTGTTTCGGAAAGATAGGTTAGTAGGCAGAGGGGGTGGTGTGACTCTGGGCATAAGAAATAATATTAAATCATTAGAAAGGAATGACATAGGTGTAGAGTCTCTATGGGTTGAGTCAAGAAATGGTAAGGGTAAAAGGACCCTAATGGCTGCTGTATACAGGCCTCCAAACAGCAGCCGGGATGTGGATTACAAATTACAGCAGGAGATAGAAAAGGTGTGTCAAAGGGGCAATGTCATGATAGTAATTGTGGATTTTAACATGAAAGTGGATTGGGAAAACCAGGCCAGTACTGGACTTCAAGAGAGAGAATTTGTAGAATGTCTAAAGGATGGCTTTTTAGAGCAGCTTGTTGTTGAGCCCACTAGGGGATCAGCTGTGCTGGATTGGGTGTTGTACAATGATCCAGAGGTGATAAGAGAGTTTAAGGTTAAGGAACCCTTAAGGAACAGTGATCACAATATGATCGAGTTCACTTTGAAATTTGAGAAGGAGAAACTAAATTCCAATGTGTTGGTATTTCAGTGGAATAAGGGAAATTACAATGGCATGAGAGGGGAACTGGCCAAGGTCGACTGGAAGGAGACACGAGCAAGAAGGATAGCAGAGAAGCAACGGCTGGAAAAATGAGAGATATATTCTCTCATTGTATAAAGTACAAGAGAGATATATTCCAAATAAGAAGAAATGTTTGAATGGAAGAAGGACACAGAGTATTTTGTGCAGTTTTGGAATCCTTATTTTAGAAGGGATATACTGACATTGCAGATGGTTCAGAGAAGATTCATGAGAATGATTCCAGGAATCAAAGGGGTACCATATGAGGAACATCTGGCAGCTCTTGGGCTGTATTCCCTGGACTTCAGAAGAATGAGAGGGGATCTCATAGAAACATTCTGAATGTTAAAAGGCCTAAACAGATTAGATATGGTAAAGTTATTTCCCATGGTAGGGGAGGCTAGAACAAGAGGGCACGATTTCAGGATTGAAGGACATCCATTTAGAACAGAGATGCGGAGAAATTACTTTAGTCAGAGGGTGGTAAATCTGTGGAATTTGTTGCCATGAGCGGCTGTAGAGGCCAAGTCATTGGGTGCATTTAAGGTAGAGATAGATAGGTTCTTGATTAGCCAGAGCATCAAAGGGTATGAGGAGAAGGCAGGGGAGTGGGAATGTCTTTGGATCATCCCATGATTGAATGGCAGAGCAAACTCGATGGACCAAACGGCCTACTTCTGCTCCCATATTTTATGGTTTTATGGGTTTAGGTAAGGTGAAATACCCACAAAGGAGCACTTCTTTATGTGCGAGTTATTCAGTATTCACTTCTCGTTGCAGAAGGACATGAGTTACAGGAAGCAACACATAGAATCATCATTTTCAAAGCGTATTATCAAAATGCATACATGCTACCCTACACTACCTAAAGATTGATTTTTTGCAGGCATTTATAAGAAAATAAAGAAATACAACAGAATTTATGAAATCAGAATCAGAATAATATCACCGGAATAAGTTATGAAACTTTGCAGCAGCAGTACAATGCAATAGATAATAATAGAGAGAAAACAACTGAGAATTACAGTAAATATATATACAGTAGTTAAATTAATCCTATGTCTTAGGTCTTATGGTCTAAATAAGTAGAGGAAAATATAGAAATAAAAATGTAGTGAAGTAGTGTTCATGGGTCCAATGCCCATTTAGAAATCAGATGGCAGAGGAGAAGAAGCTGTTCCTGAATCATTGAGTGGGTGCCTTCAGGCTTCTGTACCTCCTTCCTGATGGTAGCAATGAGAAGAGGGCATGTCCTGGGTGATGGGGTCCTTAACGATGAGTGCCACATTTTTGAGGTAGCGCTCGTCGAAGAAGTCTTGGATACTACAGAGGCTAGTGCACATGATGGAAATGATTAATTTTACAACTCTCTGCAGTTTACTTCAATCCTGTGTAGCAGTTCCCCACCCCACCCACAATACCAACCAGTTAGAATACTCTCTACTCTACATCTTCAGATAATTTGACATTATTTTTGATTACATACCAAATCTACTCACACTTCTAATGAAATATAGCCATTGCCTGGCCTTCATTATGACTGCATTGATAAGTCGGATCCAGGTTAGGTCCTCAGAGATATTGACACCCAGGAACTTGAAACTGCTCACTCTTTTCACTTCAGATCTCTCTGTGAGGATCAGTGTGTGTTCCCTCATCTTACCCTTTCTGAAGCTCACAATCAGTTCTTTGCTCTTACTGATGTTATGTGCAAGGTTGGTGATGCAATACCACTCAGCTAGCTGATATAGTTTACTCCTGTACACCCTCTCATCACCAACTGAGGTTCTGCCAACAATGGTTGTATCATCAGCAAATTTATAGACAGCATCTGAGCTGTGCCTAGCCACACAGTCATTGATGTAGAGAGAACAGAGCAATGGGCTAAGCACACATCCCCAAGGTGCTCCAGTGTTGATTATCAGTGAGGTGGACATGTTATTCCTAATCCGCACAGATTGTGGTCTTCCAGTTAGGAAGTCGAGGATCCAGTTGCAGAAGAAGGTACAGAGGCCCAGGTTCTGTAGCTTTTCAATCAGAACTGTAGGAATGAGAGCAACACACATAAAAGTTGCTGGTGAACGCAGCAGGCCAGGCAACATCTCTAGGAAGAGGTGCAGTCGACGTTTCAGGCCGACACCCTTCGTCAGGATTAACTGAAGGAAGAGTGAGTAAGGGATTTGAAAGTTGGAGGGTGAGGGGGAGATCCAAAATGATAGGAGAAGACAGAGGGGGAGGGATGGAGCCAAGAGCTGGACAGGTGATAGGCAAAAGGGATACGAGAGGATCATGGGACAGGAGGTCCGGGAAGAAAGACAAGGGCGGGGGGGGGGGGGGACCCAGAGGATGGGCAAGGGGTATATTCAGAGGGACAGAGGGAGAAAAAGGAGAGTGAGAGAAAGAATGTGTGCATAAAAATAAGTAACAGATGGGGTACGAGGAGGAGGTGGGGCATTAGCGGAAGTTAGAGAAGTCGATGTTCATGCCATCAGGTTGGAGGCTACCCAGACGGAATATAAGGTGTTGTTCCTCCAACCTGAGTGTGGCTTCATCTTTACAGTAGAGGAGGCCGTGGATAGACATGTCAGAATGGGAATGGGATGTGGAATTAAAATGTGTGGCCACTGGGAGATCCTGCTTTCTCTGGCGGACAGAGCGTAGATGTTCAGCAAAGTGGTCTCCCAGTCTGTGTCGGGTCTCGCCAATATATAAAAGGCCACATCGGGAGCACCGGACGCAGTATATCACCCCAGCCGGCTCACAGGTGAAGTGTTGCCTCACCTGGAAGGACTGTTTGGGGCCCTGAATGGTGGTAAGGGAGGAAGTGTAAGGGCATGTGTAGCACTTGTTCCGCTTAAACAGATAAGTACCAGGAGGGAGATCAGTGGGGAGGGATGGGGGGGACAAATGGACAAGGGAGTTGCGTACGGAGCGATCCCTGCGGAATGCAGAAAGAGGGGAGGAGGGAGAGATGTGCTTAGTGGTGGGATAGATGTAGGAATGATGGTGTTAAGTGCTGAGCTGCAGTCAATAGACAGCTTCCTGTCACATGTACTTGTATTGTCCAGGTGATCCAAGGCCACGTGTAGAGCCAATGAGATTATGTCTAACGTAGATCTACTTTGGTGATGGGCAGATAGCAGTGGGTCCAGGTCCTGTCTGCGGGTGAATCTAGCAATAATCACCCTCTCAAAGCATTTCATCACCATGGATGTGAGTGCTTTATGTAAACAAATACCAACAAACAACCAATGTCCAAACTGTGCTAATGAAAATGAATAATACTGAGAACATGAGTTGTAATTGAAATTGAACTTCTCTGAATTCAACAGGAACTTTTCAAAATCAATGGTTTTTAAAGAATGTTGTAAGTGGAGAAGCTATTAGTTTTATGATATTAATATTTTTATCCCTTCATGCAACTGAAAAAATGTGCATATTCATCCAGTTGAATAACATCAGAGTGGACATGTTGGGTGGAATGATTTGCTTTTCATGCTGTATGACTCTCCATGTGTCAAAATCATTGTTTTGACGCATTGAGTGTGGTAGTGTAGTGGGTAGTATTTGTCTCTCCGACTTTCAGCTTCCACTGCTGGTTAGCAGTCTTGCGAAAAGGAGAGATGAATGTGTAAGTCTCTCCCTGCCAGTACATATCCTCTGCAACAGCAAACCTCATGTAGTGCCTCCTCGCTGGTGACACAGAAAAAAACTCAACAGCATTTGGATTCAGCCTGAACTACAGAGGACTGGGAGGAGATCGGGCCCCTGAACACATAGCAGGCAGACTAACCGGTGTGTGGACATGCCCTGGCACTTGTGAACCAGATCCCCAGCTATGGGTAAATAACCCCACTACCTTGTGAGCAGCTTCAGGAAAGACAAAGGCTATGGGAGACAGCAAATCTGAAGTGGAGTCCCTAAGGCAGCTGGATGTCATTGAAATTCCTTCCAGGAGCTCCTGCAGCCAAACTGGTACCAAACATAATGCTTCATAAGCTTTTCTTTGTGTAACATGCTGTAGGGCTTCACTGATAATGTAATAGTTTCTCTGTAGCAGCAATGTTTGGACTATGACTAGAGATAACAGGGTTTGGACTGCTGTTATTCTTTCTTGTGAGTCTGGAAGAGAGATTTTCACGGTTTTTTCCCAGGGAGAGATGAGGAGAGAAGACGTGAATGGAGGAAGTTGGTAGGCCGCCGGACGGAGTGGACTTGGAGCAAGGGTCCGAAGGGCAGCGACGATCAGCGCTCCAACATCGCACAATAGACTGTTTCATAAGATTGGGCCATTTTTTTTTTTCATTTTCTTCACTAACCATATAGTCAAAGTAAGAATTATAAAGCTTAATTGCTTAATTGCATATTGTGTACTGTTTGTTATTTCGGGGTTCTAATTTGTAACAGGGGACACATCGTGTAGCGTCCACCTAAACAAGATTTCTTAAGTTTGGCCGGGCCAGGGGTGATCACCCACTCTATTAAGTTGCTAGCCGAAGCGAGAGTTACATTTGGACTACACTGGTGAGGCTGAGAAGGAGATCTTGACAACTGGGCATCTCAGGATTCCTTTCACCCAAGCTTGTGATGATAATTATCCTCACCCAATGTCCTTTGAGACAGATGGATGCCAGCCGCCGCCGTGATTCTCCAAGACCCCGGACCTGGTTTCACAGTCCAGTCAAATTTATTGTCATTTTGAATGCAATGTGGCAGGGAGTTCAGAAGCCTAATGACCTTAAGGAAGAAGCTGTTTCCCATCCTGACTGTTCTTGTCTTTACTCAGGAGTGGTAGCTGTAGAAAAGCAGTGATATGCAATTAGTAATTCCTGCCAGCAAAGCACCTAGATTCTTACCTTTCCGGATAAACTTTAGAACTCATTTTATATGGTGAGGTAAATAGTTTTAGAAAGGAAAACTGGTAGAAACTGTCATTGTTTATCCTTTAACATTTATTACCTGCATCTACCACAAGCAGGTGAATGTTTCCTGAATAACACACACAAAATGGAGGAGGAAATCAGCAGATGAGTCAGCATCAACGAAGAGGAATGAAGAACCAACATTTTGGGCTGAGAACCTTCATAGGCCTTTGGGAAAGTTTCTTGAAGCTATCAAAACTATTCAAATGGCAAAGAACAAGATTACTGCTCTTCTTCTACCTTCACCTTCACATTTGTTATGCCTAGTTTAGATTCACAAATCAAGTTAAATGCAATTTGGAAAGTGTACTCTTGCATATTCAATTGCATTACTATGGACTTCATATGACTAATTTCCTGAAGAAGGATAATAAAGAAATATTTACTGGAAGATAGAATTAGTGACACATATTGCAAAATAATAGATGATAAAAAAACTGCATTCGTTAACTGGTTTGCTTTGTTACATTTATGAATTCCATGTCAGAAGCAATTTTTCTTATTAATATTTAATAATGTGCACAGGTGTTCATCATGCCTTGATATGCTTGTATCAACATTGCTTTCTTTCCCTGCGTGGTCACTAATATGGATTTAGCCCAAGGGTATTTCATAGAGGTATAATCAGATAAAAATGGGTTCCAAGCAAAGAGAAAAAGTTAAGTAGGGAAATCAAAAGGTAAATGTTAAGGGCATGTAGGAGCAGGGATTTCTGGAGCATGGGATAGAGGCAATTGAAGATAAACGTAAGAGAGGGAACATAGGCAGAGTCACAAACACAGATGTTAGATTTTCAAGCAACCCACGCAGATGCTGAAGGAACTCAGCAGGCCACACAGCATCTATGGAAAAGAGTAAACAGTCAAGACTTTGGGCCGAGACTCTTCGTGAGAAGGCAGAGTAAGAAGGCGGGGGGAGCGTACAAGGTGGTAGGTGATAGGTGAAACCAGGAGAGGGGAAAAGGTGAAGCAAAGAGCTGGGAAGTTGACTAGAGAAAGAGACAAAGGGCTGGAGAAGGGGGAATCTGATAAGAGAGGGTAAAAGACTATGGAAGAAAGGGAAGGGGGAGGAGCACCAGAAGGAGGTGTTGGGCAGGTAAGGAGATAAAGTGAGAGACAGAACTGGGTGGGTAATTATCAGAAGTTTGAGAGATCAATGTACATGCGATCAGTTTGGAGGCTACCCAGATGAATACAAGGTTCCTCCAACCTGAGTGTGGCCTCACCATAGCAGTAGAGCAGGCCATGGACAGACATGTCGGAATGGGAATGGGAAATAGGATTGAAATGAATTGCCAATGGGAAATACTGCTTTTTCTGACGGACAGAGCAAAAGTGCCCGGCGAAGCGGATTCCTGATCTATGTTGGGTCTCACTAATATACAGGAAGCCACACCGGGAGCATGGGAAACAGTAGATGACCACAACAGTCTCACAGGTGAAGTGGCACCTCACCTGGAAGTACTGTTTGAGGCCCTGAATAGTTGGGAGGGAGGAGGTGTAAGGGCAAGTGTAGCATTTGTTCTGCTTGCACAGATAAGTACCAGGAGGGAGATCAGTGAGGAGGGATGAATGGACAAGTCGCACTGGGAGAGATCCCTGCAGAAGGTGGAAAGCAGAGGTGGGGAGATCTGCTTGGTGAGGGATCCTGTTGGAGATGGTGGAAGTCCGGGAGAATTTTGTGCTGGATGTGGAGGCTAGTAGTATCGTAGGTGAGGACAAAAGGGGTGGGGTGAGGACAAACGTGCGTAATGAAGGAGATGTGGGTGAGGGCAGTGTGGATGGTGGAGGAAGGGAAGCCCTGTTCTTTGAAGAAGGAGGACATATTATCACTGGGTGCAGATATGGCACAAGTGTGGAGTGAGAGACACTGAAGCAGGTTGATAGTTCACAGACTTTTGTGCGAACAGTGTTAACGGGTGAAGAAAACAATAAATGCTAGGCCAAACAGGGCCGTAAACTAAAATCCTCAAATGGAAAACAAAGCCTACACTGTGGCTGTAAAGAACTAAGTATAAAATGAATACTGCTAATCTTCAGAGTCAGTTGACTCAACAGTCCAATTTCTCAGCCAAGGTGGAATGCAAGCAGGCAGCAAAACGTTGCTGTGTGCAAGTCTCGACAAATACTATGACAGAATGAATGGTGTTAAATACTATCACAATAAAATAATAATTAGCTGACATGTGCATATTCACGAGTGCAATTGCCATATCTGCTATGCTGCCGAATCAGTAGTTGTGACACATATTATTAGTTCTAGAATGAAAAGCCTCATACTGAGAGCAGTAAGAGGAGATGTCTGAGATATATCACCTGTCCTCATCAAGGTAGAAGTCAGTCCACCAGAGTACTACAGCACACACCACAGTCTGTTGGTTGGATGGTGAGGTTAGGATTAGTGCTGAGAGAGTGGATAGTTGTGCGTACGGGAGGATTGTAGTTAGATCTGGAGAGAGGAATGGTAAAGTCAAGACGGATGGGAGGTGTATGGAGGGATATGGCCCGTGTGCAGGTCAGTGGGACTAGGCAGAAAATAGTTCGGCACAGCCAAGAAGGGCCAAAAGGCCTGTTTCTGTGCTGTAGTTTCTATGGTTCTATGGTTGATGAACCCTCAGCAATTAGCAATGAAAAGACCATAAGATATAGGAGCAGAATTAGGCCATTTGGCTTATTGAGACTGCTCTGCCATTTCATGGAGATGAATAAACAGTTGACAATTCGGACTGAGACCCTTCATCAGGTCCAAATGAAGGGTCTCAGCCCAAAACATCAAGTGTTTATTCCTTTCAATAGATGCCGTCTGACCTGCTGAGTTCCTTCAGCATTTTGTGTGTGTTGCCTTACAGTATACAGTATATTTGTGAGGATGGACTGAGAGAGAATTAAATTTATTTTGAACTTTGAACATTGAACTTTTAATGATGTAGCCCTCAAGCAGAGTACTATACCTCTATTTCAATTCCCCTTACAAGCTTCAATGGGAGCACAATGTCTTAAATTCCCTGACTTCTGTCCTTCTTACTCAGAATTTAACTTTTGAAGTCAAATGACATTCAAGTAAATCTATGTTCCACATCTGCTTCTTACGTCATACCCCTGTGGCATTTTTATAAATATGAAAGGTGATTCAAAAAGGTGCCACTCACTATTAATCTACCTAAAATTAGGATTTTAAGATCAACTCATATGGAAAGGCTAGGGAAAAGTCACATACATGTTACATAAGCTTGAAATGAGGTTTAATCTTAGAAGTTATTTATTACTGGAGAACTGTCAGACTATAACAGAAGTTACCAATAAGTGAATGCATATTCGCAGCAAGTTATTTAGTAAGGTTTTGGACATGATATAACTTCATAACATAGAAATAGTTGAGCAAATGAGACAATATTTACCAGAATTTTGCATTTTGGGGGAACAGAGGAACTTGGGGGGATGTTTATACTTAATTTAACCAAGTCTGATACTTCTCTTAATCCAGAAAACATTGTGTTTGGTTAACAGCGAAGTGCAACAGAAGGAGTTTTGTTGTAATTGACAAGGTTTGATTTAATACTTAGCATTTCTAATCCCCAATTTTCAGAAGCTGATTAAGGAACTTTGAATAGTTTTCAGTGTTTAAAGATGGTATTTTTTCACTATTTTTGAAGGGATTAAAAATGTTTATTCAAAGTATGTGACAAATGGAATCAGATGGGGAGGAGAGAGGTAAAATAGACCAGTGGAGAAGAAGCCCAGATGACCCAGTTCAGCTGAGTTCCTCTCCCCCCCTACCAGTCCATCCATGTTCCCCTCCATTTATTTTCCTTTCCTATTTCTACCTACCCAACACCACACACCTGTCCTTTCTTATCTGATCAGGTCCTGATGAAAGGACTTGGCCCGAAACATTGACTGTTCACTTTTTTCCATGCCTGGCCTACTGAGTTCCTCCAGCATTTTGTGTGTGTTGCTTTGATTTCCAGCATCTGCAGATTTTCTTGTACTGTATTTGTCCTTTCTTCTCTAGTTCCATCTCCCCATCTAGTTCCAATTATCACCCTCCAGTCTCTGTACTTACATCTCTCTCCCCAACTCCCCCATTCCCCACTTGGATCGAACTGCCCATTGTTCGCAACATCCCCTCGTACCCCTTACCAAAGTCAAAGTCAGAGTTCATCGTCATTTTGCACCTATGTGCAGGTGCAATGAAAAATTACTTACAGCAGCATCACAGACTCATAGTGTCATATAAGCAACATTCTCAAGATAAACATAAATTACAGATAAGTTAAAAACAATTTTTACACAAAACAACAGAAGTCTATTTTAGTGTAAAATGCCCATAGTTTTGTTGAATTGTAGTGATTAAGTATATGCTGATTGGTTCAAATACTAAATGGTTAAAGGGAAGTATCACCTATCACCCATCAGCCCCTGTCTCACACTAACTGCCCACCTCTATATGCTGCCCATCTTTCCTCTGCACACCCAGCCCTGATGCAGGTTCTCAACCTAAGAAGTTGGCTATCCCTTTGCATCTACAGCGGCTGATTGACCCTCTCTGGAGTTTGTATTTCCTCCAGCAGTTTGGTTTTTTTTTGCTACAAAATACACTAGTGAAGTTTAAGAGTCTACTAGACAGGAATATGGAGGAATTTAAGGTGGAGGATTATATGGGAGGCAGGGTTTGAAGGTCGGCACAACATTGTGGGCCAAAGGGCCTGTAATGTGCTGTACTATTCAATGTAAAATCCAGCACCTGAAGCTCAAATCCATATTTAGTGATCCCTGGTGTTGATACCCAGAGGTTAGCGAAGTCCAGAGAGCAAAGATGAAGGTGAAAGTCCAAATTTTGGAGAGTCCAGAGGTAGAATGACCAAAGGAACGAAGACCAGAGCTGGTGAATCCAGAGATAGCTGGCAAGATTAGGCCAGATGTCTGCAGGTCTGGGTGTCTGGGCCAGAGACTGGAGGTTAGAGGCCCGATGTTTGCAAGATTGAGAGTCCAAGGCCAAGCACAGGTGATCTGGAGGCAACCTGCCCTGGGGTTGGAGGCCTGTGTGTATGATGGTGTGGGAGTGTTGGGAAGTGGCTTACTTTAGACTGTAAGATCATATAAAATAGGAACAGAATTAGACCATTTGGCCTATCAAGTTTGCTCCATCATTCCATCATGGAATCTATTAACCCTTTAAACTCCATTTTCCTATCTTCTCCTTGTAACCCTTCATGCCCTGATTAATCAAGAACCTATCAACTTCTGCCTTAAATATACCCAATGACTTGACAATGAAGTCCACAGATTCACTATCTCTATTTTTTCCTCATCTCAGTTCTAAATGGATATCCCTCTATTATGGAGTACATGGTGATACAGGACAAGATAGGACAAAGTCAGCATGGTTTCCCTAGGGGAAAATCTTGCCTGATGAACCTGTTGGAATTCTTTGAGGAGATTACAAGTAGGATAGATAAAGGGGATGTAGTGGATGTTGTATATTTAGACTTACAGAAGGCCTTTGACAAGGTGCCACACATGATCCTGCTTACCAAGTTCAGAGCCCATGGTATTACAGGGATGTTATTGGCATCATTAGAGCACTGGGGGATTGGTAGGAGGCAGTGAGTGGGAATAAAAGGATTCTTTTTCTGGTTGGCTCCCAGTCACTAGTGGTGTTCCGTAGGGTCAGTGTTGGGACCACTTCTTTTTGTGCTGTATATCAATGGTTTAGATGATGGAATACATGGCTTTATTGCCACGTTTGCAGATAATATGAAGATTGGTGGAGTGGCAGGTAGTGTTGAGGAAACAGGAAGGCTGCAGAAGGACTGAGACAGATTAGGAGAACGGGCAAGAAAGAGACAAATAAAATACAATGTTGAAAAATGCATGGTCATGCACTTTGGTAGAAGAAATAAATGTTCAGACTATTTTCTAAATGGGGAGAAAAGCCAAAAATCTGAGATGCAAAGGAAATTCAGAGTCCTTGTGCAGAACAACCTAAAGGTTAACTTATAGAAAGAGTCAGTGGTGAGGAAGGCAAATGCAATGTTGGCATTCATTTCAAGAGGTCAAGAATACAAGAGCAAGGATGTGATGCTGAGGATTTATAAGACACTGGTGTGGTCTCACCTTGAGTATTGTGAACAGTTTTAGGCTCCTCATGTCAGAAAAGATGTGCTGGCATTGGAGAGGATTCAGAGGAGGTTCACATGGATGATTCTGGGAATGAAAGGGTTATCATACAATGAATGCTTGATAGTTCTGGGTTGGTACTCTCTGGAATTTAGAAGGATGGGGGAGTTCTCATTGAAACTTTTCGTATGTTGAAAGGCCTAGACAGAATAGATGTGGAAAGGATGTTTCCCATGGTGGGGAAGTCTAGGACAAGAGGGCACAGCCTCAGAATAGAGGAGCGTCCATTTAAAAGAGAGATGTGGAGAAATGTCTTTAGCCAGATGGTGGTGAATTTGTGGAATTTGTTACCACAGGCAGCTGTGGAACCCTGGTCACTGGGTGTATTTAAGGCAGATCTTAGTGGGTTCTTGATTGGACACAGCATCAAAGGTTATGGGGAGAAGGCCAGGGAGTGGGGCTGAGGTGGGGAAGAAAGAATCAGCCAAGGTTGAATGTTGGCGCAGACTCGATGGACCAAATGACCTAAGTCTGCTCTTAAGTCTTACAGATCAAGGCAGAGGAATGAAAGGTAGGGGAGTGGCATTGCTTGTTAGGGAAAATATTACAGCAGTGCTCAGGCAGGACAGATTAGAGGGCTTGTCTACTGAGTCCTTGTGGGTGGAGCTGAGAAACAGGAAAGGTATGGCCACATTAGTGGGATTGTATTACAGACCACCCAATAGTCAAAGAGAATTGGAAGTGCAAATCTGCAGAGAGATAGCAGGCAACTGCAGGAAACATAAAGTTGTGGTGGTAGGGGATTTTAATTTTCCATATATTGATTGGGTCTCCCATACTGTTAGGGGTCTAGATGGTTTAGAGTTTGTAAAATGTGTTCAGGAAAGTTTTCTAAATCAATATATAGAGGGACCAACTAGAGAGAGTGTAATATTGGGCCTCCTGTTAGGAAACGAGTTAGGACAAGTGACAGAAGTCTGTGTAGGAGAGCACTTTGGTTCCAGTGATCATAACACCATTAGTTTCAACTTGATCATAGACAAGGATAGATCTGGTCCTAGGGTTGAGTTTCTTAACTGGAAGAAGGCCAAATTTGAAGAAATGAGAAAGGATCTAAAAAGCGTGGATTGGGACAGGTTGTTCTCTGGCATGGATGTGATCGGTAGGTGGGAAGCCTTCAAAGCAGAAATTTTGAGAGTGCAGAGTTTGTATGTTCCTGTCAGGATTAAAGGCAAGGTGAATAGGAATAAGGAACCTTGGTTCTCAAGGGATATTGCAACTCTGATAAAGAAGAAGAGGGAGTTGTATGACGTGTATAGGAAGCAGGGAGTAAATAAGGTGCTTGAGGAGTATAAGAAGTGCAAGAAAATACTTAAGAAATAAATCAGGAGGGCTAAAAGAAGACATGAGGTTGCCTTGGCAGTCAAAGTGAAGGATAATCCAAAGAGCTTTTACAGGTATATTAAGAGCAAAAGGATTGTAAGGGATAAAATTGGTCCTCTTGAAGATCAGAGTGGTCGGCTATGTGCGGAACCAAAGGAAATGGGGGAGATCTTAAATAGGTTTTTTTGTGTCGGTGTTTACTAAGGAAACTGGCATGAAGTCTATGGAATTAAGGGAAACAAATAGTGAGATCATGGAAACTGTACAGATTGAAAAGGAGGAGGTGCTTGCTGTCTTGAGGAAAATTAAAGTGGATAAATCCCCGGGACCTGACAGAGTGTTCCCTCGGACCTTGAAGGAGACTAGTGTTGAAATTGCAGGGGCCCTGGCTGAAATATTTAAAATGTCGCTGTCTACAGATGAGGTGCCGGAGGATTGGAGAGTGGCTCATGTTGCTCCGTTGTTTAAAAAAGGATCGAAAAGTAATCCGGGAAATTATAGGCCAGTAAGTTTAACGTCGGTAGTAGGTAAGTTATTGGAGGGAGTACTAAGAGACAGAATCTACAAGCATTTGGATAGACTGGGACTTATTAGGGAGAGTCAACATGGCTTTGTGCGTGGTAGGTCATGTTTGACCAATCTATTGGAGTTTTTCGAGGAGGTTACCAGGAAAGTGGATGAAGGGAAGGCAGTGGATATTGTCTACATGGACTTCAGTAAGGCCTTTGACAAGGTCCCGCATGGGAGGTTAGTTAGGAAAATTCAGTCGCTAGGTATACATGGAGAGGTGGTAAATTGGATTAGACATTGGCTCGATGGAAGAAGCCAGAGAGTGGTGGTAGAGAATTGCTTCTCTGAGTGGAGGCCTGTGACTAGTGGTGTGCCACAGGGATCAGTGCTGGGTCCATTGTTATTTGTCATCTCTATCAACGATCTGGATGATAATGTGGTAAATTGGATCAGCAAGTTTGCTGATGATACAAAGATTGGAGGTGTAGTAGACAGTGAGGAAGGTTTTCAGAGCCTGCAGAGGGACTTGGACCAGCTGGAAAAATGGACTGAAAAATGGCAGATGGAGTTTAATACAGACAAGTGTGAGGGTATTGCACGTTGGAAGGACAAACCAAGGTAGAACATACAGGGTTAATGGTAAGGCACTGAGGAGTGCAGTGGAACAGAAGGATCTGGGAATACAGATACAAAATTCCCTAAAAGTGTCGTCACAGGTAGATAGGGTCGTAAAGAGAGCTTTTGGTACATTGGCCTTTATTAATCAAAGTATTGAGTATAAGAGCTGGAATGTTATGATGAAGTTGTATAAGGGATTGCTGAGGCCGAATCTGGAGTATTGTGTTCAGTTTTGGTCACCAAATTACAGGAAGGATATAAATAAGGTTGAAAGAGTGCAGAGAAGGTTTACAAGGATGTTGCCGGGACTTGAGACACTCAGTTACAGAGAAAGGTTGAATAAGTTGGGACTTTATTCCCTGGAGCGTAGAAGAATGAGGGGAGATTTGATAGAGGTGTATATAAAATTATGATGGGTATAGATAGAATGAATGCAAGCAGGCTTTTTCCACTGAGGCAAGGGGAGAAAAAAAACAGAGGACATGGGTTTAGGGTGAGGGGGGAAAAGTTTAAAGGGAACATTGGGGGGGCTTCTTCACACAAAGAGTGGTGGGAGTATGGAATGAGCTGCCAGATGAGGTGGTAAATGCGGGTTCTTTTTTAACATTTAAGAATAAATTGGACAGATACATGGATGGGAGGTGTATGGAGGGATATGGTCCGTGTGCAGGTCAGTGAGACTAGGCAGAAAATGGTTCGGCACAGCCAAGAAGGGCCAAAAGGCCTGTTTCTGTGCTGTAGTTTCTATGGTTTCTGTGGTTACTCCAGGGGTTTTAAAACTGGGGCCCACAGACCCCTAGGTTAATGGTAAGGCTCCATGGCATTAAAAAAGTTAGGAACCCTTGCTCTATTCTGAGGCTGTGCTCTTAGGTCCTAGACTCCACAACTACAAGCACCATCCTCTCCATCTCGGAATGGGTCCATGGCATACTAAAGGGGGAGGGTGAACAGCCAAAAGTTTGTGAAGTAGTTGTTTTGTCTTGCCCACATGCAGATCTGACCAACATAGAACGTCTAACCTAAGGTCAAGATTCAGCGATGTGCACATTTGGACAGAGAGGACAGCTGGTTTGAAAGAGGGGTTAAAGAACTTTGCCAAACTGGGAAACCCATCCCTGAACAGAGGGGTTGGGATACAACACCACCTATCAGCATCAGGGATGTTTTACCCTTGCAGTTTCTTAATTCTACCACAAGGATTCTACATCTCCTGAACCTATGTCTCTTAGAAACTTAAGAGACATAGAAAACCTACAGCACAATACAGGCCCTTCGGCCCACAAAGTTGTGCCGAACATGTCCCTACCTTGGAAATTACTAGGCTTACCTATAGCCCTGTATTTTTCTAAGCTCAATGTACCTGTCCAGGAGTCTCTTAAAAGACCCTATCGTATCCGCCTTCACCACCGTTGCTCGCAGCCCATTCCACACATTCACCACTCTCTGCGTAAAATACTTACCCCTGACATCTCCTCTGTACCTACTCCCCAGCACCTTAAACCTGTGTCCTCTTGTGGCAACCATTTCAGCCCTAGGAAAAAGCCTTTCACTATCCACATGATCAATGCCTCTCATCCTCTCATACACTCTATCAGGTCACCTCTCATCCTCTGTCGCTCCAAGGAGTAAAGGCCTAGTTCATCCAACCTGTTTTCATAAGGCATGCTCCCCAATCCAGGCAACATCCTCATAAATCTCCTCTGCACCCTTTCTATGTTTTCCACATCCTTCCTGCAGTGAGGCGATCAGAACTGAGCACAGTACTCCAGGTGGGGTCTGACAAGGGTCCTATACAGCTGCAAAATTACCTCTCAGCTCTTAAACCCAATTCCACGACTGATGAAGGCCAATGCACCGTACATCTTTTTAACCACAGAGTCAACCTGTGCAGCTGCTTTGAGTGTTCTATAGACTCGGACCCCAAGATCCCTTTGATCCTCCACACTGCCAAGAGTCTTACCATTCATACTATATTCTTCTTTCAAAAGACTTGATTTCATGTTTTACCAACAGAGCCACTCCACCCTCTCTGCCTACCTGCCTGTCTGTCCTTTCAATACAATGTGTATCCTTGGATGTTAAGTTCCCAGCTATGATCTTCTTTCAGCCATGACTCAGTGATGCCCACAACATGATACCTGCCCATCTCTAACTGCACTATGAGATCATCTACCTTATTCCATATAGTCTATGAATTCCAATATAAAGCCATCAGCCCTGTATTTTGATTTTGGTCCCCTATTACACTTTTACTCATCCAACTAACTGCAATTTTTCCAGATCATCTGCCTGTCCTTCCTCACAGTCTCACTACATACTGTATGTAGTTTTATACCAACTACCTCATCCTCAGTACTATCACTCTAGTTCACAAATCTGCCCACAAAGATATTGGTCCACCTTGGGTTCAGATGTTACAATCCTTTTGTACAGGTCAAACTGTACCTTCCCCAGAAGAGATCCCAATGATGCAGAAATCTGAAACCCTGCTCCCTACACCAGTTCCTCAGCTGCGCATTCATCTGCCAAATCATTCTAATCACTCACTGGCGAGTGCCACAGGCAGTAATCCAGAGATCACTACCCTGGAAGTCCTGCTTTTCAGCTTTCTACCTAAAGCTGAAAATTTTTGCTGTTGTTGTTTTCATTTGTTCTGTCGATAGTTTTGCTGCTCCTTATGTTGCTTTGCTGTTATTGTGTTAAACATTGAAGACAGAATGTGTAACAACACTTTGCAGTCTGGGAACAGCATGCAAGTGTCTACACACATACCAACGTCAACATAGCCGTGTTTGTTGTGTTGGGTGTTGACACAAATGACACATTTCACTGCATGTTTTAATGTATACACCATAAAGGAATCTGGATCTGCAATCTCTAATGTCTTTAAGATTAATAAGATGCTCTGCTCTCCACAGATGTTTCAAGTATTGTCATTGTAAGACGGAAATATGTGTGTATGTCTAACATAATATTGTGTCACTCCTTCAACTTCTGAAAATTTGTGGGCCATCCGAAACTTTCCCACCCACTGTGGTGGGAGTTAACGTAAAGGCCAAAATCTCAGTTCCTTTTCAATATAAGCATAGTCTGTCTTGTTTACTTCACTGTCTATACAGGAAATTAGTATAGCAGTTCTGTCATCTTTTGACTGCTTAATGAGGCATGATGCGCTCTCATAAAGTTTGCTACATTTTTTTTTAAAGATTTTCGAGTTGCCAAGTAGATTCCTGGCCAATATTGCTTCATGTCAGAAGGTACATTCTGTTGGCATGAACAAGCTTGGGCTGAAAGACTTATTTCCAAGCAGTGTGACTTTATGACTCAAAGTTAAAAATTAACAATACAAACACTAAACCAATCCACTTCATTTATACTAATGACATGGTGTCATTTCTTCCAATTTTTAAATCCATAATATAATCTGTAATGATAGTGGGGAAACATATAGACCCCTGATATCTAGTACAGCTTCACCTCTGAATTCTGGACTGACCTCCAATAAGATATGCACTTCTAGTAGGTCTGATTGGCCTTCTTGATCATTTGGTTCATAGGATCACAAATTTGTCCTTTTTTGCTTACAATGTATTATCTCATTATTGGCCAAATGAAAGGCATGTTTGATCATGACTTGTCAATTTTTTTGCAGTTTTCTATACCAACAGTAGGAATGTTCGGAACCATCAAAACAATATTTGATGAAGTTATGAGTCATGCAATAGGGTTTCCACTATAGGGCAGAAATTTGTATTAGAACAAAAATCAAGAATCTTAGAAAAACTTAGCAGGTCAGGCAGCATATATGGCGAAAGAAATAGCCAATGCTTTGCGTCTGTGATCCTTCACGAATCCAAATTTTGCTGGTGATCTTAAACCTGATTCTGATGCTGATCAGAACTGGAAAAGAGAGAGACCCAATAGGTTTTCAGTAGTTAGGAGGATGTATGTCTGTGATAGGATGAGTTGAATTGGTTTCATGGGGGCAGCTATCAACACATTAAGCTTCTAGGTCCATGTTCATGGTAAGATGGTGATACTTGCCCAAAAGGTTAGACTTATGAATTATGAATTATGATCACTTAAAAAATAGAAAGTGGAAAGAAATAGATTTTAATTTTCAGAAGTTGGTATTATTAGTCCTTCAAAAAGGTGTGAAAAGGTTGATTACTGAAAAGTGAAAGTATCAAGTCTGAGGTTTCTTAATGTTGAATAACCTTTGTATTCAATAGTGGTCTGAAAGCATATGAATGGATAACCTTTCTAGTTTATCTACGTTTATGATGTTTAACACCCTTAAGAGTTCATTCAACAGAAACATTCAGCTATCTTGCAGAAATTATGACTACCGGCCTAGTTGCAAAATGATACCACAAACCACAACATGATAACAAATAGTTGTGAAATTTGTGGTTATTCTACAGAAGAATATGTCTGAAGTACTCAAAGAATTAATTATTTTAAATCCTTATTTACTTCTGTCTAACACTTTAGTGGCAACATTTCCAATATATGAATTAACAATTAAGTCAACAAGTCTTCAAAACTATTCATTTATAAGCTGATAAGTCTCACCAAGCCTACTGACTGCAGGGCTGCCAGCTACATATTATGATAGGTATTTCTCATTAGTTGCATCTATTCTTTGAATTTTGACACAAAAATTGAAACTTTATGCATAATATAAATAAAATATCTTTAATGAGAGCTTCTTATACATGTCCCTTGAGACAACAATGTGGCGTCAAGGCTCATGTACAAAGAGACTGTAAGAGTTAGAATCTGAAATAGCTATAAACCTGGGACTGCAATTTACTAGGAAATGGTATCAAATGTACAGAGATGCTCCAAAAATCTGTTTAACTTAGAGGTCCCATTTCTTCTAGCCTGTGCTATGCTAGATACTAACAGGCAATTACAGAGATTATAAAGATTTTCAGATCCTTTGTTTCTATTCTTGGAGTATTTTCTATTTTCTGTTTGTCTTTCATTCTTGCCCACCAAAATGCAACAAAACTAATTGAGCATAAAAAGAAAAACAAAAAAAAAAGCTGAGCTGTCTGGAAGCTTTTTAGATCATATTTGCCATGATGTGGTGAATATATTTTAAGTATAAATTTCTACATATTTACTGTGGCATTTTACATAATCCTTGAAGCAGTTTGCTTTCTACGCTGACTATTCCTTACAAGGTTATTCTGTTAAAGGGAAATGAATTGAAAACAGTGGAGATTTTGACCAGCTTTCAAAATATTTTAAGCAATCCTATAGTGCCATCTCAAAAATGTTTTCTTTCAGATAAGGGCAACCAATATTTGAGCTGTGGTGTTTTCTTTCACATTTTTCTTATTGCAGACATTATTAGGCAATGAATTTTTTTGTCCTTGTTAGATCTTGATCAATCAGCATGGTTTCAGCTGCAGTTGTTCCAAAGTAAGCAGAAATAAAGGAGAAAAATATCACAGGATAAAGATTAATTTCTCAGCATTTGGAGAACAAAGCAATTGATAAGTGTGTTATATTTGGCGGTATTATGCAGATATCTATGACAAACTCCATTAGTCTAATTAGTTTTGGCTATCGATTACAGAACTGACAACTGAGAATGCCTCTGATTAGGTTTTAACCACTGCTGGAAATTACAATAATTTAACAGAAATCTGTACTTTATTTGGCTTTACACTCATAAACATGACTTTAAAACATTAGTTCATTCTTCCGATTTTTCCAAATAATGGCTGATTTGTCCATTGTCTAAATGATGGATGCATATCTTAATCCTTTTAAATATTGTTTTAGATCTTAGCCTCACAAAATCTGGTAAAAATAAGTTATGCCTACTTCAGTCTTTATTGGCTTGAGTAGCATTTGGGGCCAAGATCTAAAATTACTTTCTGTTTAAAGCCAAAAATAATCTAAGATCAAAAATGAATTCAAGACATAAGTTCCAAGCTATGGGGCAATTACAGGGAGTGAGACTAATCGGATAACTCTCTCAGAGAGCAGGAATGGGTTCACTAGACCTTAGGACCACCTTCTGTGCTGAGACTTGGTACAAGAATATTAGCAATCTTTTCAATTCTGATGTTAATTCTGAAAATGACAATGGTTAGCGTAGTTTATATATACTATGATATCATCTCATCCCACAAATAGATCCAGCAACATAAAAATAAAATATAACATGAACAGCATAACCAAAGAATTAAACGCCAAGATACACAGAAAATATGATTGATTCCATGTGTAACTGTGATATTTCTTTATGTCATTGCTACCAGTTGTGAAGGATTCCCACAAAAATATGGAAATCAACTGTTGAATCTCTCTGCTGAGCCTGTCCCAGCTTAGCCCACAGGAATGGCAGATCCACTTACTTCTCAGCATCGATGCAGGGTCTCAACCCAAAACATCCACAGATGTGGCTTGAACTGTGGAGTTCTTCCAGTATATCGGATTCCAGCATCTTTTCTCATTACTTATTTCAGTTGAGAGGAATGTATTGAACAAATGTGCACTTTCAGACATTTTTTCTCAACTATTTTAAATTAGTTACAATTACTTAATTCTTTAAAAAGGCTTTTAAATGTTGTGTATTTCTAATCCTAAATCTTAACAATTTTTAATAAAGAAATTACAGAAAGTTGTAAAATTAGTCAGCTCCATCTTGGGTACTAGGCTCCGTAGTATCCAAGACATTTTCAGGGAGCGGTGTCTCACAAAGGCATCATCCATTATTAAGGCCCCCATCACAGGATGTACCCTCTTTTCATTGCTACAGTCAGGAAGGAGGTACAGAAGCCTAAAGGCACAATCTCAATGATTCAGGAACAGCTTCTTCTCCCTTGCCATCCAATTCCTAAATGGCCATGAACACTACCTCACCTTTTATTATTTCTGTTTTTGCACTATTTTTAATTTTTAAGTCTTTAAGTTTTTACTATTTTTAAGTTCGAGCCTTGGCTGAGGCAGCGTGTGTGTCCTTGAGCAAAGCACTAACCACACATTGCTCTGCGATGACACCGGTGCCAAGCTGAATGCGTCCTAATGCCCTTCCCTTGGACAACATTGGTGGCATGGAGAGGGGAGGCTTGCAGCATGGGCAACCGCTGGTCTTCCATACAACCTCGCCCAGGCCTGCGCCCTGGAAACCTTCCAAGGTGCAAATCCATGGTCTCATGAGACTAATTGATGCCTAGTCATAGACAAAGTCATACTTTATTGATCCCGGGGGAAATTGGTTTTCATTACAGTTGCACCATAAATAACTAAATAGTAATAAGATGATAAATAATTAAATAGTGATATGTAAATTATGCCAGGAAATAAGTCCAGGACCAGCCTATTGGCTCAGGGTGTCTGACCCTCCAAGGGAGGAGTTGTAAAGTTTGATGGCCACAGGCAGGAATGACTTCCTATGACACTCTGTGTTGCATTTCGGTGGAATGAGTCTCTGGCTGAATGTACTCCTGTGCCCAACCAGTACATTATGTAGTGGATGGGAGACGTTGTCCAAGATGGCATGCAACTTGGACAGCATCCTCTTTTCAGACACCACCGTCAGAGAGTCTAGTGCCATCCCCACAACATCACTGGCCTTACGAATGAGTTTGTTGATTCTGTTGGTGTCTACTACCCTCAGCCTGCTGCCCCAGCACACAACAGCAAACATGATTGCACTGGCCACCACAGACTCGTAGAACATCCTCAGCATCGTCCGACAGATGTTAAAGGACCTCAGTCTCCTCAGGAAGTAGAGACGGCTCTGACCCTTCTTGTAGGCAGCCTCAGTGTTCTTTGACCAGTCCAGTATCATGCATTGCATTGCACTGCTGCCACTAACGAACAATTTCATGACATACGCAGGTGATAGTAAACCTGATTCTGATTCTAATATGTAAATCTCTTCATAAAATCAAACAGTTTTTGAATACTTAGAATAATTCTGAATTCTGAAAACGTTTTGGAGAGACATTTTTAATATTATCTCAAAGGTATTGAATATAGATATCTCTCCTCACCCTATTACTGCTATCTTTGGACTACCTAAAATTTCCAGTAATCTTTCTCCTTCAGCCCGCAGAATGATTGCATTTCTTACTTTAATGGCGAAAAGATGTATCTTACAACATTGGGAAGAGCTTTATGCCCCAACTACCTTTTTTTGGTTTTCTCAGATGATATTATGCTTGAATTTGGAGAAAATTAGAAGCCATCTTTATGATTCCTCACTTAAATTTGAACAGACCTGGAGATCTTTTATTCAATATTTTCATTTAATGTAATTTTTTTTTCTTCTCTTTTTTGCTCCATATTTATATACCCTTCTTGTTTTTTTTTACTGTTTTTAATGGAGGTCGGGTTTGAGGACGTGATTTTAAGTTCTTTAACTCTACTTGGTTCCAAGTTAGCCCATTGCTTTGCTTTGCTTTTAGTTTAGTTGCACGGTGGGTTTTTTTGGGGGGTGGGGGGGGTTCCTTTTCTCTATTGATATATATATAAATCAGTATACTATTATGTTACCTTAGTATGTTATGTTTAAATTACATTGTTTGTATCATTTTTTTTTCTGTATTAATATCTCCTGTAATTTTATTATATTCTAACAGTGTATTAGTGCCTATTTGGCTTACCTTTTTGTATACTTATTCAATAAAAAGATTTAAAAGAGAGAGAATAATTCTGAATTCCATGCACAGTTATGGTTAAACCTGTAGTGCAAATGAACGAGCTGTCAAAGAATTGTGGGTAGGGCTTGTTCTGGTCTGCCTATGTGATGGATTAATATCATGCATTCCCTTGGCTTCCATGCAGATCATCACCACTTCCTATTGGAATTGTTTGTACAAGCGAGATGACTCTAGAAAATCCCCAGAAGGTACATACATAATAAACATCTTAATCCGTAGATAGTGTAGGTTCATAGCTGGTGGCAAACTGACTTATTAGCAATCTCATGCTTTCTCATTTGCTTATGCTATGAGCTGTGCTTCCTTTTAAAACTACAACAGATACAGACTGTGCAAAAGTCTTAAGCACATATATATAACTAGAAAGCCTAAGAAACATAGAAACATAGAAAACCTACAGCACAGTACCCACAAAGTTGTGCCGAACATGTCCCTACCTTAGAAATTACTAGGCTTACCTATAGCCCTCTATGTTTCTAAGCTCCAAGTACCTATCCAAAAGTCTCTTAAAAGACCCTATCGTATCAGCCTCCACCACTGTTGCCGGCAGCCCATTCCATGCACTCACCGCTCTCTGAGTAAAAAACTTACCCCTGACATCTCCTCTGTACCTACTCCCCAGCACCTTAAACCTGTGTCCTCTTGTGGTAACCATTTCAGCCCTGGGAAAAAGCCTCTCACTATCCACACGATCAATGCCTCTCATCATCTTATACACCTCTATCAGGTCACCTCTCATCCTCCGTCACTCCAAGGAGAAAAGGCCGAGTTCACTCAACCTATTCACATAAGGCATGCTTCCCAACCCAGGCAACATCTTTGTAAATCTCCTCTGCACCTTTTCTATGGCTTCCACATCCTTCCTGTCGTGAGGTGACCAGAACTGAGCACAGTACTCCAAGTGGGGTCTGACCAGGGTCCTATATAGCTGCAACATTACCTCTCGGCTCCTAAATTCAATTCCACGATTGATGAAGGCATAAACACCATATGCCTTCTTAACCACAGAGTCAACCTGCGCAGCTGCTTTGAGCGTCCTATGGACTCAGACCCCAAGATCCCTCTGATCCTCCACTTTTGCAAAGTGCTGTAGTAATTTTATATATTGCACTGTACTAATGCAACTTGTGCCTTTACCCTTATTGGTGTAAAAAACTTCCTCTCATCTTTCTGCTGAATGATCCTGACTGATTTTGTGACTTCTGTTTCAAGGCAACCAATTCAGATAAAGCATCATCCACCCTCTGAGGAACTTTTAAGAATTATATACTTAACAAATGAGATCACCTAACATTATTCAAAACTCAGGAGAGTATGGGCATAGAAGGTTTCAAGTAGGACTGAAGAGTATGATACCTATATCCTTCCAAGGGTAAGGAGATCAGATCAGTGTGCAACATTCTAGTCTCACAGGGCTCTGTATAATTGGAGAAGGATTTTGTTAGCAACACCCAAAAAATGCTGGAGGAACTGAGCAGGCCAAGCAGCAACTATGGAAAAGAGTAAACAGTCGTCGTTTCAGGCCAAGACTCTTCGGCAGGAAGGATATTGTTAAGAGTGTTTTTGGGGGTAGAACATGCAGCAAGTAACTTCAGTCACCAAACTTCAAATCTGAACTTGAACTGTAGATTAAATCTAAAATGCAGTTAATTGGACGGCCAGACAATGCTGATGTAAATTCCTTATTTGGGAGTCTGTAGTGTGGATGTGAAGAGGGAGGGATGAAGGTTGTGTGTAGTTCAAAAGAAACATTGTAAATTTGGAATTGTCCTAAATTGTCCTTCGATGTTTAGCATATAAAATGTTGTGTAGTGCTGGATCAAGGAAAGTTTTTGCTCCAAAAATGTCTAGTATGATACCTGCTGTGTCTCATTTTGTCCGATAAAGAGACTACTTCATGTCTACCAGTATTTCTCTCTGGTGACTTTGTAAACACAATAACAGATACAGTACCTCCACTATTACATTCACATTTCTTGAAATAACAGTCAATGTCCATTTTCCATCCTAATTGTATCACGTCTTGCATGTTATTTTAAATATTTTACGTGCAGAAACATCCAGTTTTCTCTTAGAAACCAACACCTTTAACCCTGCTACCATTTAAAACATATTCTGTATTTCTACTTGTCCTTCTAAAAGTGGTGACCTCAAGTCATATTTCATCCATTGGATCCATGCTCATTTACATAGCCTCTCAATGTGCCACAAAGCCATTGCACTACACATCCCGTAAAGCACCCTCCCACCTAGCTTCGTATCATCAGCAAATTTTTCTAATTTTTATCATATTTTATCCCATCCAGAATCTCAACTGCATCTCCCTTCTCTGCATTTCAGCAATATTTTCCTTTTGATGTCAAGAAGTTCAGCCCAGGGCATAAATATCCAGGGTATAAATGCCATGAAAATTGTTTTTCTTTTTGCAACAGCAGCAGCATATTACATTTTGAAAAAGTCAAATATAAATGACCTTGACTTAAGTTAACATAAATTCTACATGGCAGAATAACCAAAAATAAAGGGAATGGCATGAAAGCAAGTTGAGGGAAGTATATTCCAAGATAGAATTGGGGTTTTTCAAATCAGTTCAAGAACCTGGTGTCAGTGGGTAAGAAATTGTTGTTAAATCGTGAGAAGTAGGTGTTTAGCTTTCCGTACCTGCCATTTGGCAGCAATGAGAAGGGGGCATAACCCAAGTGATGGGAATGATGGACGTCCGCTTCCTGAGACATTGCCTCTTGTAGGTGTCCTCGATGGTGGGAAGATCTGCCTCTGTGATAGAACTGGATGAGTCCCACCACTCTCTGTAGTCTCTTGCACTGAAGTTTCCAGAAAAAGCTACGAGTAAATCATTTGATCTCCATGGTGATCATCATGAGGATTTGTACAATAATGATCTCCATTGTACATCTGCAGAAGTTTTTCAGAGTCTTGACAAATCTCCTTAAACTTAAAGGAAAGTAGAGATTCTAATGCATCTTCTTGATAACTTGTTACCAATGGTGATGCTTTGCATCGTTGTGAGACATATACTAGTGAGTACCATGTCATCAGTTTTATTTTGCCTGCTCTGATGGAATAGCTAATAATGTGAGCAAACTGCTGTAAGTTATTGGCAAGAGGCTCACAGCAAGTAAAGGCAGTGATGGTAAACTTTGGATGGAAGTCTTGAACTTGTTGATAGATGGGCAGTATTATAGTGTTGCATTGATGCCTCTGATGGGTTTAGTAGGATATGTCATTTGAAATTCCATTATTAAAGTAGAGAATGAATGTGAATGAATTCTGTAACATATCATTCAGATCCTTGGGATATACTAACTCTTCGTTTCAGCCTTCATAGTCATCTGATCACACTGTCTCTTCGGAGTTTGTCTGGAGGCCTGTTGTGTCCTAAGGATAAAGCACAGCTCTCCTGCTCTCCATCAGTTCCAGTTCAAAGGGTGGTAAAGGTTATGGGGAGAAGGATAATAAATATTCCATTGTGGACTATAGAGCAGACTTGATGGGTCAAATAGCCTAATTCTGCTCTTACATCTTATGGTTTTATTATGGCCTTACATTGGCCTACAGGGCAGAATCAGACAATATTGAAAACAACCTTATCTGTATGCACTTTAGAAAATGCACTCTTAGACCACCAGCATCTGGGTAACCTTCAGCTGATTGCCTGAGAAATTACTTTTGTAATGTAGGATTATGCCGTAGATAACTTCACGATGTTGGGTTTGATCCCTCTGACGTTAGGAGAGCTAAGCCCAGACAGAGCTGAAACAAGGGCTTTATTACTCTTTGAAATAATGAATGACCACATTTCTAGAGAACATCTCCATCAGTAGAAAACATTAGTGGAAGTGAAACTAAATATGAAGAGTTCCAAGCATTAAGCCCTTATGTCTTAGCACTTGATTCAAAACTGTCTGCAATGAAAAGGAAGAATTCTGCAAAAATTGTATCAAATTGCAAAAACCGTAGGAGTTATACCCAAAGGGTCTTCAGTATTTTTGTGCTGTAACTTTCCATGGCTCTGTGGCTTTATCCTGCATGACTTGGTAATAACTATTTAGAATACAACCACTTTGAGTTCGAAGTAGCTTCAGGAGTCGTAAGTGGAATACCAAGATTGCTGTTTCCTTCCTGTCGCTGCCTGTTGGGAGTTTGTACATTCTCCCCATGACCACGTGGGTTTCCTCCATGTGCTCTGGTTTCTTCCCACAGTCCAAAGACTTACCAGTTAGTAGGTTAATTGGTCATTGCAAGTTGTCCTGTAATCAGGCTAGGGTTAAATCGGGAGTTGCTGGGTGGTGCAGCTCAAAGAACTGGAAAGGCCTCCTCCGAACTGTATCTCAATAAGTAACTAGACAAAAATACGAAGAAACCATCACAAATCTCACAATAAAAACGAAGTTCTATGAGAAACTAGCCTGAATGTGGCAAACTAAAATGTGCCGTCACACTCTCAAATGAATTGTGTCATGATGAAAATTATTTTTAAAACTCAGTTCAAGACTTTCTATTATGCTTAATTTTGCTTCACTCAACTCATTCTATTGCTACTGTTCTGCATCCAGAATGCACACCCAGCTTTCCTTCTCTATGTAAAGTCTAACAGGTGGTCGTGCATCAGGTGGGCTTTATGAAGATAAGCAGCATCATCAAAGAGCCTGTGGTAACAAACCTCATGAACGTGTATCGGAATAAAAATTAGCTAATCCAAATGGAAGTTTAAGAGGAAGATCCTCTGTCACGATCCACCTGGATCTGCCATAACAGGACCCTTCCCAAGCGTAGACTATAATACAACAGCAGGCTGACACCTGGGCCGCATCAGTTCAGTGCCAAGAGTCAGAAACCTCCCCACTGAGCTTTGAGCAGGCTAAATCTTACACAAGTATAGCATCCCCATCAAAATGAATGGAAGGTACTGCTACCTGAGTAAAGTAAGGGGCGATTATTATAAGGAGAGCTTCAAAGTTCAAAGAAAATTTGTTATCAAAGTTCATATATGTCACCATATGCTCCTGAGATTTGTTTTCATGCAGGCATACTCAGTAAATCCAATAACCATAATAACATCAATGAAAGACGACACCCAACAGAGTAGACAACCATGTGCAAAAGAAAACAAACTGCAAGTACAAAAATTACAGAAACTTGGATGGCTCGGGGCAGGAATGGCTACTTCAAGTGCCAGGCTTTAGATCTTTCAGAAAGGATAGGGAGGGAGGCAAAAGAGGTGGGGGCATGGCACTGTTGTTCAGAGGTAGGGTCACGGCTGCAGAAAAGGAGGAAGTAATGGAGGGGTTGTCTACGGAGTCTCTGTGGGTGGAAGTTAGGAATAGGAAAGGGTCAATAACTCTACTGGGTGTTTTTAATAGACCACCCAATAGTAACAGGGACATCAAGGAGCAGATAGGGAGACAGATTCTGGAAAGGAGTAATAATAACAGGGTTGTTGTGGTGACAGATTTTAATTTCCCAAATATTGATTGGCATCTCCCTAGAGTGAGCGATTTAGATGGGGTGGAGTTTGTTAGGTGTGTTCAGGAAGGTTTCTTGACACAATATGTAGGTAAGCCTACAAGAGCTGTACTTGATCTGATATTGGGAAATGAACCTGGTCAGGTGTCAGGTCTATCAGTGGGAGAGCATTTTGGAGATAGTGATCACAATTCTATCTCCTTTACCATAGCATTGGAGAGGGATAGGAACAGACAAGTTAGGAAAGCGTTTAATTGGAGTAAGGGGAAATATGAGGCTATCAGGCAGGAACTTGGAAGCATAAATTGGGAACAGGTGTTCTCAGGGAAATGTACAGAAGAAATGTGGCAAATATTCAGGGGATATTTGTGTGGAGTTCTGCATTGTTATGTTCCCATGAGACAGGGAAAGGATGATAGGGTACAGGAACCGTGGTGTACAAAGGTTGTTGTAAATCTAGTCAAGAAGAAAAGAAGAGCGTACAAAAGGTTCAAAAAGCTAGGTAATGCTTCAGTGCTCACTACGGAAAAGATCTTGGCGATTGTATGGATGACTTACAGTGGACTGAAAAGCTTGAGCATGTAGGTATTAAGAAAGAGGATGTGCAGGAGCTTTCAGAAAGCATCAAGTTGGATAAGTCACTGGGACTGGACAAGATGCACCCCAAGCTACTGTGGGAGGCAAGGGAGGAGACTGCAGAGTCTCTGGTGATGACCTTTGCATCATCAATGGGGACAGGAGAGGTTCTGGAGGATTGAACGGTTGTGCATGTTTTTCCCAGAGCTGAAATGGCTAGCACGAGAGGGCACAGTTTGAAGGTGCTTGGAAGTAGGTACAGAGGAGATGTCAGGGGTACACAGAGTGGTGAGTGCGTGAAGTGGGCTGCCAGCAACTGTGGTGGAGGTAGATATGATAGTGTCTTTTTAGAGACTCCTGGAGAGGTATATGGAGCTCAGAAAAATAGAGGGCTATGGGTAACCTTAGGTAGTTTCTCAGGTAAGACGTGTTCAGCACAGCTTTGT
Source organism: Mobula birostris (assembly GCF_030028105.1). Lineage (NCBI taxonomy): Eukaryota > Metazoa > Chordata > Chondrichthyes > Myliobatiformes > Myliobatidae > Mobula > Mobula birostris. Next base: position 30,827,431 of record NC_092372.1, on the reverse strand, counting down.
GGGGCGAAGGTCCTGTATTGTGCTGTAGGTTTTCTATGTTTTCTATGTTTTTTCTAACTCAGCAGATCAGGCACTATCTATGGAGGGGAATAAACAATTGATGTGTTGGATAGTCAGGAAGCCCAAAACGTTGACTGTTTATTCCTTTCCGTAGGTGTTGCCTGACCTGCTAAGTTCCTCCAGAATTTTGTGTGTTGCCTGTTACTACTGTGGGAAGCGAGGAAGGAGATTGCTGAGCCTCTGATGATCTTTGCATCATCAATAGGGATGGGAGAAGTACTGGAGGATTGGAGGGTTGCAAATGTTGTTCCCTTGTTCCAGAAAAAGAGTAGAGATAATCCAGGAAATTATAGACCACTGAGTCTTACTTCATCTGCGGGCAAGATGTTGGAGAAGATCCTGAGAGGCAGGATTTATGAGCATTTGGAGAAATATAATCTGATTAGGGATAGTCAGAATGGCTTTGTCAAAGACAGGTCATGCCTTACAAGCCTGATTAAATTCTTTAATGATGTAACAAAACACATTGATGAAGGTAGCGAGGTGGATACAATTTATATGGATTTCAGTAAAGCATTTGATAAGGTTCTCCATGCAAGGCTCATTCAGAAAGTAAGGAGGAATGGGATCCAAGGAGACCTTGCTTTGTGGATCCAGAATTGGCTTGCCCACAGAAGGCAAAGGATGGTAGTAGATGGTTCGTATTCTGCATGGAGGTCAGTAAACAGTGGTGTTTTGCAGGAATCTATTCTGAGACACGTCCTCTTTGAGATTTTTATAAATGACCTGTATGAAGAAGTAGATGGGTGGGTTACTAAGTTTGTTGATGCATAAAGGTTAGGGGTGTTGTGGATAGTCTGGAGGGTTGTCAGAGGCTACAGCAGAACATCGATAGGATGCAGAACTGGGCTGAGAAGTGGCAGACAGAGCTCAACCCAGATAAGTGTGAGGTGGTTCATTTTGGTAGGTCAAATATGATGGCAGAATATAGTATTAATGGTAAGACTCTTAGCAGTGTGGAGGATCTGAGAGATCTTGGGTCCCGTGCCGATAGGACACACAAAGCTGCTGCTGCGTAGGTTGACAATGTTGTTAAGAAGGCGTATGGTGTGTTGGCATTCATCAGCTGAGGGATTAAGTTCAAGAGTCATGAGGTAATGTTTTAGCTATATTAGACCTTGGTCAGACCCCACTTGGAATACTGTGTTCGGTTCTGATCACCTCACTACAGGAAGGATGTGGATACAATAGAAAGAGTGAAGAGGAGATTTACAAGGATGTTGCCTGGATTGGAGAGCGTGCCTTATGAAAATAGGTTGAGTGAACTTGGCCTTTTCCCCTTGGAGTGACAGAGAATGAGAGGTGACTTGACAGAAGTGTAGAAGATGATAAGAGGCATTGATCATATGGATAGCTAGAAGCTTTTTCCCAGGGCTGAAATGGCTAACGTGAGGAGGCGTAGTTTTAAGGTGCTTGGACGAAGGTACACGGGGAATGTTAGGGGTAAGTTTTTCACACAGAAAGGGTGGGTGCGTGGAATGCACTGCCGCTGATGGTAATGGAGGTGGATACAATAGGTTCTTTCAAGAGTCTCTTTGATAGGTAAGTGCAGTTTAGAGAAGTTGAGGGCTATGCAATAGTGTAACTCTAGGAAGTTTCGAGAATAGGTTATATGGTCAGCACAACATTATGGGCTGAAGGGCCTGTAATGTGCTGTAGAGTTTTATGTTCTATGTTCTATGAATATATGTTTGTTGATTTTCATTTTTATCTATGAAAGGAGATATCAACATGAGTTCTAAAAGTGAATTCTTTGACAGTTTTCTATAAGATTTTTGCAAATGTTTGACACAATTTTAGGTGCTTATTAGCTGTTTCATATTGCCGCCTGATTTGCATGCTTCCCACTGACTAAAGGATAATCTTTCAACATATATTATAGGCATCTGTTAGTCTCGTGAGACCATGGATCGGCGCCTTGGAAAGTTTCCAGGTCGCAGTCCTGGGCAAGGTTGTATGGAAGACCAACAGTTGCCCATGCTGCAAGTCTCCCCTCTCCATGCCACCGATGTTGTCCAAGGGAAGGGCATTAGGATCCATACAGCTTGGTACCGGTGTCGTCACAGAGCAATGTGTGGTTAAGTGCCTTGCTCAAGGACACACACGCTGCCTCAGCCAAGGCTCAAACTAGCGACCTTCAAATCACTAGACAAACGCATTAACCACTTGGCCACGTGCCAACACTCAACGTACGTATGTTCCCCAATACCAACTAGCCCTCCTGATGACATATTTCTTTTTCACATCCAGTATATTTTCAAACAAATTGTCTTCTAAAGATTAATCAGTAGCTGTTCCAAAACAAAAATGCATGTTTGTAGAGATTGATATAGGCTGGGATTGAGATTATATCTTCCATTGTCAAATAGTTTGCCAAATACGTTAAATCTTTACAAGGGCAAGAGACCAAAATGTTGACATACATATTAATTTGGAGAGGAGTAAAGTTATTTGTAGAAGGGTTTTGAGTGGGGTGGGGATAGGAAGGCCATGGAAGTGAATGCTGATTTTTGCCTCCTAAATATCTCTCCATATAGAGCTCAATTTTCTGCTCAAATTGTCTGTGTAACAAAAGAATACAGAAGTCATTTCAAGAGTCATTCCTTCAAGCACTGTGCAATCTTCAAAGTTCAACGGTTCAAATTACAAAGTAAATTTATTATCAAAGTACATCAATAGTCACTATATAATACCCTGAGATTCATTTTTTTTTACAGGCATTCAGAGTAGGGCAAAGACATACAATATAATGATGAAAAACTACACACAAGGAAAGGCTGTCGAGCAAGCAATGTGCAAAAGATGACAAACTGTGCAAATACAAAGAAAAACAAATAAATGAATAAATAAGTACTGTACATACCTACAGAGCATATGAGCTGTGGAGTCATTGAAAGTGAATCCATATGTTGTTGAGTCAGTTCAGTGGAGGTGAGAGAAGTCATCTGTGCTGGTTCAGGATCTGGATGGTTGAGGGGTATTTAACTGTTCCTGAACCTGGCGGTGTGGGACTAAGGCTCCTGTACTTCTTTCCCAATGGCAGCAGAGAGAAGGGAGCATGGTCAGGATGGTGGGGTTTCTTGATGATTGATGTTGCTTCCTTTAGTCTTTGTAGATGTGCTCAATGGTAGGGAGGGCTTTTCCTGTGATGCTTTTGACACTTACAGCAGTTCTTGGGCAAACTGCTGCAGAGCTATGATAAATCAGAATCAGGTTTAATATCACTGGCATATGTCGTAAATTTTTTTAACTTAGCGGCGGCTGTACAATGCAGAACATGGTAAATACAGAAAATGAATAAATGAATTACAGTAAGTATATGTATATTAAGGAGTTAAATTCAAAATAGTGCAAAAACAGAAATAATAAAAAGGGAGGTCGTGTTCATGGGTTCAATGTCCATTTAGAAATCGGATGGCAGATGGGAAGAAGCTGTTTCTGAATGGCTGAGTGTGTGCTTTTGGATTTCTGTATCTCCTTCCTGACAGTAGTGAAGCACCTTCAATTACTCCAAAAGACTGAGGTTTGGTAAAATACTGAAAGGCTTTTATTCGCTGTACAATACGACCTCCACAGTGAGTGTCTGCCCCCGGACTGAGGGGGAGGGGCAAGGCGAACACCTTTATACAGGATTCTGTGGGAGGAGCCACAGGGACAGTCAGAGGAGCCACAGGGGCAAGTCAGCAGAGGTGTGTGTCCAGACAGGTAACCGAGTTACAACATATATATATGGTTTACCACAAGTAGTAGTGAAAAGAGGGTACATCCTGGGTGATGGGGATCCTTAATAATGGACGTTGCCTTTCTGAGGCACTGCTTCTTGAAGATGTCTTAGATACTACGGAGGTTAGTACCCATGATGGAGGTGACTAAGTTTACAACTTTCTGTAGCTTCTTTCGATCTTGTGCAGTAGCCTCCCAATACCAGACGGTGATGCAGCCTGTCAGAATGCTCTCCACAGTACATCTACAGTAGTTTTCAAGTATTTTAGGTGACAAACCAAATCTCTGCAGACTCCTAATGAAATATGGCCGTAATCTATATAGGAGCACATACTGTAAAGTCATTTCAAAAAGGTACAATCCAATCTACTTTCCTTTACATGTGTCAAAGCAGTGATTTGTGCACAAAACATCCATTTTAATTGATGTTCTGTATTTCCACTGAAGGGAATGAAAGAGTCATCATATTCTCAATTTCAAACTGTAAAGAACCGACACAGATGATCAAAGAATCAATTTGCCACATATTTCATGCAGATTCTATGAAGATGTTTTGTAAATAATTTAAAAAGCAGCTGAGTTAGGGTACATCCTAGTGGGAAAATTTCCTGCCTCACTAATGATGTGCCAGGGTGTAATTAAGGGAGAAAATCCCAGGCAGTGTATGTCCTTGTCAGTGTTGTCGGTTGTGCTAAGTATGCAAAAAATCTTTACCTAGTCAAGTATGTTGCACGTGTTAGTTACTCAGACTAACACAGCTATTTTTTAACATATTTTATATTTCACTTATTTGGGTGATCTATCTTTCTTTGAGAACTTTTACGTTTGCTAAAATATGGAGAAGTTCAGGCTCGAGAGTGATACACTATTATGGGCAGTCATTGTCAACACCCTGTCTGTCGAGCAAAAGTTTAATGCAAAGTAAAGTTCTTGTATTCTACCCCAACAACGCCTCTCAGAAAGGCACCTCTAAGCATACAAAAGTTATGTTTATATATTTCCCACACCAGCCAGCTGGGCCTCTCTAACTGAGATTGACCATTCATTTCAACTCATGCCGAATTAGGGATTTTTATTTTTGCTGTGGAGTCATGTCCATTGGGACCTGGAATGAGATTGCCCAAGTTCATTTCACAGAGGACTTTAAAACTAGCAGACAGAGGCGACTTTCATTCCATCAGCCTGTGCTGGATTTGAACCAAAGCCTTTGAGATCAAAGGCCACTGTTTAACCCAATGCATTACCATGTCTTATTAAGAAGTTTATTATTGTAAAAATAGTAATCAAAAAATTGACCCTTCAGTGTCAGTGTTGGTTCTCCTGCTGATCTTTTGATATGTATTAAAAGAACAGGATTTCAGCATACAAGAATATATTCAAAATTTTTGGATGACATGCCCAAGAAATGGAATGAGAAGGATAGTGACAGGAAAACCGGCTGAAATGGGCAGACACAGGGCTCCTGAAATTTAATAGCGATAATTTCAGAGTGATTTATTTTGGTAGGAAAAAGAGGAGAGGCAGTCCAAACTGAACGGTGGAATTTAAGGAGGCTCTAGGAAGAGAGATATTTCAGGGTATGTATGGTAAACATTCCAGAATACTTTGAGATTTTTTTTTAAAGTAAAGGGAACCTTTTGCTTTATTTATAGAACATAAAATCAAGGTGGTCATGAGAGAGCTTTGTGAAATATTGGTGTAATCCAAGCAAGGGTATTGTGTTCAGTTCTGGATACTACACACAAAACTTTACAAGGGGAAAAGGGGTCCAGGAATTCCCGTCTTCTGTTCTGTGAAGACTCCAGAACATTTAGGTTATTTTCTTTTCACCAGAAAATTCTGAACAGTCTCACACATGAAACATTAGCCTTGTTTCTCTCTCCTCAGATGCTGCCCGATCTGCTGATGAGTTTCAGCTTTTTTAAAATTATTCTGCATTTTCAGTATCTGCAAATTTTAAGATTTGACAGAGGTGTATGAAATCATGAAAGGGTTTGACAGAACACGCATGGTATTTTCTTTTCCAGTGGGAGAAGGGTGAGTAATGATGGCACAGACTTAATGTGCAAGACAAATTAACTACATATGATATGAGGAAAGTGTTTTACTGGCATGAACTGCCTGAAAGTATGATAGAAGTAGATTAAACAGCAACTGTCAAAGGGAAATTGAAGGCAAAATATTTACCAGGTTATTGGAAAAATTTGGGGGAGTGGATCTAAGTACACTAGCAAATAGTTGATACAGAAATAACTTAATAGCTTCTTCTGTGTTTTGTGTTGCTTTGAAACACAATAAGAGTCAAGGCACACATTTTGTATGCCATTAACAAGCAAGGCATGAAACAGAAACTGTCCAAATATAAATTTATACATATGATATAAATACATTTTAACATATTTACTTTGTAATATATCAAAGATTTCTATGCACATAATCAGTGTAATCATTGTAAAAATTTATTTTCAAATGAATAAAGAAACCTTAATATATTATTAAATAAATACAATCAGAATAAAAGGAACAGAATACAAAGTATTTATGTCATACCATTGAAAGATTTAAATCAAAGAAAAGCTTTCATCTGGTCTTTTGTTGAAGTTATTGTTTAAACAATTTCTACAAAGAAAAATGTCTTATCTCATCATTTATAAGAAATTATTCACAATAATACCTTTGAACAATTCAGTTTTCTTGATAACAATAATATAATTTCTGAGACCCAAAGTCCAGAAACATGTAATAGATATATTTGAAAAGCGATGTATGTTACCAGGGAAACACAGTGGTCATCATGCACTAATATATCCTCGTAAAGTGCTTTGTTTCAAAAGATCAAATCAAACAGTTCTTTTTTCATATTTGAATGAGGAATGATTATTTCTCAGGACACCAGGTTTGTCCTTGAATCTATCTAACACATCCTTAAGTCAATTAAACGCATAAATGTACATTGCTTATCTTAGTTGAACAGCACATCTAACAACTTAGCAAATACTCACTGAAACAGATAAGTTTCAGCTTGCATTACATGAGCTTATTTCTCTGTATAACTTTATTTATCTTTATTTCTTTCTCAGTAGAATTCATTTTTCAAATTGTACAATCCTGACATTCAAGTAGAAGTTCTGGAAGTAGCTGAATAACTCTAACAATATTCCAACTCTTAATAAAGTTAATATAAACTTAATATAGGGAGAGTGCAGAGGAAATACACAGGCATGCTGTCTCCATTAGAAAATATATGTTATGAGAAAAGTTTCAATGACCTTGTAGCGATGTGCTACACACAGAGCTAGAAATGACGACACGCAGTCTGTAAGTTGCACTTGAGACTAGTTTATCCAAACTTCACGGCACTGGCTTTTACGCAGTTCTGTTCCCGCCCTCTCCAGGCGGAAATGTCTTCAGAAGTGTGTTAGAAAAGTCTCTTCCCACACGTGGGCTTTCTCCCCTTGCTGGTGAAGAAGGCGGCCAAGTGCCATTTTGGGGCTGGCCTCTCTGCCGACGCGCGCACCATTTTGTGAGCCGGTTCGCCTGCACAGAAAGTGGGTCACCACATAACCACCCCCCAGAACCGGCGATACACCCCCAATGTCCACAGTCTGGATCAGTCTCTGTCTGGGCGGTCTGCCTCTGCGCCATGGCGCCTGAACCTCGAACCGGCTGCACCAAGTCCACATGGGCCCGTTTGAGTCGGTCCACCTTGAAAACCTCCTCTTTCACCCCAAAGTCCAGAACACACGTGGACCCATTGTTCCTGATCACCTTGAACGGCCCCTCATACGGCCGCTGTAGTGGTGCCCGGTGTGCGCCCCTTCGTACAAATACAAACTTACAGTCTGCAGGTCGGAACCTGTCCATGCTGTGAAGTTGGTACGGGGGCCAGGTTGCTGAGCCTTTCGCGTAGTCTGTCCAGGACTGTTGCGGGTTCTTCCTCTTGCCCCCTTGGGGCTGGTATGAACTCTCCTGGGACGACCAGGGGTGCGCCGTACACCAGCTCGGCCGACGAGGTGTGCAGATCCTCTTTGGGCGCTGTGCGGATTCCAAGCAGGACCCAGGGAAGCTCGTCCACTCAGTTAGGCCCTATCAGGCGGGCCATGAGAGCCAACTTCAAGTGACGGTGGAAGCGTTCCACTAGTCTATCCGACTGTGGGTGGTAGGCAGTTGTGTGGTGTAGCTGTGTTCCCAACAGGCTGGCCACAGCCGACCACAGGCTGGAGGTGAACTGGGCACCTCTGTCAGAGGTAATGTGGGCCGGTACCCCGAAGCGTGCTACCCAGGTTGCAATCAGCGCTCGGGCGCAGGAATCGACGGTGGTGTCGTTGAGCGGGACCACCTCTGGCCATCTCGTGAACCAGTCTATCATAGTTAGGAGGTACCACGCTCCTCGTGACACTGGCAGGGGCCCCACGATATCCACATGAATGTGGTCGAACCTCTGGCGGGTGGGTTCGAACTGCTGCGGCGGGGCTTTGGTGTGCCGCTGCACCTTGGCTGTTTGGCACTGAGTGCACGTTTTGGCCCATTCGCTGACCTGTTTGCGAAGTCCGTGCCACACGAACTTGCTGGAGACCATCCGGACGGTTGTCCTGATAGATGGGTGCGCCAAGCCATGTATGGAGTTGAAAACTCGCCGCCGCCAGACTGCCGGGACGATGGGGCGAGGTTGGCTGGTAGCCACGTCACACAGGAGGGTCCTCTCACCTGGGCCTACGAGGAAGTCTTGCAGCTGCAAACCCAAGACTGCGTTCCTGTAGCTGGGCATCTCGTCGTCTGCCTGCTGCGCCTCCTCCAGTGCTTCATAGTCCACCCCCTGGGACAGGGCCTGGATAGCTGGTCTGGAGAGTGTGTCCGCCACGACGTTGTCCTTTCCCGAGACATGCTGGGTGTCCGTCGTGTACTCGGAGATGTAGGACAGATGTCACTGCTGGCGGGCCGACTAGGGGTCGGACACCTTCGTGAATGCGAAGGTCAACGGTTTGTGGTCCGTGAACGTGGTGAACAGCCTGCCTTCTAAGAAGTTCCTGAAATGCCGGTTTGCCAGGTATAGTGCCAACAGCTCACGGTTGAAGGCACTGTACTTGAGTTTGGGCGGCCGTAGGTGCCTGCTGAAGAACGCCAGGGGTTGCCAGTGTCCCTCGATGACTTGCTCCAGCACCCCACCAACAGCTGTGTTGGATGCAAACACTGTGAGGGCGGTTGGAACCTCCATTCTGGGGTGCACCAGCATTGCGGCGCCTGCCAAGGCTTTCTTGGCTTTAACGTAAGCGGCCGCGGCCTCTTCATCCCAAGTAATGTCCTTGCCTTTACCCGACATCAGGGTAAACAATGGGCGCATGATACAGGCTGCTGAGGGGAGGAAGCGGTGGTAGAAGTTCACCATGGCAACAAACTCCTGCAGGCTTTTGATTGTGTTGGGCCGGGCGAAGTGCCAGATCGAGTCTACCTTGGCGGGCAGAGGTGTTGCCCTGTCTTTGGTAATCCTGTGGCCAGGAAGTCGATGGTGTCAAGTCCAAACTGGCATTTGGGCTGGTTGATGGTGAGGCCGAAATCACTCAGACGGGAGTAGAGCTGGCGGAGGTGGGACAGATGCTCCTGACGAGTACTGCTGGCTATGAAGATGTCGTCCAAATAGATGAACGCAAAGTCCAGGTCACATCCCACCGCATCCATTAGCCGCTGGACCATCTGTGCAGCATCCTTCAGGCCGAACAGCATTCGGAGGAATTCGAACAGGCTGAATCGGGTGATGAGTGCTGTTTTCAAGATTCAAGATTCAAAAAACTTTATTCTCATTCTAACCATACATCAGCTCTGCATGGCAGAATGAGACAGCGTTTCTCAGGGGCAGTGCAATCATAACATAACAAATGCAACACTAAATAATAAACATAACAATAAATAGTAAAACACAACAGCCACATGTCAGTTAAAATCAGTTGTAAGTGTCCAGTGCAAGTTAAAAGTGTCCAAAGCAGAGTCAGGTGAAGCAGTTATTCAGCAGTCTGACTGCCTGTGGGAGGAAGCTGTTTAGTAGCCTGGTGGTTTTAGTTTTGATGCTCCCGTAACGTTTGCCTGATGGCAGAAGAACAAACAGTTCATGGAGAGGGTGTGAGGGTTTAGTGATGTACCATGTCTTCTGGAGGCATTGACTCTGAAAGAGGTCTTGGACAGAAGGTAGGGAGACCCCAGTAACCTTCTCTGCTCCCCTAACCACCCTCTGCAAGGCTTTTTTGTCCACAGCACTGCAGCTGGAGTACCAGGTTGTGATGCAAAAGGTCAGCACACTCTCAACCACGCCTCTGTAGAATGTAGTTAAGACACGTCTTCAGGGTGTACCGGGATTTGATGGTATCCCCGGACGAGGTCTACTTTGGAAAAGAAGCTTGCCCCGTGCAGGTTTGCTGCAAAGTCCTGTATGTGCGACACGGGGTTGCGGTCTGGAGTTGTAGCCTCATTCAGTCTGCAGTAGTCGCTGCATGGTCTCCAGCCCCCGGCTGCTTTGGGCACCATGTGCAGGGGGGAGGCCCACGGGCTGTCGGACCGCCATACGATCCCCAATTCCTCCATCCTTTTGAACTCCTCCATCGCCAGGCGGAGGTTGTCCGGGGAGAGCCTTAGTGCGTGGACGCGGAGGGGTGGTCCCTGGGTCGGAATGTGGTACTGTACTCCGTTTGGACCATCGGGGTCACCAATGTAGCGATGTGCTACACACAGAGCTAGAAATAATGACACGCAGTCTGTAAGTTGCACTCGAGACTAGTTTATTAAAACTTCGCGGCACTGGCTTTTACGCAGTTCCATTCCTGTCCTCTCCGGGTGGAAATGAGGTTAGAGGTGCATTACAAAAGTCTCTTCCCGCGCGTGGGCTTTCTCCCCTTGCTGGTGAAGAAGAAGGCCCAGCGCCATTTTGGGGCTGGCCTCTCTGCCGAGGTGTGCGCCATTTTGTATGGGGGGTGGGTGTCAAAGGTAGTTTTTTTTTGCACAGAGCAGTAAATATAGAAAACACTGCTGGGGTGAGAGAACAGCCAGATATGTTAGGGGCATTTAAGAGATTCTTGAAAGAAAAACATTTTTTGAGCGGGGAGTTAAGGGCTATATTGATCTTGGAGTAAGTTAAAAGGTCTGTATAACACCGAGGGCCAAAGAGCCTGTACAGTGCTACGCTGGTCTGTGTTCTGTGTTCTAACAGCTTCGGAGTTTGAGCTTGATTCATCACTCGCTGGGAGCCTGTTGGGCATGGTGGCCTGCACGTGGATCTCATACTCTGAGTGTGGGTTTGTTGTGCTGATGCTGGCTCTTCAACACGTTTAACGGAAGTGGGCATTTGAGAAAATGATAGTCAATGAGAGAGTGAAAATTAAAATCTCAGCACATTACATTCCAAATCTGCAGATATCAGGGGAATATGCTATTGCAAGAGAGTTGGCTTTTCTGGTAATCAGCTCAAGTGCAGAGAAGAGCGTGAGAGAAGGGCAATAAAACAAAAATCTTATTACTAGTAACCATTCTGCAAAACAACAGTCTGCTCAGAAAGTCATGAGCCTAATAGGTGTGAACTACACAAAAACCTGGCATTTACGTGGACTAGTGTGGAATGGTGGACCAGAATATATGGGCTGAATAGTCTAATTCTTCTCCTATGTCTTATGGTCTTAGTGGCTCCCTAAGATTAAGAATAGCTTTATTTGTCACATGTAGATCGGAACATGCAGTACAGTGAAGTGTAATATATGCGTCAAATTAAATCAGCCAGAATTGTGCCGGTGTTCCCAAGCTTCTGGTGCCAACATAGCATTCCCACAACTCACTGAAGCTAACTGTGGGAAGAAACCGGATACTGGTAGGATGCAAACCCAGATCTTACAGTAAAGTGATGCACTAACTGCTACTCTACTGCACTGCTCTGTTGTAAGATCAGCTGAACAACTCTACATCCAATTGGGTATGTCATGCACTACTTCTGCAAGTGACTTTTGGGTAGTCTTGTATGAGGACAAAGCTCTAGCTGGCCTCCTCAAAGTCAAAGATATTAAAATTTAATAAAGGCAGTTATTGCAGCCAGAGGTAGGAACATAAGAACTCAAGATTAATAGGAGCTGAAGAAGGCCTTCTCAAACTGCCCCCACAGTGGCCCCTCCCCACCGATCAATGATTTATCGCAGCCCTCACTTCCTCTTCTGTGCCAGTTCCCCATGTTTTTCATTTCTTGCTCTTTCCAAGATGTATCCACGTCCTCTTTAAATACCCCAAACGATCTATACTCGCGGCCCTCCAGGGTAAAGAAATTCAGAAGTTCAGTACATTATGAGAAGTTCCTACACACCTCAGTCTCAAAGGATCCCTCCTTGATTTCGTAATCACGCCCTCTGATTTGAGATGCACTCACTCGGCAAAAATCTCTCAACATCTGCCCTATCATTGTCCCTCAGGGACAATGTTAAAGTCGAGTTTATTGTCCTATGCACAGGTGAATTGAAAAACTTATCTGCAGCATCATTACAGGTGCATAGCATTATATAAGCAATATTCACAGGAAAAACTAACATAAATGATATACAATTTTTATAAGAGAGGGCATAATTTTTTTAAAAAAAGGTCTGTTTTGGTACAAGATGGTCATAGTGTTACTAAACTGTAGCGTTTCGAGGTACACAGGTTCACTTAAGAACTAAATGGTTGAAGGGAAATAGCTGTTTTGAAACCAGTGGTGTGGGATTTCAGGCTTTTGTACGTTCGGGTTGATAGTAGCTGTGGGAAGATGGCATAGTCTGCATGATGGAGATCTTTGATGACCGATGTTGCCTTCTTGAGGCATTGTCTCCTGTAGATACTTCTGATGGTCAGGGGCGTGTGCCTGTGATGTGTTTGTTGAGTCCACTACCTTCTGCACCTAATGTTCCTGCACATTCATATTGCTATATCAGACCATGATGCAACCCATCAAAGTTTACTAGCTTCAAGATTCAAGATTGATTCATGTCCTTTCCAGTAAAGGAGAATGAAATAATTGTTACCCCAGATCTGATGTAGCACAAAAAAAACACACATTAATATAAGGAACAGAATATATATTGAAAAAACATGATAATATAAATACGTAAAGATAGCTTAGATACATCGATCTCCATAAAGTGATGTTAGGCATTGGAGTGTCTGTGATACACTATCAATTACTCCAAAAGACTGGAAGTAGAGTAAATACTGAAAGGCTTTTATTAACAGTAAATGGACCAACGTCCATGCTGAGTATCTGCCCTGGACTGAGGGAGGAGCAGTGGCACAATTGTCTTTATTCAGGGGTCTGTGGGAGGAGCCACAGGAGCAGTCAGCAGAGGGGCGTGTCCAGGCATGTCCAGACAGGTAACCCAGTTACAACCTATATATATATGGTTTACCCCAGTCTGTACACAAGATGACTGACAGGAAATAATAAAGTAATGGTGGTTGAGGGCGTGGAGGGGTGGGTTAGTGGGTGGAGGTGTTAATCAGTCTTACTGCTTGGCCCTGCCATAGATGCTATGTAGCCTCCTCCCTGATGGGAGTGGGAGAGACAGGTGGGATCCTTCACGATGTTACTGTCCCTTTTCCAGCACCTTTCTGTATTTATATCCTTAATGGAGGGAAGGCTGGTACCACTGATGCACTGAGCAGTTTTAAGTACCATGCTCACCAGATCATTCCTGTCCGCCACAGTGCAGTTTTCCTTACCCTGCAGCGACGCACCTTGTTAGGATGCTGTCTACTGCGCATCTGGAGAATGACATGCATATAGATGTAAGTAGGCCAGCTTTCTTCAGCCTCTTCTCCTCAGAAAGCAGAGGTGGTGGTGAGCATTTTTCACTGTGGAGGATGTAATCTGGGAACATGAGACGTTCGACATGATGTGCACTCCCAGGAGTTTGAAACTGCTCATATTGTCGTGCCAACAATATAAAGAGGTGTTCTTCTGCAGTCTATAACCATCTCCTTTGATTTGTTGACTTTGAAGTAGAGGTTATTTGCCTGGCACCAGGCCTTGAGCTCTTATACCTCATCTCTGTAGGCCAGCACGTTATTGTTGGTGATGAGCCCCACCACTGCTGAGACATCGGTGAACTTGACAATGTGATTACTCAGGGGTCTGGTCGTGCAGTCACGTGAGAGCAGTGAGTACAGCAGTGGGTTCAGCACACGGCTCTGGGGGCATCGCATTGAGGATAACGTGGAGGGAGGAGCGGTTGTGCATCTTAACCATCTGGGGTCTGTTGGTCAGGAAGTCCAGCACCCAGTATTTAGATGTATTTAGACTGAGGAGCAGAAATTTGTTCACCAAGGTCTGTGGGGCATTAGTGTTGAATGCCGAACTGAAATTCGGAAACAGCATTCTGACCTAAGTGTCCTTGTTTTCTAGGTGTGTCGGGGCCAAGTGGACAACAGATGGTTTGGCTTCTATTGTACAGTGGTTCTGTCAGAAAGCATGTTGTTGAATGTCCAATGTAACAGGAATGGAGTCTTTGATGTGTGCCATTACCAGACATTCAAAGCACTTCATGATGATTGGTGTCCGTGCCGCCGGGCAATAGTCATTTAGATCTGAAGGTGTAGAATTCTTTGATGTTGGGATGATGGTGGCTAATTTGAAGCAGCAGTCCAGATGAGTGATGTGTTGAAGACATTAGCGAGCTGATGTGCACACGCCCCGAGTACTCAGTCTGGGGAGTTGTTAGCCACCTTACAGAGGGTGTCTCCATGCAGAGTCCTTTTGTTACAAACAGCGGCTGCTCACCTGGGAGAGCAGTACCTTTCGTGTCCAGCATTGCGTTGAATTGGGATGTTGTATTGTAATCAGTTTTCAACACACTTTAAAACATTTCTCACATAAACTGCAAGTTCTCATCCATGCAGCAACCTTTTATACGTTGCCTTGTCAAATGTCATTTGGAAATCGAAATGCACTAAATCTATAGAGCCCACTTTATTTACTCCAGTTGTTACATCTTTAAACAACTTTAGCAAATTTGCCAAACATTATTTTTCTTTCATGAAACATTTTTGACAGTTTGATTTCATTGAGCTTCTCTTAACAATAGTTATCTCTTCCTTGAGCATAAAATCTAGTAACAAATATTGAGTTAACAAATTCTAAGCTGGACCATGTAAGTCAAATGACTGATTGTCCATTGTTAATCTATCTACTACTAAAACTCTTATGCTCTGTCTGTCTGTTTGTGACCTCCAATTAGTGCAAACAGTGCATTACAGTGGCACTTTTTTTGGCTAAATCGAGTTAAAATGCGCTAACTTACAGAATGCAGGCAAAGTTCAGGGTTATATATTCATATAAAATTGCTCATTCGCCAAAAATCAACAGGCTGCCTTTCACCCGAGACCCGATCAGCCATCATGGAGACCGGGACGCCACAGCCCGATGCAAGCATACGGCCAGCCTCAGCAGCAGGTCACGATGCTCACAGAGCCACTTCCACCTTCCATGGAGACCACGACGCCACACCACGACACATGCCCCACAGCAGCTTGGAGGCTTTGGTGTTACTGCTTCCTATCTTCTATCAAGCATTAGGGTAAAGATATACGGATAGCCTAATTATGCCGCGTGGAAAGAGAAGGGGGACATTATGGTCAAGAGATGACGCCAAATATCGCCGGGAAGCGGCAAGGAGAGGGAGAGAACAACAATCGGATGAGGCCAGGGCCGCATGACTCCAGGATCAAAGAGTCAGGACAAAAACGATGAGAGAAGACGAGACAAAGGAGGACAGGCATGCACGTCTCCAAAATGACAACAATAGGCACAGACGGAGGAGAGAACAAGAATCCGATCAGGCCAGGTCCGTGCGACTCCAGGATCAGAGAGAAAGAACCAATGGTAGAAGAGATGAAGAGACGAAGGATGGAAGAATTACAAAAGCAGGCAGAGAAGGAGGAGAGAGGAAGAGACAGAGGAGAAAAGGAAAAGGAAAGATCAACTCGTGAATATGCGGCACGGAGTAATTATTCTGAGAGTTGCTGACGACGACAATGGCCGCTTTTGACGACAATACCTTGGCAGAGAAAGAGAAAGGTAAAGTGCACGACTCGCATGTCACGTTTCTGCCGATGTTGGTTCGATGACCAGAGTATGCCCTCACTGTCGTGCCTTCCTATTCACTGGAGAAACCGCACATTTCTGCTGTATGAAGGGAAAGGTCAGGATAGGCAATTTGCAACCTCTACTTAATGAACTGAATTTGTACAGCAATGATGAACCTATTGCAAACGAGTTCAGGAAGAACATCAGACAATACAATTGCCTCTTCCAAATGATATCCTTTGGTGCCAAAGAAGTCATTCAAACTAGGAATCGATGGAATCGTTCTGTGATTATTCAAGGCCAAATCCATCATTACATCGGATATTTAATTCCAGACCCGATCCAGCAAGCCCGATTCCTTCAAATTTACTTCATGGATATTTAATGCTCATTCTGGTCACATATTTGTCTTGCTATGCATCTTTCTTCTTTAATAAGCTGAGTTTTTCTCTTTAATTTCCAAATCAAAGAGATAGCAATAGCATTCGGAAAAATTTAATGTTCATTCTGATCACATCAAGACTGCACTATCCTTCTCTCAAATGGTGCCCCAACGGGTCACCCCGTTGTCTAGTTGAAGCTAAATGCAATCAAATAGAAACATAGAAAATAGGTGCAGGAGTAGGCCATTCGGCCCTTCGAGCCTGCACCGCTATTTATTATGATCATGGCTGATCATCCAACTCAGAACCCCGCCCCAGCCTTCCCTCGTATCATAACCCCTGATCCCCGTAGCCACAAGGGCCATATCTAACTCCCTCTTAAATATAGCCAATGAACTGGCCTCAGCTGTTTCCTGTGGCAGAGAATTCCACAGATTCACCACTCTCTGTGTGAAGAAGTTTTTCCTAATCTCGGTCCTAAAAGGTATCCCCTTTATCCTCAAACTGGTACCCCTTGTTCTGGACTTCCCCAACATCGGGAACAATCTTCTTGCATCTAGCCTGTCCAATCCCTTTAGGATCTTATACGTTTCAATCAGATTCCCCCTCAATCTTCTAAATTCCAACGAGTACAAGCCCAGTTCATCCAGTCTTTCTTCATATGAAAGTCCTGCCATCCCAGGAATCAATCTGGTGAACCTTCTTTGTACTCCCTCTATGGCAAGGATGTCTTTACTCAGATTAGGGGACCAAAACTGCACACAATACTCCAGGTGTGGTCTCACCAAGGCCTTGTACAACTGCAGTAGTACCTCCCTGCTCCTGTACTCGAATCCTCTTGCTATAAGTGCCAGCATACCATTCGCCTTTTTCACCACCTGCTGTACCTGCATGCCCACTTTCAATGACTGGTGTATAATGACACCCAGGTCTCATTGCACCTCCCCTTTTCCTAATCGGCCACCATTCAGATAATAATCTGTTTTCCTATTTTTGCCACCAAAGTGGATAACTTCACATTTATCCACATTAAATTGCATCTGCTATGAATTTGCCCACTCACCCAACCTATGCAAGTCACTCTGCATCCTCTTAGCATCCTCCTCACAGCTAACACTGCCACCCAGCTTCGTGTCATCCGCAAACTTGGAGATGCTGCATTTAATTCCCTCATCCAAGTCATTAATATATATTGTAAACAACTGGGGTCCCAGCACTGAGCCTTGCGGTACCCCACTAGTCACCACCTGCCATTCTGAAAAGGTCCCGTTTATTCCCACTCTTTGCTTCCTGTCTGCTAACCAATTCTCCATCCACATCAATACCTTACCTCCAATACCGTGTGCTTTAAGTTTAAACACTAATCTCCTGTGTGGGACCTTGTCAAAAGCCTTTTGAAAATCCAAATATACCACATCCACTGGTTCTCCCCTATCCACTCTACTAGTTACATCCTCAAAAAATTCTATGAGATTCGTCAGACATGATTTTCCTTTCACAAATCCATGCTGACTTTGTCCGATCATTTCACCGCTTTCCAAATGTGCTGTTATCACATCTTTGATAACTGACTCCAGCAGTTTCCCCACCACCGACGTTAGGCTAACCGGTCTATAATTCCCCGGTTTCTCTCTCCCTCCTTTTTTAAAAAGTGGGGTTACATTAGCCACCCTCCAATCCTCAGGAACTAGTCCAGAATCTAACGAGTTTTGAAAAATTATCACTAATGCATCCACTATTTCTTGGGCTACTTCCTTAAGCACTCTAGGATGCAGACCATCTGGCCCTGGGGATTTATCTGCCTTCAATCCCTTCAATTTACCTAACACCACTTCCCTACTAACATGTATTTCGCTCAGTTCCCCCATCTCACTGGACCCTCTGTCCCCTACTATTTCTGGAAGATTATTTATGTCCTCCTTAGTGAAGACAGAACCAAAGTAATTATTCAATTGGTCTGCCATGTCCTTGCTCCCCATAATCAATTCACCTGTTTCTGTCTGTAGGGGACCTACATTTGTCTTTACCAGTCTTTTCCTTTTTACATATCTATAAAAGCTTTTACAGTCAGTTTTTATGTTCCCTGCCAGTTTTCTCTCATAATCTTTTTTCCCCTTCCTAATTAAGCCCTTTTTCCTCCTCTGCTGAACTCTGAATTTCTCCCAGTCCTCAGGTGAGCCACTTTCTCTGGCTAATTTGTATGCTTCTTCTTTGGAATTGATACTATCCCTAATTTCTCTTGTCAGCCACGGGTGCACTACCTTCCTTGATTTATTCTTTTGCCAATCTGGGATGAACAATTGTTGTAGTTCATCCATGCAACCTTTAAATGCTTGCCATTGCATATCCACCGTCAATCCTTTAAGTGTCATTTGCCAGTCTATCTTAGCTAATTCATGTCTCATACCTTCAAAGTTAACCCTCTTTAAGTTCAGAACCTTTGTTTCTGAATTAACTATGTCATTCTCCATCTTAATGAAGAATTCTACCATATTATAGTCACTCTTACCCAAGGGGCCTCTCACGACAAGATTGCTAATTAACCCTTCCTCATTGCTCAAAACCAAGTCCAGAATAGCCTGCTCTCTAGTCGGTTCCTCCACATGTTGGTTCAAAAAACCATCCCGCATACATTCCAAGAAATCCTCTTCCTCAGCACCTTTACCAATTTGGTTCACCCAATCTACATGTAGATTGAAGTCACCCATTATAACTGCTGTTCCTTTATTGCACACATTTCTCATTTCCTGTTTAATACCATCTCCGACCTCACTACTACTGTTAGATCATCTCTGCCTTTACATAACCATATAAACTCATTCACTACCAACAATGATATTTAAATACCTTGTTTTACCTATATTCAATTTATTTGGAGGGTAGTCGGTTATTTCTTCACCGTGAGCTTGGTTTTTTATTGTCACATTCCAGAATACAGTGGAAAAACCTGACTTGCATAACTATTCATACAGATCAAACCATTACACAGTACACCGAGGAAGAATCTGTTGAATTATTTGTCACATCTTTTAGCTGTATGTCAAAGACTCAGAATAATAACATTCTTGTATTTCATTGCCCAGGTACTACTTTGAAGACAGCATAGCTTTAGCAACGCGCAACTCTTTTACTGGCAAAGTTACGGTAATGGAATTGGACTAACTCTGAGGAAAATACTGGAATTGTCTCGTTTTATGAGAATAAAAAGCAGAATCTAAAACCATCTGGATTCATACGCATATTGGAATTTCTTTTCTTTCTCCTAACTCTGACTGTTCATAAGATAAAGGATACTGGATGACAACCAATGCACTACAGGGCAGGCATCCAGCATAGCGGCCCACATTATCTCAGAAACAGAGACGATTTTTTTCTCATTGGCTGAACTCTATCTGTGGATTATTTCACTGTCAAGCATGTAGTAATTTATACCATACTAAGATCAGTTAGTTTTGTTTTTTTTTAAGCAGTGTGTTTTACAGAAGTATATTTTTAGTAGTCATAGCAGTTTTGATACTGCAGGAATCGTTTAATGCAACAATACATAGGACCAAAACTTGTGATACATAAAAACAAATGAATTATGATATTGAACTTGTCTTAAGCACCTGGCTTCTCCTACCATCTTCTAGCTATCTTGTTTCCCCATCCCTCCAACTTTTTATTTTGGCATCTTCCCCCTTCCTTCCCAGTCATGAAGAAGAGTCTTGGCCCAAAATGTTGACTCATTATTCATTTTTTTTTTTGATTTTTATTTTTATTGAAGGAATGACACAATACAGAATATATAATGGATTACATTTTCCTCCATTTTGCTTTAGTATCGTACCCACAAAACAAACCTCCCCCCCACCCGCCCTCCTTGAACATATCATGGCAGCTAATATATTTACAACACAACAATTCACAAATACAACTATGGACATTTCACAACCGTACCCCCACACTACATCAATACGATGGCTCACACACATCTGCAACATGTCAGATGATCCAAAATACACTCATATTTACAATTCATCAACCACCCTGTGAGGTAAATTATAAGCGTGTTAAATGGGAGGCAACTTCCTAAGTACAATCAAATGCCCTCAACTAGTAGGTAATTCCTTAAGACTCCCAAAATATGATAAGAAAGGTCCCCATTTCGAATAGAACTTTTTCACAGACCCCCTCAAAGTGAATTTAATCTTTTCTAATTTCAGAAAAAACATTACATCTTCTAACCAAGCAGCAGCAGTTGGGGGAGTGGCAGATTTCCAAACCAGCAAAATTCTCCTACGGGCCAATAGCGATGTAAATGCAATGATATCCGACTGACTTGCACTTAAACCCAAATCATCATCTGCCACACCAAATACAGCTATAAGCGGGCAAGGTCTCAGTGTCATACCCAAAACCTCACTGATAATTTTAAAAACCAGTGCCCAATAGTCATCAAGCTGAGGGCATGACCAAAGTGCATGTACTAAACCAGCCGGAGAGAAGGAACACCTGTCACAGCCAGCGTCTGTCCCAGGGTATATGTCTGCAAGTCTGGCTTTACTTAAATGTACCCTGTGTAAAACTTTAAATTGTATGAGCCCCAGCCTAGTACATGATGATGAGAAATGAACCCTATTCAATACTTTTGCCCAATATTCCTCCGCAAGTTCCATACCGAGGTCGTCCTCCCACCTACTCTTAGTTTTGTTTAGATCTTCAACTCCCAAAGACATCAGCTGAGAGTATAGTTCAGAGATCAGCCCCTTATTGTTAAAGTTAAGAGTGAGTTTTTTCCATAACGTAGCAGGTGGTAGAACAGGAAAAGAGGGAAATTTTTCCTTGACAAAGTGGCAAATCTGCAGGTATTTAAAAAAATGATTATGCAGAAGGCCATACTTACCACGCAGGTTATCAAAACTATCAAATATGTTATCAGTATACAAATCCTTAATGCGCATAAGACCGTTCAAACCCCATTGTCTAAAAGCTGAATCGAATGTGAAGGGAGGAAATAAATGTTTTTTATGAATGGGGCCCAAAACTGAAGCTGATATGAACTTATAGTGGCAGTGAAATTGATTAAAAATTTTGAGGGTGGAGAGCACAACCGGGTTAGGTATGAATTAAGAGGATTTCAATGGTAAGGAAGAATACACCAAAGCTGGGAGAGACGAGGAGTGGCAAGACCGTGACTCAAGCAGGCACCAGATTATGTCTGGCCGGTGAAGCCAAAATAATACTTTTTGCATGTTCGATGCCCAGTAATAATGAATAAAGCTGGGAAGACCCATTCCACCTACGTCACGACCTCTTTGAAGAATGCGCTTATTAACCCTTGGGACCTTATTTTCCCAAATAAAGGAGGTTATAGCTTCATTGACTGATTTAAAAAATAACTTAGATAAGAAAACTGGCAAACACTGAAACAACTATAGAAATCTAGGAAGTAGTCATTTTCACTGACTGAATTCTCCCAGCTATAGTAAGAGGTAAACTGCGCCATCTCTGCCTGTCCTGCTGAGTTCCTCCAGCATTTTATGTGTGTTGCTTTTGACTTCCAGCATCTGCAGAATTTCTTATGTTTATGATGGGCCAAATGGCCTTCCTCTATCTTACATGGGAGTAGGAAATAGGAGCTTCTGAATACAGGCTTTCATCAGACTTAGGATGCTGTCTTGTCTGGCCTTCCCTCCTCTAACTTTCATGAACTTTATCTGATCCAAAAATCCATCACTATATCCTAAAACTCCTCTGATTATCTCTCACATCCTCGCTGACCTAC
Organism: Mobula birostris; assembly: GCF_030028105.1. NCBI lineage: Eukaryota > Metazoa > Chordata > Chondrichthyes > Myliobatiformes > Myliobatidae > Mobula > Mobula birostris. Next base: position 30,805,422 of record NC_092372.1, on the reverse strand, counting down.
TTGCTCTTGCCAATAAAAAATGTCCTTCTCCAGTGGGAAAAGGGAATGTGTGTATGGAAACTTTAGCCAAGCAGTGCAGGCAAGGTTTTCTGCCCAATAAAATGAATAAAAAGCTCAAATCTCAAATATTTTCCTAATGCACTCATAGTTTTAATGGAAATGGGGCTTGGAGAGGTAATTAACCTATTGCTTGGCTCTAGGTAATCAGCCTGGCAGCCTTTCACTTAACTTACTAATCATCTGGTCACCTTGGGAATCTTGCTATCCAGAGGAGAACAAGAACAACTCAGACAAGAGGTGCGTATTATGGTATTGCCAGCAGGCAAACAGATCTGCCGTAGATTCTTCCGGTCTCCAAGTTGCCCTTATCGGCTCCAAGCCCCCATACAAAGATCTCTGGGGTGAGGGATATGATTTTTCCTGGGATTAAAGCTCCCTCCATCACATTAAACAGGAGTGGCAAACCTACGGCACGTGCGCCGCAAGTTTTGTTGACATGCGGCGTGCAGTACACCTTCCTGATGCTTTAAACACACCCCACAGTAAAAAAAGATATATAATGACTGCCTTTACTGTCAAATTATGCAGCTCTTTTTACAACCAGGGAGCAGCGAGATGTTTTCACTGATGTCTATGAGTCTATTGGAGGCTGAAAGCCCAAAGGCAGCTTGCTGTGGGGTTGGAAGACCGACGATGTATGTGAGTGAGTGGGTGGAAGGGAAAAAGGCAAGGCAACGGGCTTGTTTTGCTCTTATTGTTTTGTTGCTGTCCTGCTGAACAAGGTGGGTGTGCTATCTGGGCGCCAGAAGGAGTGGTGGCAATTAAGGGCTGCCCCCAAGCATCCTTTGGTTGTACTGGTTGTTAATGCAAACGATGCATTTCATTGTGTGTTTCAATGCACATGTGATAAATAAATGAATCTGAATCGGAAAACATCTCACGCTGGCTTGGTGCCAGCTTGATGCTTGCATGGACATGTGATCTTGGATGATGTGCTTTTAAATGCTCACAGACTGGGTGTACACATCGGTATTTTAATAGTAAATGATTATAATAACAATACTATTTAGAAATGATGTTATTTTTCAATAGTCTTTTAAAAAGATTACTAATAATTTTTGAACAGGTTTTCTAAAATGCTTTATTTATTTCAATATGCCTCTGGCATCTTCCAGTAAGATGGCAGCATGCGCAGATGCAGTGGCTTCTCGGCGGCCAACCATTTTTATAAAATGTGCATTTTTTTACTGTAAGACTATACTGGTCTCCAATAACTACAGGTACAGCGGGTTTACTGCATCAATGAGCTACTCATTGCTTGGAGTAGCCGGCCGGGGCGTCAAAGGAGCTGGCTGGCGGGTCAGAAGTGGAAGCCCTGGATACAATTTAGAAAACATTTTGGTTTATTGAGATTTTCCCTTTCTAGTCCCATTTATTCTAACTTTTTAAACCCTCCATGACTGATTTAGTCTTTAAAGAATAGGACAGGTTGGGTATTAAATGTTTTTGGGATCTGTTTGTTGGAGGAAATCTTTTTTCATTTGAGCAATTGTCAGCTAAATACAGCCTACCCAAAACTGACTTTTTTAGATATCTATAAATCAGAGACTTTCTAAGATCTCAATTATACATATTTCCTATAAGCTCAGAAAAGAACTTACTAGACGTAATTTTTAATTTGACACCATTTTATAATGGTTCAATATTTAATATTTATGGCATGTTACTGGAGATAAGAAATGCTCCTTCAGACAAAATTAAGAATCTCTAGGAACAAGATTTACAGACATCAATATCTGAGGAAACTTGGAATAATACTTTTAAACTAGTTAATACTTCATTGCTATGTGCTCGCCATTCCTTCATACAATTTAAGGTGGTACATAGAGTCCATATGGCTAAAGATAAGCTATCTCCATCCAATTCGGATATATCTCCCTACTGTGACAGATACAACAATGGAGAAGCTTCATTAATTCATATGTTTTGGACTTGCCCATGTCTTGAAAAATATTGAAAGGATGTTTTTCAAACGTTTTCTTTACTTTTCAAAGTCAATTTTAAGCCTAATCCTCTGATGGCCCTATTCAGTATTGTTGCAGGACAAGATATCAAGTTGAAGACATCTAATTTACATATTTTGGCCTTTAGCTCTCTTATAGCTAGGAGGGCACTTTCGTTTAAATGGAAAGATGTTTCTCCTCCTACTCATGCTCAATGGTTATGCGACGTTATGTCATGCTTAGATTTAGAGAAGATCTGTTGTTCAATTTCTGAATCTCATCAAGACTTTCAAACACTGTGGGAACCCTTGTCTGAATTATTTTCAAAACCTTCAATTCGTTGTTTAAATTTAGATGTTGGCTATTATTAATTTTTATTATACGAGAAGGTATTTTACCTTTTTTTCTCCTTAATAAACAGCTTAGGTCTTGGTAGGGGTTAGACTCTTTTTTTGTAATAAATTAATATATTTCAATATAACTTTGACTAACCTACATGAATACAGGGTAATGAGATTGTTATTATGAATAGATATAATGTAATTGGTCGTTTTTTTTTCGAACTTTATATATACTTTCTTGTACTCTGTATACTTCTATGTAGAAACTAATAAAAAATATGGAAAGGGAGAAGTGGAGGCTGGCTGGCAGGCCACGGGAGGAGACTCGGGCCATCAGGCTGTGGGAGGAGAGTCAGGAGTTGCTGCCTGCTACTCGAAGGCACAGGAGTTGGCATGTAGCAAAACCATGAGTGACTGTATTGGACGGTTCTTTTGTGATCGCAAGACCCTGTTGGGCATTGATTGCCGCAGGCCTGGTCCCCTTGTTTGGTGGAGAGACCGGCGGCAAGGCAGTAGCGTCACCTTAGCTGGAGTGAGAACTCGGCCTCAAGCCATAGACCTGCTTGCTGCTGCAGTCTAGTTGAACGGACGCCTGAAGTGGTGTAGCGCGGTGTCCGTGCTCATGTTGGCGGTGGCAAGTCCCATCGCTGCTGTCTTCCAGTGTTGAATCAGTGGAATTAAAGACTACACTGCTAGAAGCCATCAATTTGGTACTTAGGGTCTTGGACTAAAAATGTGTTTTCTAGCATGACTGTCCTCTTTATTTTGCTTTCTCACTATTTTGAATGTACATATATGTTCTTGCACCTTGGCCCCAGAGGAATACAGTCTCGTTCGGCTGTATCCATATATGGTCGAATAGTAATTAAACTTGATTTGATTATACTTTTTTTAATAGTAAAGCAACAAATACACATAAATAAGCTGCAGGACTCATCCCATTTCCTTAAAAATCTCTAAAATTATTGTTACTTCCCATTTGTGATAAGTGTAAAGGGGGTGAGGCTTCTCTTATCCTTATGTACTGGGTCTGTCCTAGTCTAGAGAAACTCTGGAGAGAAGTTTTTCCAACCCTATCTCATATTCTTAGAACCTAGAACCTATACTTAGAACCTAACCCTCTGATTGCCCTTTTTGGCACCTTGGGTGAAGTAGATATGCACTTGAGTCTGACTAAACGTCAAACATTATCTTTTGCCTCTCTCTTGGCTAGACGGTTAGTTCTTCTTTGGTGGAGAGATGCTGCCCCACCCACTCACGCTCAATGGCTTAGTGATATTATGTCCTGTTTAGACCTTGAAAAGATCCATTATTCACTTTTTAATTCAGATATAAAGTTTCATAAGGTGTGGGGACCTTTTCTTGAATACTTTCATAACTCCTCTTTAGATTAAGTTTATCCTTTTTTTGTACTACAATCCCCTACTTTCAGCTTTTTTTTGTAAGTTTTACAGCTTTTTGTTGTGAATTACATTATAGTTTTGGTAGTCAGCATTATATTTTCTTTTTTTATATTTATATTTACAGCTCTGTGGGGTCGAATGCTCCAATTATTTTTTTCTTTTATACACAGAAATAGTTGACCTGGGTTTTTTTTAGTGGGAGGTTGGGGAGGATACTAATCTTACATGATTTTATTTTGGGTGCTTTTTCTTTATTGTTACAAATTATATATTGGACGTGTTTGGTTTGCACTGTATAAATCTCCATTTTGTTAATGGTTTTTTTCTGTAGCTAAATTGTAGAAATGCATAAAAAATTAATTTAAAAAGTCATTGTTACTAATTCATTAATCAATTATAATCTCTTCTCAAAATTGTCACAGCAAAAGGAGAATTTTTTAGAAAGTTATTGCCAATTTGGGCGCACACCTTCAAAAGGGTTCACCATCCCTGTTCTACTAGGACCAAGGTCTTACGACCAACCCTAAGCACACCTACAGACATCAGCAATGGTATCTACTTGCTTATGCAACCCCACGTGCACAGCTAGAAGCAAGGTATATTAATTAGCTTGGAAAAGCAAAAAAAAGAAAAGATTTGCATTGGTAAAAGGCTAGTTTTCTTAAGCCAATCCATTCCCGTTCATACCCCTGCACCCACCTATGCAACTTGTCCCTGCTGATATACACAACAGTGTTAATGAGCACCATCGAGAGTGTCCTTGTCTGGCTCCATCATTATGTGACACAGAAGCTGCAAGGCCACAAAAACCTACAGAGGGTAGTTAAAACAACTAAGAGGATCACACCGGGAGCATTGTATATGAAGGACCCGAAGCACTGCTGTGGATCCCTACCTCCCATCCCATAATACTCTTGACCCTCCGTTGCCGGGAAGCGGGTACAGCTTCTTCCCTCAGGCTGTGAGATTAATGAATGCCCTGCCACTGCCGTATTCTCATTACTAGCACAGCGAGCTATTTACTGTTTACTGTACTGTTCACTGTCCACCTGTGCTGCACATTACATGCACTTTAAATTATATTTTATTAACTTATTTGTGGTAATATTTTAGTTCATATGCTGTGTGATATATGTCTTGTGGGTGTTCTGTGGTCCAGAGGAACGACGCTTTGTACAACACACATAAAAGTTGCTGGGGGAACGCAGCAGGCCAGGCAGCATCTCTAGGAAGAGGTACAGTCGACGTTTCAGGCCGAGACCCTTCGTCAGGACTCACAGATGACAATACACTTGAACTTGAACTTGTACTTGAATTTGATCATGTGTCTTTCATATGGGAAAGGAGTGCATGAAAGGAGGGAGGCTTAGGGAACTGAAGTTTGCACAGGCGATGAGAGAGGGAGATACACAATGTACCTGCTAGTCTGGAAGAAGGAAGTGAAATGAAGCATGATAAGGGAACTGTAGTAATAATGCATGCTGCACTCCTCCTCCATAATAATGCCACCCTACCAGTCTTACCTCCCTCCCCATGTGGCAATAATAAGAAAATTTACCAATTTACCTATACAGTATACTTAGTAAAAGTTTGAGAGATTTGCAGGCAAACAAGGTCTGCTTAATAACATCTATTTTCAGTGTTACCAAATTTCAAAGCAAAACACATCTGTTCTAAATCAAAGTAGTTCATTCATTTCTGCCATTATCTCAACACAAGGAAGTTATCCATTAAATCATGTAATACAATTTAATTTGTACCAATCATGTTTCAGAAAATCTACAGGATCTCATTACTCACTGGCTTCAGAAAGTGAAACTTACTTTTGGTAGAAGGTCATTGGCCAGAAATATTAACTCTGTTTCTCCCTCCACAGACACTGCCTGGTCTGCTGAGCACTTCCACCCTGCTGCTTTTGTTTCTTTTTTTAATTCAGACCAATTTAGATATCCACATCAAGTGGTTAATGTAGTGCTATTGCAGTGGCAATGATCCACAATTGGGTTCGATTCCTGCCGCTGCCAAGTTTGGACACTCTCCCCGTGACCATGTGATCCCTATGGTGCTCCAGTTTCCTCCCACAATCCAAAGACGTACAGCTAGGGTTAGTGATTTGTGGGCATGGTATGTTGCAACCAGAAGCATTTTGATACATGCTACTCAGCACAACCCTTGCTCATTTAATTTGACACAAACAATGTATTTCACTGTATGTTTTGATATCTTAATGTATATGTGACAAATTAAGGCAATCTTTAATCTTTAAAAACATGAGAGCAAATCTCACTTGAGACACCTATCAGAATTAAGGCAAAGAAAAATATTCCTTGATTCCAAAGTGTCGAAGAGTCTTAATTCAATTTTATGCATGAGTTTTAAGTTCATGTTTAATGGAGGTGTGTCAAATTGAAAAAGAGAAGTCTAATCTGTCATAATTTTATTAGCTTCCCCTTCTTTAACCAGTATTTGATTTAACTTAAGTAGATATTAAAAGAAAAATCTTTTTCCTCTATAAACAGGAGAGCATTGCATTTTGGCAAAGATTTACAAAATCATATTATTGGCAGCCACTTAAAAACAAAAAAAAAAAAAAGAATTTCAGTGATATTCAGTCAAAACAAGGTCGTGAAGTATTGGGAGTTTTTCTGCATAGAGAAGAGGTTAAGTTCCCTCAAGAATGTTCGGCTGCACGCTTGTTCCAAGAAAAAAAAATTGCATTGAGGAGATTTAAAGCTGCTGTTTGTTCTCAGGCCAAATTTTAGGAGCAATCACTAAACTGTTAGCAAAGACATTTTTATATTGTAATAAAAGAACAGCTATATATGTAGCACAACAAATGTCGTACTGCAAAGTGATGCTTGCCACCACCAGTTTTGTCTGGTCTTTGAAGTAAGTTTTTAAAGTATTTTAATGATATGCTTAGTCCTTGGTCTTTTCTATTTTGCTGAACTTTATTATTATTATTATTATATAATATTATTTATCCTCTATGGAAACACATCTAATTATTTGAAAGCAGAGGTGATTAGTGTCATCCTAAGATAAGGGAAGTGAGCATTAACAATTACAAATTAAAGTTTACCTCTCTCTAGGTCAAGAAGAGATGGTGGAAATGGATTTCCCCTTTGATACAAGATCTAAATTAATAAGGCTCCATTTTTATTTGTATCTTTCTTAGCCATTAGTTATTTTAATAATACTTTTTATAAGATTTGTACTTTTTAACAAACGTATTTTTTACATTCACTGACAGAAGGAAGTATTTCTTGTTTGTCATTGGCTAAATATTATCACATTATCCCTGTGATGTAAGTGTTTTAATTATATATCCTATGAATTAATTCATTCCTATCTGAAGAATTTTCTATCATATCTGTTAAAGTTGGCGATTTTTCAGAGGTGCCGTCTTGGCTTCTTCTTTATTCCTTTATCTCACACCCTCTTGGCATAATTTTTCAGCTCTTTATTTAGTTTGCTTAGTATTTGCATGTTTGTTTGTACTGTAAAATAAACCGAAAACCTTAGAATTAAGATTACTCGTCATTTTTGACTCCCAGAAGAACCATAGGGATCAGAAAATAAACGGAGACCCAACAACCCCATGCCATTTCTCCAGGTCAGGATTCATTCACATGTAAAATAAGGTCCTCGAGGATGTGGGGAGGATAGCAACATTAAGCAATTCTTTCCTAATTTCTTCATTGAAGTGCTCTTTCCATTATGACTCATAATCCCTCTTACCTTGAACATCAATGAATGGAGCTCGGACAAATGAATCATCCAACATCTGAAACAAATTATAATTTTGAGGAGAAGCAAGGAAGAACGAAAGGAGGGATGGAAGGAAGAAAAGAAAGATACATTCCATTATGTACAGGATGATCTATTTTTTTCCCAAAAACTCAATAGCAACTGATTTTGTTTTTCTGTAGATCTCTTGTACTTGTACCCAATACACTATATTATTAAATTGGCATGCTTGCTCATTATTGTTATATGTACCGAGATTCAGTGAAAAAAATTATTTTGTATGCTGACTATACAGTTTAATTCATCATATTAATACATTGAGGTAGCACAAGAGAAAACAATATCAGAATACAGAATAAGGTGCTACAGTTACATATAAAGTACACTGTAGGTAAACAATAAGGTACAAGGCCATGATGAAGTAAATTGTGAGATTAAGATTCCATCTTCTTCTACAAATGGTTATAACAGTGAGATAGAAGCTGATCTTGAGCGTAGTGGTAAATGTTTTCAGGCTTTCACGTATTCTACCCAATGAGATGGGGAGAAGAGAGAAGACCAGAGCAGATAGGGTCTTTGATTATGTTATAAATATAATTGTAAAACCTTCCCCTATGCCTTTCTAATACGTCCATGTCTCCCCCACTACGCCATCTGCTACCCCATTATCACCAGCATCAACTACCAATCCATTGGCCTCTGGTTCTTTTCCTCCAGCTTACAATTCCACTTAGCTATGTGCTCCAACAGGCCTCCCTTATCTGGGGAATCACTCCTTACTTGTAGCTTGCTGATGACATTATCCTGCCCCAGACTTAATCTACTTCAACTATGAAATGATGTGTTGGATCATTGCTAAAAGATTAGCTTTAATGGTGCATAAAGGTTATTTTAGAGGAAGTGCAGTAGTTGTACTATGCACAACAGTTCAGCAGTTAAGTACATCCCCTGAGATTTTTCTTTGTCACTTTGACTTTGTGCCAGAGTATTGGTGCAACGGTTTTGCTTTATTCCTGCGTGCTCTGTGTTTCCATTACATTGAAAATTCAGATTGGATATCGTAGAACACATTCACCAACTTGACACAAAGAGTGAATACCAAGACTTGTCAAATATTGTGTAGCAACCAATTAAGAACAAGATTTCTTTTAGATCTCAAGAGTGCACAGTTGTATATTTGTGGTTATTTGTTGCCTTTATTCCCAGCGCAGGGAAGTGGGCGCCACAAATCAGATAAACATCTCAACACCACAATAATGTCTTTACCAGTTGTGGCCCCAGCAAGCTAGAATTCTCCCACGTATATACAATCATGCAAACACGTTGTACCTCATGTCAGGACCAAGACAATAAGGGACAGTAGAAGTGATAAAGGAGAAGTAGTGAAGAGAAAGGAGGCAGGAGGGCATATTGAAGGAAATGTTAGAGGAGAGTCAGTAACTGAAAGACAATGGCCTCAAGTTTTCAGCCACTGTTGCAGAAAGGGCTTCCATTGTTTAACTTGAAAACAGCTGGCCACAGACTTTTAGTTGGTTAATCAGCTGGCGTCTGTTTGAATTTGAAACCCTCTCAGGGGACCTTTGGAATATGTGAGCAGGGCAACTAAAAGGAAAAGAATTAGATTGATCACAAATTCAATTCACACCACAGCAGCTGAGGTATTTTAGCTCAGTTAGTTAAATAAATCTATGTTTATAAAGCAGTATCACAAAAGTTTTTTGATGAAACTATCAGAATTTTGATAATGACTCTCTAAAGCCCTTTACAGAAATTAATCTGCTGTCCTCATACAGTCTAATCTGCATTTGACTCCAGGCCACACCAAAATGGCTGACTCTTACAACCAAGCAAGTCATTCAGTTCAAGGCTAATTTGGGTTAGGCATTAACTACTAATTTTACCAATGATGACCACATCCAATTAGTGAAAACAATAAAGATAAAGGAAGAAATAAATGTGTAGACTATTTTCTAAATGGTGAGAAAATCCAAAAATCTGAGATGCAAAGAGACTTGGGAATCCTTGTGGAAAGCAGCCAGTGAAGGAGTGGAGCTTTGAGGTTTTGACTCGAGAGATTCTGGCAGTTTTGGCAGTTGGTCTGTGCAATCAAGTCAATCAAGATTTGAATAGATCAGCAGAAAGCCATTGATTAGACAATCAAGATTTGAATAGCTCAGACTCAGCAGAAAGCAGCTGATTGGGCAGTCGAGGTCAGGTGACAAAAACATTTTGAAAAGCTCAAACAGATAAATAGAGGGATAGCTCAAGCGAAGCAGCCAGTCCGTGAATGGGCCAGTGAAGGAGCGGAGCTTTGAGGCTTTGACTCGAGAGGCTTCGACGAGAAGAGGCGGAGGACAAGCTAGCTCGCAGTTAGTTTTTACAATGTCTCCTGAGACGGTGATGTGCCTCTCATGTGAGATGTGGCAGTCTTGGGGGAACACCCCTCTCCCGCAGAGTCACATCTGCCAGAAGTGCATATGGCTGGGCGATGTGGAAGACTGTGTAAGCAATCTGGAGCAGCAGCTGGATGACCTTTGACTCATAAGGGAGAATGAGGCTGTCATAGATGAGAGCTACAGGGAGGTAGTCACACCTAGGCTGTCAGAAGCAGGTTGTTGGGTGACAGTCAGAGGGGGGAAAGCAAAGGTGAGCAGACAGGTAGCGCAGAGCACCCCTGTAGCCATTCCCCTGAATAATTAGTTTACCGTCCTGGATACTGTTGGCGGGGATGACCGACCAAGTGTGAGCCACGGTGGCAGGGCCTCTGGCACTGAGTCTGACCCTGTGGTGCAGAAGGGTGGGACAGAGAAGAGGAGAGTTGTTGTCATTGGAGACTCTATAGTCAGGGGAGCAGACAGGAGATTTTGTGGATGTGCGAAGGACACCCACATGGTTTGTTGCCTCCCGGGTGCCAGGGTCTGGGATGTCTCTGACCGGGTGCACGACATCCTGGTACAAGAGGGAAAGCAACCAGTAGTCGTGATACATGTTGGGACCAACGCCATAGGCAGGAAGAGGGATGAGGTCCTGAATTGTGAGTTTCGGGAAGTAGGCAGAAGGCTGAATAACAGGACCCCAAGGGTGATGTTCTCAGGATTGCTGCCAGTGCTACGTGACAGTGATGGTACGAATTGGAGGAGATGGCAGTTGAATGCGTGGCTGAGGAATTGGTGCAGGGAGCAGGGTTTTAGATTTTCAGATCATTGGGATCTCTTCTGGGGAAGGTGGGACCTGTACAGATTGGATGGGTTGCACCTGAACTCGAGGGGGAGCAATATCCTTGAAGGTAGGTTTGCTAGCTTGGTTCGGGAGGGTTTAAGCTAATTTGCGAGGGGAATGGGACCCAGAGCGATAGAGCAGTGAAAGAAGACCATGGAGTAAAGCCAGATCTAACATACAGAGAGGCTTTGAGGAAAGAGAAGCAGAATAAACGATGTGAAGACAGTAAGGTAGAAGGGCTGAAATGTGTGTACCTCAATGCAAGAAGCATCAGGAACAAAGGTGATGAACAGAGAGCTTGGATACATACACGGAATTATGAGGTAGTGGCCATTACAGAGACTTGGCTGGCACCAGGGCTGAAATGGATTCTCAATATTCCTGGATTTCAGTGCTCTAAAAGGGATAGAGAGGGCGGAAAAAGGGGAGGAGGGGTGGCATTACTGGTCAGGGATACTATTACAGCTACAGAAAGGGTGGGTAATGTAGCAGGATCCTCTTTTGAGTCAAAATGGGTGGAAGTCAGGAACAGGAAGGGAGCAGTTACTCTATTTGGGGTATTCTATAGGCCCCCTGGTAGCAGCAGAGATACAGAGGAGCAGATTGGGAGGCAGATTTTGGAAAGGTGCAAAAATAACAGGGTTGTTATCATGGGTGACTTTAACTTTCCTAATATTGATCGACACCTAATTAGTTCCAAGGGTTTAGATGGGGCAGACTTTGTCAAGTGTGTCCAGGACGGATTCTTGTCACAGTACGTGGGCAGGCCGACCAGGGGGAATGCCATACTAGATCTAGTACTAGGTAATGAACCAGGTCAGGTCACAGATCTCTCAGTGGGTGAGCATCTGGAGGACAGTGACCACTGCTCCCTGGCCTTTAGCATTATCATGGAAAAGGATAGAATCAAAGAGGACAGGAAAATTTTTAATTGGGGAAATGTAAATTATGAGGCTATAAGGCTAGAACTTGTGGGTGTCAATGGGGATGATGTTTTTGCAGGGAAATGTACTATGGACATGTAGTCGATGTTTAGAGATCTCTTGCAGGATGTTAGGGATAAATTTGTCCCAGTGAGGAAGATAAAGAATGGTAGGGTGAAGGAACCATGGGTGACAAGTGAGGTGGAAAATCTAGTCAGGTGAAAGAAGGCAGCATACATGAGGTTTAGGAAGCAAGGATCAGATGGGTCTATTGAGAAACATAGGGAAGCAAGAAAGGAGCTTAAGGGGCTGAGAAGAGCAAGAAGGGGGCATGAGAAGGCCTTGGCTAGTAGGGTAAAGGAAAACCCCAAGGCATTCTTCAATTATGTGCAGAAAAAAAGGATGACAGGAGTGAAGGTAGGGCCGATTAGAGATAAAGGTGGGAAGATGTGCCTGGAGGCTGTGGAAGTGAGTGAGGTCCTCAGTGAATACTTCTGTTCGGTATTCACCAATGAGAGGGAACTTGATGATGGTGAGGACAATATGAGTGAGGTTGATGTTCTGGAGCATGTTGATATTAAGGGAGAGGAGGTGTTGGAGTTGTTAAAATACTTAGGACAGATAAGTCCCTGTGGCCTGATGGAATATTCCCCAGGCTGCTCCATGAGGCGAGAGGAGAGATTGCTGAGCCTCTGGCTAGGATCTTTATGTCCTTGTTGTCCACGGGAATGGTACCGGAGGTTTGGAGGGAGGCGAATGTTGTCCCCTTGTTCAAAAAAGGTAGTAGGGTTAGTCTGGGTAATTATAGACCAGTGAGTCTTACATCTGTGGTGGGAAAGCTGTTGGAAAAGACTCTTAAAGATAGGATCTATAGGCATTTAGAGAATCATGGTCTGATCAGGGACAGTCAGCATGGCTTTGTGAAGGACAGATCGTGTCTAACAAGCCTGATAGAGTTCTTTGAGGAGGTGACCAGGCATATAGATGAGGGTAGTGCAGTGGATGTGATCTATATGGATTTGAGAAAGGCATTTAACAAGGTTCCACACGGTAGGCTTATTCAGAAAGATAGAAGGCATGGGATCCAGGGAAGTTTGGCCAGGTGGATTCAGAATTGGCTTGCCTGCAGAAGGCAGAGGGTGGTGGTGGAGGGAGTACATTCAGATTGGAGGATTGTGACTAGTGGTGTCCCACAAGGATTGGTTCTGGGACCTCTAATTTTCGTGATTTTTATTAACAACCTGGATGTGGGGGTAAAAGGATGGGTTGGCAAGTTTGCAGACGACACAAAGGTTGGTGTTGTAGATAGTGTAGAGGATTGTCAAAGATTGCAGAGAGACATTGATAGGATGCAGAAGTGGGCTAAGAAGTGGCAGATGGAGTTCAACCTGGAGAAGTGAGGTGGAACACTTTGGAAGGACAAACTCCAAGGCAAAGTACAAAGTAAATAGCAGGATACTTGGTAGTGTGGAGGAGCAGAGGGATCTGGGGGTACATGTCCACAGATCCCTGAAAGTTGCCTCACAGGTGGATAGGGTAGTTAAGAAAGCTTATGGGGTGTTAGCTTTCATAGAGAGTGTTGAATCTGTGGAATTCTCTGCCACAGGAAACAGTTGAGGCCAGTTTATTGGCTATATTTAAGAGGGAGTTAGATATGGCCCTTGTGGCTAAAGGGATCAGGGGGTATGGAGGGAAGGCTGGTACAGGGTTCTGAGTTGGATGATCGGCCATGATCATACTGAATGGCGGTGCAGGTTCAAAGGGCTGAATGGCCTACTCCTGCACCTATTTTCTATGTTTCTATAAATCAAGCGATACAGTTTAAGAGTCGCGATGTAATGATGCAGCTCTAAAAAACCCTGGTTAGGCCACAATTAGAGTACTGTGTCCAGTTCTGGTCACCTCACTATAGGAAGGATGTGGAAGCATTGCAAAGGGTACAGAGGTGATTTACCAGGATGCTGCCTGGTTTAGAGAGTATGGATTATGATCAGAGATTAAGGGAGCTAGGGCTTTACTCTTTGGAGAGAAGGAGGATGAAAGGAGACATGATAAAGGTGTACAAGATAATAAGAGGAATAGATAGAGTGGACAGCCAGTGCCTCTTCCTCAGGGCACCACTGCTCAATACAAGGGGACATGGCTTTAAGGTAAGGGGTGGGAAGTTCAAGGGGGATATTAGAGGAAGGTATTTTACTCCGAGAGTGGTTGGTGCGTGGAATGCACTGCCTGAGTCAGTGGTGGAGGCAGATACACTAGTGAAGTTTAAGAGACTACTAGACAGGTATATGGAGGAATTTAAGGTGGGGAGTTATATGGGAGGCAGGGTTTGAGGGTCAGCACAACATTGTGGGCTGAAGGGCCTGTACTGTGCTGTACTATTCCACGTTCTATGTTCTATGTATATTTAAGGCAGAGCTTGATAGGTTTTTGATTGGACACAGCACCAAGGTTCCAGGGAGAAGGCCAGGGAGTGGGCCTGAGGAGGGGATAAAAAAGATCATTTATGATGGAATGGCAGAGCAGATTCAACAGGCCAAATGGCCTTATTCTGCTCCTATGTCTTATGGTCTAAGTAAATGATAAGGTTAATTTTCAGTTGCAGCCCTTGGGAAACAAAATTCTTATGGATGATCTTACAATATTTGTTAATGATCTCCCCCAAAGCCTCTGTATATGATATAAATCCCACTACAACAGGGGGATGTAACAGAAGTGAAAAGGGAGAAACAGACAAGATTAAAACAGGAGAAAGGGTGAGGGGCAATGAATAAAAAGGAGAGTGGGAGATAAAGCAAAATTAAAATTGAGTCCTGCACTATGGAGTTAATAGAGCTATAAATGCACAAAACTCAAAAAATTATAAAGAAAAGTATTTTTGAAAAGTATGTATATATTATTTTATTCTATGAAAGTAGACAGATGTTTCTATTTGGAGAGTCAAGGATCTGAGAGCACGACCTCAGAATAAAGGGGTGTCCCTTTGAAACTGACATGAGGAGGAAACTCTTCAGCCATAGGTTGATGAATCTGCAGAATTTGTTGCCACAGAGGCCTGAGCAGGCAAAGTTATTGTTTATATTTAAAGCAGAGATTGAAAGGTTGGTTAAAGGATTAAGGGTTACAGGGTAAAGATAGGAGAATAGACTTTGTAAAAACAGACATGGTTGAATGACAGTGAACACTAAATGGGATGAATGGCCTAATTCTACTCCTATATCTCATAGAGACTTTTGAGTTATACAGCATGGAAACAAACTCTTCAGCCTAACTAATCTATGCAGACTAAGATGGCCTATATAACTAGTCCCATTTGCCAGCATTTGACCCATAACCTTTCTAATCCATGTACCTGCCCTTTTAAAAGTTATTGTACCTGCCTTGACCACTTCCCTTGGCAGCTTATTCCAGATTGTGTAAAACATTGTCTCTCGAGTTCTTATTAAATTCTCCTCCCAACTCAAACCTATGCCTTTTAGTTCTTGATTCACCAACCCTATGAAAAATATTGTGTGCATTCATCCTATCTATGCCTCTCATGACCTATACATCTCTATAAGTTCAACACTTTGTCTCCTGTGTTCTAAGGAATAAAGTCCCAGACTGTCCAACTCAGTCCCTCAGGTCTTGTCAACACCTTTGAAAGCCTTTACAGTTCAATGGCATCATTCCTAGAGCAGGACGAACAAAACAGAACACAGTACTTCAAGTGTAGCCTCATGAGTATGCTGTAGAACCATACCATGATCTCCCAATTTTTATACTCTTCTTCACCACCCTGTCTATCTGGAACTGCACTTTCAGGAAATTATGTACCTGAACTCCAAAGTCTTTCTAGTCTACAACATTTCATGTGATCCTGCCATTCTCTGTGAAAGTCCTATTTAGATTTGACTTCCCAAAATGCAAATTTTGCACTTACCTAAATTAAATTCTATTTGCCATTCCTCAATCCGCTTATTCAGCTAAACAAGAACCCCTTTCTTCATTGAACAATATACCACCCATTTTAATATCATTTGCAAACTTACTACCATGTCTTGTACATTCTTATCAAACTAGTTCATATAGATTATGGGCTAATGGTCTTATGGAACTGAAACTCTACATTTGTAGACTTTAATATTTCTCAAGGTCAGAAAAGTTGACAGGCGATAATTTGACTTGCGTACATTCACTTACCCCTGAAAACGGCTTGTTTTCCATCAACTTTCTAGTGGATAATTAGCAGCATTATGCTAATTCCTGTGCAGATCCCTTTAATGAATCTAAGTATATTAGGCAGAAATGATAAAGAGCTTTTAATTTGAAACATTCATTCTGTTTTTCTTTTCACAGATGCTGCCTGATCTGCTGAATGGTTTCGGTATCTTTTTCATCTATTTCTTCATCATTTGTATTTTTTATTTGATTTGGAATTTTTGCATTACTGGACCTCCTCTTGGGGAATAAAGTAGGGCAAGTGATATTGTTAACAGTTACAAATATTTTAAAATAATTATGGAGAAAGATGGGACTGGTTCACAAGCTATCTGCATTCTGTTATTGTTTTATCTTGTACTACGTAAACATACTGTGTAAAGATTTGACCTGTCTGAACAGTATGCAAGACAAGCTTTTCACTGTACCTCGGTACAAGTAACAATAATAAACCAATGCCAATTCCAGTTCATAAATTGGGGCAGGGCCACGTTTGGACACATAAGGCAGGATCTTGACTTGTGTGTGTGAGGACAGGGCAACAAGCTGCTGTGTCCTTGGGGTGGGGGGAGCATGTCGGGACTCTTTTTATTCTGTGAATGTGTCCCTGTTTGTTTCTGTTGGTAATCCATTTTAACACCTTGACTCCATAGTAAGTGTCTCGTTTGGTGTATTCATGAGTATTCATGCATGGTTGAATGACAAACTTGATTGATTTGAATTGAATTGAAGTATAGGAGTTGGAAAGGTACGTTGCACTTGTACAAGACTTTGGTGAGGCCACACAGAGTACAGTGTACATTTTTTGTTACATTATTATAGGAAAGATATCATCAAGATGGAAAGAATGCAAAGATTTATGAGAATGTTGCATGGACATGAGGGCCTGAGTTATACTGAGAGGTTGGGCAAGCTAGGACTTTATTCTTTGGTGCATAGGAATCTGAGGGGTGACTTTATAGATGTGTATAAAGTCAGAAGGGGCCTCAGTAGGATGAATGCACACAGTATTTTTCCCAAGGAAAGGGAATCAAAGGCTGGAAGGCACAGGTTTAAGATGAAAAGGGAAAGATTTGAAAAGGATCAACTTCTTCATGCAGAAGGTGGTGAATATATGGAGTGAGCTGCCAGATGAAGTGTTGGGGCAGGTATAATAGCAATATTTAGAAGGCACTTACACAGGTATATAGACAGAAAAGGTTTAAATGGGTATGAACCCACAGGCAAACTGGACTGGGTTAGAGGATATTTTTGTCAGTTGGGCTGAAGGGCCTGTTTTTCTGCAGTATTACTTCATGACTCTATGACTATTACCTTGTTTAACTGCACACATGGGAACGCCAAAATCTGCAGTCAGTGTGTTACCATGAATACGTGTAGAGCTGGCTCTCCCCTTGTTATAAGAACAATGATTTTTAGGCATTAAATATTCAAGAAACATACAAGACTAATATGGACTGATGAGAGGAAAGAAAAAGACAACAAAGAGTAAATAGTAGGTTGCAAATACAATAAAGCCAATGGGTATTTAATCTTGTATACATCGATTGTACATGCAAAAATACGAAGACTCATTGTTTCTCCCTGTCATGATATGTTTTCTCTTTGGAGTTCCAGTTTTCTTCCACCTTCAAATGAAGTGCTAGTAAAGCACTTTGAGCTAGGAGAATGAGGGGAGATTTGATAGCTGTATATTCATTTTTGAGGGGTATAGATAAGGTAAATATAAGCAGGCTTTTTCCACTGAGGTTGGGTGAGACTAGAACTAGAGGTCATGGGTTAAGGCTGAAAGGTGAAATGTTTAAGGGGAACATTTAAGGGAAATGTTTAAGGATGTGGTTTTGGGGTGCTTGGAGACCAATAATAAAATAGTCATAGTCACCATTGTCTCTGCAAAGGGAAATCTTGCCTGACATATCTGTTAGTTCTTTGACGAAGTACCAAGGGTAGACAAAGGAGAGGTAGTGGATGTCATTCTCCTTGGAGTTTAGAAGAATGAGGGGAGACCTCATAGAAACATTTCAAATGTTAAAAGGCATGGACAGAGTGGATGTGGCAAAGTTGTTTCCCATGATGGGGGAGCCTAGTACAAGAGGGCATGACTTAAAGATTGAAGGGCGCCCATTCAGAACAGAAATGCGAAGACATTTTTTTTAGTCAGAGGGTGGTGAATCTATGGAATTTGTTGCCACGGGCAGCAGTGCAGGCCAAGTCATTGGGTGTATTTAAGGCAGAGATTGATAGGCATCTGAGTAGTCAGGGCATCAAAGGTTATGATGAGAAGGCGGGGGAGTGGGACTAAATAGGAGAATGGATCAGCTCATGATAAGATGGTGGAGCAGACTCAAGGGGCCGAATGGCCTACCTCTGCTCCTTTGTCTTATGGTCTTATGGTCATTTACTTGGATTTTCAGAAGGCATTTAATAAGGTGCCACACATGAGGCTGCTTAACAACAGGCAGCGATAGGGAATAAAGGGGACCTTTTCTGGTTGGCTGCTAGTGATTAGAGCTGTTCCTCAGGGGTCAGTATTGGGACTGCTAATTTTCACATTCTTTGCCAATGACTTATATAATGGAATTGATGGCTTTGCGGCAAAATTTGCAGATGATATGAAAATAGGTGGAGGGGTAGGTAATGCTGAGGAAGCAATATGATTGCAGAAGGGCTTCAAATTAGAAAAATGGGCAAAAATGTAGCAGATGGAATACAAGGTTGGGAAATGTATAATAATGTATTTTGGTAAAAGGATCAAAAGTGCAGAATATTATCTAAATGGGGAGAAAATTCAAACATCAAAAGTGCAAAGAGTCTGAGGAGTCCTGGTGCAAGACTCCCAGAAGGTTAATTTACAGATTGTGTCTCTGGTAATGAATGCAAGTACATTGTTGGCATTCATTTCAAGGGGAATAGAATATAAAATCAAAGAGATAATGCTAAGGCTTTATAAGACAGTAGTCAGGCTGCACGTGGAGTACTGTAAACAGTTTTGGGCTCCATATCTCAGAAAGGACGTGTTGTCATTTGAGGGAGTCCAGAGGAGGTTCACAAGGATGATTCTGGGAATGAAGGGGTTAACATATGAGGAGCGTTTGGCAGCTTTGGGTCTGTCCTCACTGGAATTTAGAAGATTGCAAGGGGATCTCATTGAACTCTACCGAATATTGAAGGACTAGATAAGGTGGACGTGGAGAGGATGTTTCCTGTGGTGGGGGTGTCCAGAACTAGAGGGCACAGCTTCAAAATTGTGGGGTGACCTTTTAGAACAGAGGTAAGGAGGAATCTTTTTTTTAAGCCGGAGAGTAGTAAATCTGTGGATTGCTTTGCCACAGACAGCTGTGGAGGCCAAGACTGTGGGTATACTTAAAATGAAAATTGATTTTTTCCTGATTGGTCAGGACATCAAAGGCTATGGCGAGAAGGCATGGGGTTGAGTGGGATCCAGGATCAGCCATGATAGATTGGTGGAGCAGATTCGATGGGCTGAATGGCCTAATTCTACTTCCATGTCTTATGGTCTAACGTGAGGGAACTTCTTCACTCAGAGGCTGATGAAAGTGTGGAACGAACTGCCAGTGGAAGTGTTGGATGAGTGTTCAACTTCAACATTTAAGACAAGTGTGGATAGATTCATGGATAGGATGGCAATGGAGTGCTATTTTCTGGGTGCAGGTCAATGGGACTTAGCAGATTAGTCGTTTGTCAGTGACTAGATGGGGCAAAGGGCCTGATTCTGTGTTGCAGGGTTCTACTGCTCTATGACGCTCTTAGGTTAATTAGCAACTGCAAATTACCCCTTCTCGTAAATTGACAGCAAAAAAGCTCAAAGGGGAATGATGGATGAATTAATTGCAGGAAAACAGAGATATAAGAAGAAGGGGAATAATACAATTGTTCCCATGGGAGCCAGCACAGAGCTAGATGTCCAAATGGTCTTTTTCTATATCACTATAAGATCCTCCTTGGTGTGCCTGCAGAAAACAACCATAGGAAATTGAAGTATTGGAAAAGACAGAAAAATAAAATGTAGTGTAATAAAAAATAAATCATGATGTGGGTTAGTTTAGATTACCATCATGGTTGACACAGACATCATGGACTGAATGATCTGAACTGGTTCTATATTCCAATGTTCTCTGATCTGCCTTTTTTCAAATTATAATCATTTTACATATCTTGTATGCTCCAATATTATCAGGATCTTAGCAGCATGTGCTCTCAAGTCCCATGTGGTTCTTGCTGATGGCACCTGAGCATGTTAGTAAGTTTGGAGATTACACCAAAATAGTTGGTGTCATTGACAGTGAAGGTGGTTATCAGAATTGACAGATCTTAAACAACTTAGTTATCCAGAGAGTGGTCAAGTGTATGCACTATGCTGTCAGAGGAAGAGTTTAAGGCAGGTACCTTATCAACATTTAAAAGATACTTGGGCAAGTACATGGACAGAACTTTTTAGATGGTTATAGGCCAAACACAGGCAAATGGAATGAGCTTAGATGGCAATTTTGGTTGGTATAAACCAACAGGATGAAAGAGCCTGTTTTCATGCTGTGTGATGCAGTGTAACACATTACCATTAACTCCTGATAGATTCTAACACTCACCTACATATTAAGGATAATATTTTACAGTGAATTATTGCTCCTCATTCTAGGATGTTGGAGCAAACTCCACACAGAACTGTACTGGAAAGCGGGATGTCCAACAAAATTGTTTGCTGAGTTGCCTGTCCAATCTGATTAACGAGATACCTGAACAACATGAATTGTCCAGATTTAGTTAATGAACTGCCAGAATAGAGTATGATCTGAGCAGCACACACAAAATGCTGGTGGAACGCAGCAGGCCAGGCAGCATCTACAGGAAGAGGTACAGTCGACTTTTCGGGCCGAGACCCTGAAACGTCGACTGTACTTCTTCCTATAGATGCTGCCCGGCCTGTTGCGTTCCACCAGCATTTTGTGTGCATTGCTTGAATTTCCAGCATCTGCAGATTTCCTCGTGTTTGCATTTTTAAATGATCTGAGCAGAGTTCTGTTCATGGTGAAGACAATCTCCTCACTATTGTCAATGTCCTTCTGTGACTTCAGGTCTGACTTAAATGATTCATACTGTTTCTCTTGGTCACTATCAACTTCCTGCCAAGAATAAAGTTGGAAATAGTAGGGGCCCACAAAACATTCAGAAGTGAATTTTATACTTAATTGCCATTGGTTTATATTCCTAAATGACATTAAATTAACATTTAACTAAAAATAATTTAACCCTCATTAATTAATAAAGAACTCACAGCAGGCAAAGAATAAAAGCAAACAGACAAATCATGTTGACTTTTATTGAATGCAAGTCACGCATTCAGCCATTCAAGTCGAAGGAAGTACTGGACCAGCGAAATGCCTCATTCCAGGCCTTAATGACCAATTCACAGGTCACCCTGCCTCTGTGGTATGCATGAGTCCAACAGCAAGGGCCCAGTTTTGCTGCAATCCCCAGCATTTCACTGAGAAATTATCCCATCAGTTCTGTGCCAGGTTAAATTTGGCACAGAACCTGAAAGCACCACAAATTCAATGGGATTCTAAGGAATAGAATTAGGAGGTGAGGGGAAGCTGGCTCATAGTTTGAAAAACGTTATTTTGCTTTAGTTCATTATTTTAAATCATTCCAATGTGTTCTATATGATTTTAATAGACATTTTTTATTTTAGTAAAATTTATCTTTAATTATTTAATTCACTTTTAATACTATAACTTTCATATGATTTTGAATGTCAGAGGTGTTTAAAAGCCTTAAAAAACAGCTTTCATCAGTGACAATGCCTTGCTTGCAGCTGTGACATCTGTTAAAGGCCATCAAGGGCACTATGGGCCAGGGCCTCACAACAGCTCAGTTGATGTTCAGACTCCACCAGAGGAAGTGAAGGGCCAGTGGGATAATCAGTCTCCATCCACTCATGGTAGTATAGGCATCCAGGGTGGTCATCCAGGTCATGCCCTCTTCTCATTGCTACCATCAAGGAGGAGGTACAGGAGCCTGAAAATACACAGTCAACATTTTTGGAATAGCTTCTTCCCCTCCACCATCAGATTTCTAAAGAGTCCATGAACCCATAAACACTAACTCACTATTTGCTCTCTTTTTGCACCATTTTAAAATATATTTCTTATTGTATTGCAGTAATTTTTTTTATGTATTGCACTGTACTGTGGCCATAAAACAACTAATTTGATTGCATCTTTAGTGATAATAAACCTGATTTTGAATCTGATCCACAGGTTATGATTCTGCCCAACAGTCCTGGGGTCCAGTGTGATCCTGTCCACATTGTTTTGAAAGTATGTATGTCCAATATGACAATGATTCAATTGTTAAACTCCCACAAATTCGAGAATTAAAGCCGAACTACTTGAAGCTTTAAACCAAATGCTAATTCCCACCCTGGATACTTGCTCATTTTATTCAAATTCCAGAATTATTTTCAAACACCGAATCCATCATCACTTCTACTGTTGGAAATGTGAAAAAGAGTCACCAATCATATAACCATATAACAACTACATCACAGAAACAGGCCATCTTGGCCCTTCTAGTCCGTGCCGAACTCTTACTCTCACCTAGTCCCACCGACCTGCACTCAGCCCATAACCCTCCATTCCTTTCCTGTCCATATATCTATCCAATTTAACTTTAAATGACAGCAACCTCTTCTGCTGGAAGCTTGTTACACACAGCTACCACTCTCTGAGTAAAGAAGTTCCCCCTCATGTTACCCCTAAACTTTTGCTCTTTAACTCTCAACTCATGTCCTCTTGTTTGAATCTCCCCCACTCTCAATGGAAAAAGCCTATCCACGTCAATTCTAGGCCTCTCATAATTTTAAATACCTCTATCAAGTCCTCCCTCAACCTTCTACGCTCCAAAGAATAAAGACCTAACTTGTTCAACCTTTTTCTGTAACTTAGGAGATGAAACCCAGGCAACATTTTAGTAAATCTTCTCTGTACTCTCTCAATTTTATTGACATCTTTCCTATAATTCAGTGACCAGAACTGTACACAATAACTGTACACAACTGTACACAATCTGAAAGGTTATTTCTGTTTCCCTTCCCACAACTGCCTCCTGATCTGTCTGTGTTTTTGGCATTTTCTTCTTTTATTGTTAATTTCAGTAGACATTTTCATAAGCATGGGTCATCATCCTGAGATGCTGTGTCGTATGACAGAGGCAATTATGATCCCATGGCTATGATTGCTCTTGACAAAATTCTCGACAGAAGAGGTTTGTGATTGCCGCCTTCTGGGCAGTTTCTTTACAAGACAGGTCACCCCAGACATTGTCAATACTCTTCAGAGATTGTCTGCTAGGTGTCAGTGGTTACATAACCAGGACTTTTGATATGCACCAGCTGCTCATACAACCATCCACCACCTGCTCCCTTGGCTTCACATGACCCTGATCAGAGGGGTAAGCAGGTGCTACTCCTTCCCCAAGGGTGACCTGCAGTCTCGTAAGGGAAAGTAGCACCTTATACCTCCTTTGGTAGAGACATTTCTCCATCACACAACCCGAAAGCATTGATATTAATTCCATAACTACAAATTGACTTAGAGGCAGATCTTCAAATGTGGCATTAAATGGTGGAAAGAAGATGGTAAGGGTTAGTGAATAATAAAAGATGAGCATAGAGGAAGTTTAACTGGAACAATCACTAGAATATCACCAGAAAAGGAAAGGGAAAATGACTAGTTGAAAATATGGGAATCAAGGCACTAGAAGCGGAATTGGTTTATTATTGTCAAAAGTACTGAGATACAGTGGAAAGCTTCATACAGGTCAGATCATGACACAGTGCAAGCAAGGGTTGATTAGCTAAAATTATTGAATTCTATGTTAAGTCCCTGATGATTCTAGCATAGCTTCCTGGCACCTGTTCAGATCACTTTGCCTGCCCAGGTCACTAACTTTTTAGAGCACTCCAGAAAGGTGGCCACCAGTCTTGTTTAGCAGGCACAGTATCTGTGGAGGGCAGGTCTGGAGTGAGCTGCAAAAAGGGTTGGGGATTGTGAAATGGAGAATAGTGAGTTAGAGGTAAGGATTTTGAACTTGCAACTCTCCCAGAAGCTGCCATTAAGAACTTTGCTCTCGTTCCCATTTGCCAGGATGGAGCATAATCTCAAAATGAAACAGTAACTAAGTTCCTTCCTAAACAGCTATTGCTTAATTCTGAGCATCTCCAACAATCACAATATTCTGCATTTTACAAGATTATTCAACATAGAGAAGTGTTGATTCATCTTCTGAAATGGTAATCAACAGAAGCATTCTCAGCTATGTTTCACTTGATACCATGCAAATTCATGGGATCTCTATTCAATTCTCAGGACTCTAAGACTTATTTCCCATTGGCACTATACACCTGTTCCTAACCCTACTCTGTCTACTGTACTATTAATGCTGGAAGTTCTGACTGAAGCTGTTTAGGATGTTGTCTGATATACAGTATACACCCCTGTGGCAATAATGACACTAGGCCAACACATACAAGAAGATGGAGGAACTCAGCAGGTCAGGCAGCATCTATGGCGAGAAATGAACAGTTGAAAATTTGGGCTGAAATGTCAATTGTTGATTTCTCTACACAGATGCTTCCTGACCTCCGGCATCTTGTGAGCATTGCTGAAGATTTCCAGCATCTGTAGAACCTCTTGCATTAATTATATCAGGCTATTTTGCACCATCTCTGTAGAACATGGATAGGAAAGGTTTCAAGCGATATGGCCAGATGCAGGCATATGGACCTAGCTGTGATGGGATCTTAGTCAGGATGAATTAGTTGGGCTGAATGGCATTTCTCTATGCTCTATGACCTTATGAAAGTTCTCTTTAGATATGGAGTTTAGAGATGGAAATAGGGAGGAGCTGAGGGCAATACAGAGGGACCTGAAAGCCAGGATCAGGGAGGCTAAAGACAGGTACAGGAGGAAGCTTGAGTGGAAACTCCAGCAGACAACATGAGAGAGGTCTGGAGTGGGATGAGGACCATCACTGGGTTCCAGCAAACTAGCAACAGAGGAGATGAAGGCAGTGTGGACAGGACCAACGAACTTAACCTGTTCTTTAACAGATTTGACATTGTGGTCCTTGCCCATCCCCCACATGATTCATAGAAACATAGAAAATAGGTGTAGGAGTAGGCCATTCGGCCCTTCGAGCCTGCACTGCCATTTATTATGATCATGGCTGATCATCCAACTCAGAAACACGCCCCAGCCTTCCCTCCATACCCCCTGACCCCCGTAGCCACAAGGGCCATATCTAACTCCCTCTTAAATATAGCCAATGAACTGGCCTCAACTGTTTCCTGTGGCAGAGAATTCCACAGATTCACCACTCTCTGTGTGAAGAAGTTTTTCCTAATCTCAGTCCTAAAAGGCTTCCCCTCTATCCTCAAACTGTGGCCCCTCGTTCTGGACTTCCCCAACATTGGGAACAATCTTCCTGCATCTAGCCTGTCCAATCCCTTTAGGATCTTATATGTTTCAATCAGATCCCCCCTCAATCTTCTAAATTCCAACGAGTACAAGCCCAGTTCATCCAGTCTTTCTTCATATGAAAGTCCTGCCATCCCAGGAATCAATCTGGTGAACCTTCTTTGTACTCCCTCTATGGCAAGGATGTCTTTCCTCAGATTAGGGGACCAAAACTGCACACAATACTCCAGGTGTGGTCTCACCAAGGCCTTGTACAACTGCAGTAGTACCTCCCTGCTCCTGTACTCAAATCCTCTCGCTATAAATGCCAGCATACCATTTGCCTTTTTCACCGCCTGCTGTACCTGCATGCCCACTTTCAATGACTGGTGTATAATGACACCCAGGTCTCGTTGCACCTCCCCTTTTCCTAATCGGCCACCATTCAGATAATAATCTGTTTTCCTATTTTTGCCACCAAAGTGGACAACTTCACATTTATCCACATTAAATTGCATCTGCCATGAATTTGCCCACTCACCCAACCTATCCAAGTCACCCTGCATCCTCTTAGCATCCTCCTCACAGCTAACACTGCCACCCAGCTTTGTGTCATCCGCAAACTTGGAGATGCTGCATTTAATTCCCTCATCCAAGTCATTAATATATATTGTAAACAACTGGGGTCCCAGCACTGAGCCTTGCGGTACCCCACTAGTCACCGCCTGCCATTCTGAAAAGGTCCCGTTTATTCCCACTCTTTGCTTCCTGTCTGCTAACCAATTCTCCACCCACACCAATACCTTACCCCCAATACCATGTGCTTTAGTTTGCACACTAATCTCCTGTGTGGGACCTTGTCAAAAGCCTTTTGAAAATCCAAATATACCACATCCACTGGTTCTCCCCTATCCACTCTACTAGTTACATCCTCAAAAAATTCTATGAGATTCGTCAGACATGATTTTCCTTTCACAAATCCATGCTGACTTTGTCCGATCATTTCACCGCTTTCCAAATGTGCTGTTATCACATCCTTGATAACTGACTCCAGCAGTTTCCCCACCACCGACGTTAGGCTAACCGGTCTATAATTCCCTGGTTTCTCTCTCCCTCCTTTTTTAAAAAGTGGAGTTACATTAGCCACCCTCTAATCCTCAGGAACTAGTCCAGAATCTAACGAGTTTTGAAAAATTATCACTAATGCATCCACTATTTCTTGGGCTACTTCCTTAAGCACTCTAGGATGCAGACCATCTGGCCCTGGGGATTTATCTGCCTTCAATCTCTTCAATTTACCTAACACCACTTCCCTACTAACATGTATCCCGCTCAGTTCCTCCACCTCACTGGACCCTCTGTCCCCTGCTATTTCTGGAAGATTATTTATGTCCTCCTTAGTGAAGACAGAACCAAAGTAATTATTCAATTGGTCTGCCATGTCCTTGCTCCCCATAATCAATTCACTTGTTTCTGTCTGCAGGGGACCTACATTTGTCTTTACCAGTCTTTTCCTTTTTACATATCTATAAAAGCTTTTACAGTCCGTTTTTATGTTCCCTGCCAGTTTTCCCTCATAATCTTTTTTCCCCTTCCTAATTAAGCCCTTTGTCCTCCTCTGCTGAACTCTGAAATCTGTTGTCGGCCCCCAACCAGCACATATTCCACTCTCCCCTCCTACCCCTCCTCACAGTCCTCCACCCTGCTCTCATGACTATAACCTTCCCCCACACAAAACCACCACGGTGGGCTTCACAGCTGAACAGGTGAGAAGACAGTTGAAACGTCTCAACCCAGGCAAGGCTGCAGGCCCAGATGGTGTCAGCACCAGGGTGCTCAAAGCCTGTGCCCCTCAGCTATGTGGAGTACTTCTCCATGTATTCAACCTGAGCCTGAGTCTCCAGAGGGTTCCTGTGCTGTGGAAGACGTCCTGCCTCGTCCCTGTGCCGGAGACGCCGCGTCCCAGTGGCCTCAATGACTACAGACCGGTGGCACTGACCTCCCACATCATGAGGACCCTGGAGAGGCTTGTTCTGGAGCTGCTCCGACCTACGGTTAGGCCACACTTAGATCCCCTCCAGTTCGTCTCCCAGCCCCGACTGGGAGTTGAGGATGCCATCGTCTACCTGCTGAACCGTGTCTAAGCCCACCTGGACAAGCCAGCGAGCACTGTGAGGGTCATGTTTTTTGACTTCTCCAGTGTGTTCAACACCATCCGCCCTGCTCTGCTGGGGGAGAAGCTGACAGTGATGCAGGTGGATGCTTTCCAGGTGTCATGGATTCTTGATTACCTGACTGGCAGACCACAGTATGTGTGCTTGCAACACTGTGTGTCCGACAGAGTGATCAGCAGCACTGGGGCTCCACAGGGGACTGTCTTGACCCTTTCTCTTCACCATTTACACCTCGGACTTCAACGACTGCACAGAGTCTTGTCATCTTCAGAAGTTTTCTGATGACTCTGCCACAGTTGGATGCATCAGCAAGGGAGATGGTCAAATGTTACGGGGAGAAGACAGGAGAATGGAGTTGAGAGGGAAAATAAATTAGCCATGATCAAATGGAGAAGCACACTCAATGGGACGAATGATCCAATTCTGCTCCTGTGTCTGGTGGGGCCTTGCACCCACCCCATGTCCGTTTTTGCCCATCTACACTAATCCGAGGCTGAGTACAGGGCTATGGTAGGAAACTTTGTCAGATGGTGTGAGCAGAATTATCTGCAGCTTAATGTGAAAAAGAATAAGGAGCTGGTGGTGGACCTGAGGAGGGCTAAGGCACTGGTGACCCCTGTTTCCATCCAGGGGACCAGTGTAGACATGGTGCAGGATTACAAATACCTGGGAATATGAATTGACAATAAACTGGTCTAGTCAAAGAACACTGAGGCTGTCTACAAGAAGGGTCAGTGAGGAGACTGAGGTCCTTTAACATCTGTCGGACGATGCTGAGGATATTCTACGAGTCTGTGGTGGCCAGTGCTATCATGTTTGCTGTTGTGTGCTGGGGCAGCAGGCTGAGGGTAGCAGACACCAACAGAATCAACAAACTCATTCATAAGGCCAGTGATGTTGTGGGGATGGAATTGGACTCTCTGACGGTGGTGTCTGAAAAGAGGATGCTGTCCAAGTTGCATGCCATCTTGGACAATGTCTCCCATCCACTATGTAATGTACTGGTTGGGCACAGGAGTACATTCAGCCAGAGACTCATTCCACCGAGATGCAACACTGAGCGTCATAGGAAGTCATTCCTGCCTGTGGCCATCAGACTTTACAACTCCTCCCTTGAAGGGTCAGACACCCTGAGCCAATAGGCTGGTCCTGGACTTATTTCCTGGCATAACTTACATATTATTATTTTTTTTTATGGTTTTACATTGCTATATTTATACTCTATTCTTGGTTGGTGCAACTCTAACGAAACCCAATTTCCCTCGGGATCAATAAAGTATGACTATGACTATGACTATATTTGTATGCAGGGCTTTGTAGAGTCATCTAGGTCAAGTATGGTATTGTTGGATCTCAAACTGAACCCATGGTTGCTGCTATTATTATTATTATTATTATACCTTTTGGCAGCAGTTCAGTTTAAGCATAGCGTTATAGGTCAATCTTGTTGTCATGGACCTGGAGTTACATAGGCTAGAAAGAAAGCAATAACTCTGGCCACTTAGAGGTAGGGATTTTGCAGGGATATGCTTAGAAGTCGACTGCAATATAGAATAAACTCTTCATTTTGAGCTCAGGGGGCATGGTGTATAGGGAACTTGAATGTACAACCATTTGTATTTTCTTTCTATTTGATCATTATTTTTATTATGCAATTATTTGAGTCTGATCTCTAAGGAATCTATCTAAACTAATAGATTTATCTATCTAAACTAATAGATTTCTCATGCATGTCATGATATCTCTGAATATACATGCACTAAAGAATGGGCTTGCTACTCTAAACAATACATTGCATACCTGTAAGGAATCTGCCTATAAATAGCACTGCCAAAATCAATTGTACCATCGTAATAGAAAAGGGCAATTTATAATAGAAACCAAAAGCTAAACACCCTTTGATTTGAAAATATTTCATATTCTTGGCACAAGGAGTTACAAGAAATGCATGAGATTGCACAATTACTTTACACTTTGGTTAAGGAAAATAATGAGATCGGAAGACAGATGCCGCAATTTTTGTCTCCAAATAAATGTCATTCTAAGTGGTGAAAAGTAAAGTCAATGGTAATGGAATATAAAGTTACTTTGCAACTGCCAATAGACAATCAATTATGATACACAGCAAGCCATGTTAAAACCCTATTTAATTTTGGATAAAAGAGTTATAAGTTTGATCCTTGGATTCTTATGGAGAGACTAGATGGAAAAAAACCAAATAAATGTCTTGCGCTCTTTCAGTCCTCTAATCTTATGCTCTATCTCCACTTTCTAGAGCTTGTGCTACTCTCAAATATTTCCCTTAACATTTAGTTTCCTTAATAATTATGAAGCTATGAAGAATATCACTGGAAAATGTTCACTTCTTCTCTAACCCCAGGTAATTAGCTGCATCATCCAAGTTCAAGGTGCCCTCTGTTCAATTTGGTTGGTCTTTCCACTGCTTTCCTCAGTGCCAATACCCAACTCCCATCAAATGATGGTCTCCACAACATGAGCATAGCGTATCTGTATCCTGTATCTTATCATCCAGCACTTCTGCTCAATCCTTTTAATTGTATCCCGAGTCTTCCTTACTGAATTGTTTTTATGCTTTTGGTAAATTGGGAAATTAAATAAATCATCCATAATGGAATGTCAGAGCAGACTCTATGGGCCAAATGGCCAAATTCTGCTCCTATAACAGGCTTTATAAAGCACACACGAGGGCTCACTTAGAGTATTTTGAGCAGATTTGGGCAGCTTACCTGAGAAAGGATGTGCTTACACTGGAGAAGGTTCCAAGGAGGTTCACAAAAATGATTCTGGGATTGAAAGGCTTGTCACATGAAGGGCCTCTACTCACTGGAATTTTGAAGAATAATGGGTGATCTGTTTGAAACCTACTGAAAGTTGAAAGGCCTTGATAGAGTGGATGTGGACAGGATGTTTCCTATAGAAGGAGAGACTAAGACCAGTGGACACAGCCTCAGAATAGAGGGTGTCCTTTTAGAACGGAAATGAGGAGGAATTTCTTTAGCCAGTGAGTGGTGAACCTGTGGAATTCATTGCCACAGGCAACTGTGGAGGCCAAGTCATTGGGTATATTTAAGGCAGAAGTGGATAGATTCTTGATTAATCAGGGTATGAAGGGATACGGGGAGAAGATAGGAGACTGGGGCTGAGAGGGAAAGTGGATCAGCCATGATGAAAGGGCAGAGGAGATGCATTCGGCCAAATGGCCTAATGCAGCTCCTATATCTTATGGTCTTATGATCTTCTGATTTTCAGTAGCATTCTCAGATTCCTCTCCAGAGTTCTGACCTCTGATTTAAAGCCATTTAAATTGCCTTCTGTCTGTTTATTTCCTATCCCCAGCTTCCTCACCCTACATAAATTCCCATCAGCAATCTGCTGACCTTATTTACACTCTTTTATATTTCACTTCCCCTTCCTATTGCTCTTACCCCCAGCCCCCTCCTCTGCCCCTTCTATTCCCCTTCCCTCCTGTAATCATTGCCAGCAACCAACCATAAACATGCGCATTTGATTTGATCCCCCACCTCCTTATTTGTTACCTGTGCAATACAGACACTGAAGAGTTATTTCTCTACTCCCCGCTTTGCTAGCTCTGTAAATCTGTTTGATACTTTAAGAGAAGTGTTTATAAATATGATCCACAGTTCCCCTCCAACAGAGCTGTCCAGTTCAGTGTCCTTAAACCACCCCAGGCCCCTGAAACGCTGAATGTTTCTACTGTACTTATTTTCCTTGCCATCATAAAGATGCTATTTACATTTTGTGTAAATGACCTGGGTGGGGAACCCAAGTGTAATGTATCAAAGTTTGCTTTCGATGCAATTAAGAGGCTGCAAAGTATAGTGATTTTAGTGATGCAGGTGAAAGTAAGAGAAGGAGATATAATGTGAAAAAATATTGTTTTTCTTAGGAAGGAAAAAGAGAGCAATGGGATAATAGTATAAGACTGAAAACAATTAATTTTCATAGCATTCTGGTACACAAATCACTGAAATTCTGCTTGCATGACAAGAAACCAATTAAGAAAGCAAAATCTATATTATAAATGAATTTTAGCCTTTATTTTTAATAATTGCCTTTAGTATAAATAAATTATAATTTAAGATTAAAGAAGTCTTATTAATAATTATGAGTGCTTTATAGAGACTACTCTTGGAGAGTATTTGTAACACACACAAAATGCTGGAGGAACTCAGCAGGCCAGGTAGCATCAATGGAAAAGAGTACAGTGGACATTTCAGACCGTGGGTCTCTTTTCCATAGATGCTGCCTGGCCTGCTGATTTCCTCCGGCATTTTGTGTGCGTTGCTTAGATTTCCAGCACCTGCAGGTTTTCTCTTGTTTATGCCGGAAGAATATTTCACTATTTTTGGTCTCTCTGCCTGAGGAAGGATATACTTATCTTATAGTGGGTACAACAAAAGGTATTTTTGGATTATTATGCTTTTCTAAATCCAATCTCAATAACAGTTTATTTTTGCCAAGTCTATGAGAGAAGATGATTTGCCATAGTTTCTCCAATATTACAGGCTCAGATTTTCCAAAGGAATGTCCACAATTCTATATTCCAACATTAACTCCCCCCTGTGACAATGACAGTAATTCAGGAACCTCTGTTGAATGCTGAAGTCCTAAATGTTGTGACATTCCTTAATTCTGGTAATGAATCCTCTTTTAGAACCTGCGACAGTTCAGCAGGAACAGTGATACCCTTCGCTTCAATGGAGGGGAGTATCTGTGAAGGAAGAAGGTAAGGACATTACAGTCACCTTAATGTATTAAAAGTATTTTCATTCATTTTTAGTGCTTGTGGTTTAACATTTTTATTTTTGAAATATTTAGTAATTTTGTTTTGAATATGAGTTTAGTATTAATAAACATTGAATGTTCTTGGATGTATCCAAAGGCCTGGTTGTTTCATCAATTTTCCGCATTCCCCTATCTCTTGGTGAGGATCAAGATGGGTTCTGCAAGGAAGTTATCATCTTGGAAACTACCTGAGCCCAGGTTTTGTGATCCGAGAGACCAAACTACCAAACAGTTCTGCAGGTGGAGTTTCTATGAGGTTCTTACAACTTCAGACAGTCTTCTTTACTATACTATATTATATAATTATTCCTTGGTAATAAAGGCAAATACACTGCTTGTTCTCCAACTGGCTATGTGAACTTGCTGTGTTTTGTGCACAAAAGCATTCAGATTCCTCTGAAAACCAATATTTCCCAGTCATACACTTTTTTTTAAAAAGTCAGAGTTATTGGCCTTGTGCCTTTTTGTGGCCAGGTTAGGTGTGGGGGCAGGTAGTGTTGATAAGGTAGAGAGTCTGCAGAAAGACTTCAGGTTAGGAGAATGAGCAAAGAAGTGGCAGACAGAATACAGTGTAGATGGTCATGCACTTTGGAAGAAGGAATAAAAGCATAAACTATATTCTAAATCGGGAGGAAATTCAGAAATTGGAGGTGCAAAGGGACTTGGGAGTCCTAGTGTAGGATTTCCTAAAGGTTAACTTGCAGGTTGAGTCAGTAGTATAGAACATAAATACATTGTTAACATTCATTTCAAGAGGACTAGAATATAAAAACAAGGATGTGATGCTGATACTTTATAAGGCATTGGTTGACCACATTTGGGGTACTGTGAGCAGTCTGGGGCCCCATATCTAAGAAAGGATGAAGATACATTTGAGAGAGTCCAGAGGAGTTTTATGAGAATGATCCCAGGAATGAAAGGGTTAAAATATGAGAAGCATTTGATGGCTCTAGGCCTGTGCTCAATGGATTTCAGAAGAATGAGGGGAGAGAGAATCTCAATGAAATTTACCGAATATTGAGAGGCCTAGATAGAGTGAACATAGAGAGAATGGTGCCGATAGAGGGAGAATCAACCATGAGAGGCAACAACTTCAGAACAGAAGGACATCCATTTAGAGATGGGGAGGAATTTATTCAGCCAGAGAGTGGTGAATCTGTGGAATTCATTGCCACAGACACCAATGGGCTGAATGGCCTAATTCTGCACTTATATCTTATGGTCTTTTCGAAACTGTGATGCTTACGATATCTAAGCTTCCATTTCTGGGAGGGATCATTTTATTCCTTCGGTTCTTCAACATTTATAGTTGTAAATATAAAGCCCTATTCTTTCTTTTTGCAATGTTTATTTTGTCACAATTACATTCCTTCTATTTTAACTATAATTTGTGACGTCACCACTGACAGATCAATAATGTTGATAAAATATATATTACTTTAAAATATTAATTTTCTTAACAAATTATATCCTTTAATATTAATTGCAATCTGCAAGCAATCTGGTATCTTGCAGCAAGCTGCCATGGTTAGTGTCCTATAGAAGAAATATCACAAACTTAAAAACAGGACTCACTCTGAAGAGCTTTACAATGGCATCATAAACAAGGAAATAATGGAGGTTACATTGTAATTGGGCCGCATTCATCTACCCCTAACAAAATGCATCATATTTCCAATCACCGCAATCAAATGAAAATTGGATAAGTGAAAATCAGCCTGTTTTTAAACACTTTGGCTCCACCAGGTCACTCCCACAGATATCTGGGCTACATCCTGGTTAATATTTACTGGGTGATGATTCCTTCAGTTGTCATTTTTCTGACTTACACCAGTAAGTCAGAAAATTTACAGCCATTTCAGATTTTCAAGGCATTTCAATTGTCACCCATTATCACCCCCCCACCCACCGTCCCATCCCCCTCTACCCGTTAGATAAATTGTACAGATACAGAACTAAAATTTGGCACATCAGTTTCTTTAATGCATTGATTTACTCTCCATCTGCTACAGGAAAACATTAACTTTATCTTTTGCTGCAGGAAATCTGTGCAGCCAGCAGACCCTAACAGACCACAGTAATCACTCACCAATCCTATTATCTTTCCAGATGGTCTTTGTGACCTTCCTGTCTTTTTTAAGATCACAATTCAAAGTAGGTTGATATTTATTATTTAATAAAATTTGTTATTTACTTACACCAGCTACCATGAATTTTTCTGGCATTTATTGGCCTCTGAACTTTAACAGAGAGATCTTGGTAACAGCAGCAGAATAGTTCCTTTCCTTAACATGTTTGATGATGGAGTTATTTTGTGAATAAGTAGACTCATACACATAAATGAAGGTATCCGTTAGTCTTGCGAGACCATGGATCTGTGCCTGGAAAGTCTTCACTCTCCAGGGCGCAGGCCTGGGCAAGGTTGTATGGAAGACCAGCAGTTGCCCATGCTGCAAGTCTCCCCTCTCCATGCCACCGATGTTGTCCAAGGGAAGGGCATTAGGACCCATACAGCTTGGCACCAGTGTCATCGCAGAGCAATGTGTGATTAAGTGCCTTGCTCAAGGACACAACACGTTCCCTCGGCTGGGGCTCGAACTCACGACCTTCAGGTAGCTAGTCCAATGCCTTAACCACTTGGTCACAACCTCCTGATTAAATAAAGAAAAGAAAGATGTTAGAAGTACAGTATTGTGAATCTTCATGTATAGATTTTAATATCCAACTCCTCCTTGCTGGGGAAAAATAGGAAACAGCAGGCTGTTTTCTTTTCAGGAAATGGTATTGAAGGAGATGCTGTTGTAATATATATTACCCTTTGAGGAATGCAAATAAATACGTTGCTGGATACTTTGCTATAGTGCTTTTGACATCTTTTTTTCATGAGATGGCGGAAGTGTTGGATGTTATTGTGCTTGTTATGTTGAGACAGGTAGAGAGAAGAAGTAAATTGGTAGATCCACAGTTCAATGCAGACAGTTTACAAGGTACAACGGAGAGAATTTTTGTCTACCTACTGCACACTCATGCTGCAAAAAGTGGCCAAAATTTCTGAAATTAAAAGGGCTGATACCTGCCAGACATGACTTTCAATCAGGTCATGAAAGTGACTGGTAAGGCTCCAGCTTAAAACATGAGACAACCCTAATGAAATACATAACTCAGGTATTACACCAGTTGATTCGAACCATATTCTACTGCAACACGATCAAGAATGCCCTGATCAGCTGTATCACTGTCTAGCGTGGGAATCGCAAGGCATCT
The DNA here is from genome assembly GCF_030028105.1 of Mobula birostris. NCBI lineage: Eukaryota > Metazoa > Chordata > Chondrichthyes > Myliobatiformes > Myliobatidae > Mobula > Mobula birostris. The sequence goes on along the minus strand of NC_092372.1, from coordinate 30,769,842 downwards.
GACTGCATGATCTTGCAACGGATTGTGAGGACCACTGAGATTATCATCGGGGTCTCTCCCAACCCACCGCCATCCAGGACAGACGCTAAAAGTGCTGCATTCACAGAGTCCTTAGTATTGTCAAGCACCCCTCCCATCCATCTCACAGTCTCTTCGGCCTCCTGCTGTCAAGTAGAAGGTACCACAGTATAAGAACAAGAACTGTTAGGCTGGGTAACGGCTTCTTTCCCCAGGCTGTGAGACTTCTGAACACCCTGCTACCACCCAGTACACGTTATTTATGACAGCACCAGTAGCAGTATACTGTCGTACATTTAACTATACGTTATATATGCACTTTATGCAAAATGTACTTATCTGTTAATATTATTGTGTGTGGGCACGTGGCCAAGTGGTTAAGGCATTCGATTAGCAATCTGAAGGTCGTGAGTTTGAGCCCCAGCCGAGGCAACGTGTTGTGTCTTTGAGCAAGGCACTTAATCACACATTGCTCTGCGACGACACTGGTGCCAAGCTGTATGGGTCCTAATGCCCTTCCCTTGGACAACATCGGTGTCGTGGAGAGGGGAGACTTGCAGCATGGGCAGCTGCTGGTCTTCCATACAACCTTGCCCAGGTCTGCGCCCTGGAGCGTGAAGACTTTCCAGGCGCAGTTCCCTGGTCTCGCAAGACTAACGGATGTCTTAAATATTATTGTGTTAATATTGTTCCATTTGATTTATGTGATATATGCACTCTGTTTTACACCATGGCTCCCGAGGAACCTTGTTTTGTTTATCTATATACATGTACACAATTGAATGACAATAAACATAAACTTGAACCTGAACTTGATGCAATTTTCAAGTATTAGTATATTCCATGCACCACCATCCTGAGTCTCTACAAATGCTGGGAATCTGGAGAATCAAGTTTAAGCTTCAAATCACAGATACCTCTTCTTCACTTTGCTCCACTAGCAGAGGACCTGTGTAGGCCACAGTTTCTAACAGGCATTGCTACAGCCACCCCTGACTGAAGACCCATCTTCAAATCAACAGACCATAAAATGTAGGAAAAGTTTAAACCAATCAGCCCATCGAGTCTTCTCTGCCATTCGAGCTTGTCTGATTTATTTTGTCTCTCATCCCCATTCTCCTGCCTTCTTCCTGTAACCTTTGATGCCCTTACTAATCAAGATTGTATCAGCCTCTCCTTTAAATATACCCAATGACTTGCCCTCCACAGTGATTGGTCACAATAAGTTCCATAGTTTTGCTACCCTCTGGCTAAAGAATTTCCTCTCTGTTCTTTCCTGTTTGGGAAGTGCAAAATTCTTTTACTTAGCTTTGTGGTTAATGGTTCTTGAGTTTTCTTATAGAAAGAATGTTTTCAAATAGAATAAGATCAACTGACTGAATTAAGCCAGTAACAGAGCTGCAAGAAAAACTGGGACAAGATTGTACTCACCTCTCGCTGCATTGCTAAAGAGAAATGGCAGAGATATCCCCCACATATGTTAATTTATCTTGGATTTCAAACCTGCAGTTTATCACACCTCAAAGTCCATTGACAGTGGGTGAGCTCCAACAAGGTATCAAGGGGCCACCGAGTTCAGGTCTACAGATGAAGCTAATGGTCTCATATGGTCAGATCTTCCTTGCTAGAAGACTCCCAGATCAGTCAACCCACTATATCCGAATAGTGACAAATTTATTTAGTAAAACCTAGCACAATATAACATTAGCTTAGCTTTTAGGCACTTTAAGATGAGTTTTTTGTCAAAAGTACATCAATAATTTGTGACTTTATTTTTAAAAAGCTGTCTTAATTGTTTTGTTGATTATTAGTAAATGTGCACAAAGTAATTAGCTGTCTTAGTTGATTTGATTTTCAAGATAAACTGCAATTTTTAAAGATTTGAAGGCTAGCTTTATTTGGGGAGAACATACAATCTCATTACAGACAGCAATGGAAAATGAAGCCTTACAGCTGGTATTGTAAAAGCATTACATAAAAGCCAGGACCAACAGGCTCCGGGACAGCTTCTTCCACCAGGTCATCAGACTGATGAACTCATGCTAACACAACTGTATTTCTATATTATATTAACTATTCTGTTGAACATACTCATTATTATAAATTACTATAAATTGCACATTGCACATTTAGACGGAGACGTAACGTAAAGATTTTTACTCCGCGTGTCTATGAAGGATGTAAGTAATAAAGTCAATTCAATTCACTACTGTGCTACACCCTTAGGCCCATTCTGTGTCCTTGTTAATGTGGGGTGGTGTGCAGCTAAGCAGAGTTGTGTACAAACAGCACATCAGGGGAGAAGTATAACTTTCATGCTAATGTAACAAAAAGTGGGAAGCTGAATAGCCAACACTCTTGCACATGTTCAGTATAAGCAACGAAAGACAAATTTCTCCCTCACTTTCCAATGCATAGAAAGATGCCATGAGGGTTTGCAAAGAGGGTATAATCACCAGTGTAATGATTACAAATATTATCATATTCCATTTGTAAGTTTTGCTCTGAAGAGGTCAATGTTACTTTTGTTCATGTGGTGTCCCAGTACCTCAGTGCACTTCTCCCTCATCCATTAAGCCCCGCTGAGTAGAGACTGGCAGCAGGTGTAGGTAGGCACCTCTCACCTCCCTGTTCCTCAGTCCACAACCCAACTCCGTGTTTCATTTTTAAATTCCAACTCCATCAGTTGATGGAGAATGATGAGGATGTCAGTGAAGGTAGAAAACATTTTTAGCTATCCTACTTTCACCAAAACAGATGGTCCCTGTGCCCAACACGGGGGTTGGGAATGAAAAGTGGAATGGGGGTAATAGTGGAAATGGGGACTACCAGAGTTCAGCAACTAGCTCATATATTACATGAGTCCTCCTGCAGAAGATTCAGATGAACAAACTAACCAAGGAATTTATAGTGGACTTTGGGAATGAGAAGTTGAAAGAACCTACACCAGTTCTCACAAAGGAATCAGCAGTGAAAAGGGTGAGCAGTTTACTTTTAATTTCTGGGTGTTAATATCTCAACATATTGATACCATAAGACAAAGGAGCAGAAGTCCGTCATTCTGCCCATCGAGGCAGCTCCACCATTTTATCATGAGCCGATCCATTCTCCCATTTAGTCTCTTTCCCCCACCTTCTCATTATAACATTTGATGCCCTGGCTATTCAGATACCTATCAATCTCTGCCTTAAATACACCCAATGACTTGGCCTCCACTGCTGCCCGTGGCAACAAATTCCACAGATTCACCACCCTCTGGCTGAAAAACTTTCTTCACATCTCTGTTCTGAATGGGCGCCCTTCAATTCTTAAGTCAAACCCGCTCGTAGTAGACTCCCACACCATGGGAAACAACTTTGCCACATCCACTCTGTCCATGCCTTTCAACATTCAAATTATTTCTGAGGTCCCCCCTCATTCTTCTAAACTCCAAGGAATACAGTCCAAGAGCGGTCAAACATTCCTCATATGTTAACCCTCTCATTCCCATAATCATTCTAGTGAATCTTCTCTGAACCCTCTCCAACGTCAGCACATCCTTTCTTAAATAAGGAGCCCAAAACTGCACACAGGACTTCAAGTGAGGTCTCACCAGCGCTTTATAGAGCCTCAACATCACATCCCAGCTCCTATACTCTATTCCTCTAGAAATGAATGCTGACATTCCATTTGTCTTCTTCACCACCGACTCATCCTGGAGGTTAACCTTACGGGTATCCGGCACAAGGACTCGCAAGTCCCGTTGCATCTCAGAACTTTGAGTTCTCTCCCCATTTAAATAATAGTCTGCCCGTTTATTTCTTCTACCAAAGTGCATAACTATACATTTTCCAACATTATATTTCATTTGCCACTTCTTTGCCCATTCTCCCAATCTATCCCTCTGCAGACTCTGTTTCCTCAGCACTACCAGCCCCTTCACCTATCTTTGTATCATCAGCAAACTTAGCCACAAAGCCATCTATTCCATAATCCAAATCGTTGATGTACAACGTAAAAAGAAGCGGCCCCAAAACGGACCCCTATAGAACACCGCTGGTAACCGGCAGCCAACCAGAATAGGATCCCTTTATTCCCACTCTTTGTTTCCTGCCAATCAGCCAACGTTCTATCCATGTATGTAACTTTCCCATATTCCATGGGCTTTTATCTTGTTTAGTAGCCTCATGTGCGGCACCTTGTCAAAGACCTTCGAAAATCCAAATACACAACATCCACTGCATCTCCCTTGTCTAGCTGACTTGTAATTTCCTCAAAATATTGCATTAGGTTTGTGAGGCAGGATTTTCCTTTAAGGAAACCATGCTGAGTTCTGCCTATCTTGTCATATGCCTTCAGGTACTCTGTAACCTCATCTTTGACCAGTGGTCCCCAACCACCGGGCCGTGGACCGGTGCTGGGCTGCAAAGCATGTTCTACCGGGCAACGAGGAAACAATATGATTTGGCGATATGAAGCGATATGAGTCAGCTGCACCTTTCTTCATTCCCCTGTCATGCCCACTGTTGGAACTTGAACACATGAGAGGTCATTACCCACACGTTATCCATGTCAGCGCGGGAAGAAGATCAACTCCTTGAGCTTGCAAATGACGGTGGGCTGAAAAATATGTTTGACATAACATCTCTGCCAGCACTCTGGATCAAAGTCAAGGCTGAATATCCTGAGACAGCCACGAAAGCATTGGAAACGTTGCTTCCATTACCAACATCATATTGCTGCGAAGCGGAGTTTTCTGCAATGAATGCAACGAAAACTAAATTGCGGAATAGACTGGACACAAGGAACCCCCTTCGAGTATCGCTGTCTACCATCACCCCTCGATAGGACCATCTTGTTGCAGGGAAACAAGCCCAGGGCTCCCACTGATTCAGCGATTTGATGTGTTGCAATGATTTTATATGTTCATACGGGGAAAATATGCACTGTGTGTTTAATATTAAATTCATTAGATAAAACCTTTTAGAAACAAAATTGAGTGTATTAGCCACTTATAAGTGACTTAGTTGACTTATCACCTATATTCCGGTCGTGATTAACACCTGCCCCCCGCCCCCCCCCCCCCACCACCAGTCGGCCAGTCCGCAAGAATATTGTCAATATTAAACTGGTCTGTGGTGCAAAAAAGGTTGAGGCCCCCTGTCCTTGACAATCGACTCCAACAACTTCCCAACCACCGATGTCAAGCTAACAGGTCTATAATTTCCTTTTTGCTTCCTTGCCCCCTTCTTAAATAGCGGAGTGACATTTGCAATCTTCCAGTCCTCCAGAACCATACCAGAATCTATCGACTTTTGAAAGATCATCGCTAATGCCTCCGCAATCTCCACAGCTACTTCCTTCAGAATACGAGGGTGCATTCCATCTGGTCCGGGAGATTTATCTACCTTTAGACTATTCATTTTCCTGAGTACTTTCTCTGTCGTAATTGTGACTGCAAACACTTCTCTTCCCTGACACCCTTGAGTGTCCAGTATACTGCTGATGTCTTCCTCAGTGAAGACTGATGCAAAATACTCATTCAGTTCCTCCGCCATCTCCTTATCTCCCAATACAATTTCTCCAGCATCACTTTCTATCGGTCCTATATCTACTCTCACCTGTCTTGTACTCTTTATATACTTGAAAAAGCTTTTAGTATTCTTTTTGATATTATTTGCTAGCTTCCTTTCATAGTTAATCTTTTCCCTCTTTGTTTCTTTGTTTCCTTTTGTAAGCTTTTAAAAACTTCTCAATCCTCTGTCTTTCCACTATTTTTTGCTTCCTTGTATGCCTTCTCCTTTGCTTTAACTTTGGCTTTGAATTCTCTTGTCAGCCACAGTTGCATCCTTTTTCCATTCCAAATTTTCTTCTTTTTTGGAATATATCTGTCTTCCACCTTCCTCACTTCTCGCATAAGCTCCAGCCACTGCTGCTCTGCCGTCCTTCCCGCCAGTGTCCCTGTCCAGTCAACTTCAGCCAATTCCTCTCTCATGCCACTGTAATTTCCTTTACTCCACTTTACTTCACTCCATTACAAAGAAGGCATGCCAGCATCTATACCTCATTGGGAGTTTGAGGAGACCTGCTATATTACCAAAAACTAAAGAAAATTCTGCAAAAGGACCATGGAGAACATCTTAAAAACGTAAACACGAGGAATTCTGCAGATGCTGGAAATTCAAGCAACACACATCAAAGTTGCTGGTGAACTCAGCAGGACAGGCAGCATCTCCAGGAAGAGGTACAGTCGACGTTTCAGGCCGGGACCCTTCGTCAGGACTAACTCATCAGTTAGTCCTGACAAAGGGTCCCGGCCTGAAACATCGACTGTACCTCTTCCTGGAGATGCTGCCCGACCCGTTGAGTTCACCAGCAACTTTGATGTGTGTTGCTATGGAGAACATTTTAACTGGTTGCATCACCATCTTTTATGGTACGGCTACTACTTGGGATCAGAAAAAGCTGTAGTGTTGTAAACCCAGCTAGCTCCATCATGGGCGCTAGCCACCCTACCATCAAAGACATCTTTAAAAGGCAGCATCCATCATTAAAGATTCCAGCCCACCCAGGACATTCTCTTTCTTACAATCAGAGAAGAGATACAAGAGACTAAAGGTACATGCTCAGCTTTTTACCAACAGCTTCTTCCCCTCCACCATCAAATTTCTGAATGGACGATGAACCCATACATGCGAAATACCTTGGAAATGATGGCCCAACTGCTCCAAGAACTAAGAGTTTCGGTCACACATAAACTAACAGCAAAATTGAGGAGAACTCTGCAGACTAAAAGAAACAAACCAGGCCATTAGACAAGACCAATGTGGTCTAAAAAATCCAATGTGTGGACTGCCGCAAATATTACATCAGCCAAACTGGATCCATGAACCTCAAATGTCTGTGACTGGCATGACCAACTTCCCTAGTCTCTACCCATGAAGATTGAAAGGGACGCAAATTCATCTGGGCATCAGTGAAAGTCACGGTCCAAGCAAGTACGCAGCATGCAAGAGAATTCCTAGAAGAGTAGTTTTCTGCAAACAATTCTGTAAACAGACGCGTAGACTTTGATCCTATTTATAAGCCAATTTGAGCAAAATTCCATGACGCACAGAGGTCGCCATGCAACCACTCAGTGATGAGACCCCTTCCTTACGTCACAGCTTTTTCCATAATTGCGACCAATCAGGTTGATCAGTATATAAAGGCCAAGCATTTGGGGGATACACCACAAGTAAACAGCACACTGATGATGTCTCCTTGTATGGTGACGAAACATTTGCAAATGGATTGCCAAGATTGGACAACAACTTAACCCAACCATCAACCACCCAAGCTATACATTTTCTGAGTTATTTCCAATGACTCGTAAATTTATGTGTGTGTGTGTGTGCGTGTGTGTGTGTGTGTGTGTGTGTGTGTGTGTGAATATGTATAAATATATATATAATTATATATTTCTTATATTAATATATAATACAATGTACATATTGCACTGTATTGTTGCTGCAAATCAATAAATTTCATGACATGCCAGTGATGATAAACCTGATTCTGATTTTGATTCTTATTCTAATATTGAAGGATGATATGCAGCAGTAAGCATATTCTTCAGGAGAACAACTGCACCTGAAAACAGGGCCTTGGGAAAAGCTGAGCTCATCCTGTTACACCTCCTTGTGGTAATCACCTCCTTCACTGGATAGAGCTTCCTTGATGTGGAAACTGGCAACTGATGACCCAGTTCATTCTGCATTACAATCTGTCTCCATTGCAGCAACCAAAGTCTTTGTCAATGAATGGATTATTGGATGGGAAGCTAAGTCTGCCGCCTTTATGGTTAGGGATACCAACAACTGGTAGGACAGTTAAGCTGCATCTCAGAAGTGTGGATGAACAAGTTAGGGCAACATAACATTATAGCTGTTCCTACTTCATGTAAGTGTCCTGCTGTTGTCCGTCAGCAAATGAACCCAGGCAGCAGATCCATAGGTCAAGATAGTACAGCTGACCTCAGGTCCTTCCCTATGGAGATGAAAATTTCACAGAACCTCAATTCTGGTTTCAGAGCGACATCCCCAGTTGTCTGAAGTTAATATTATATCCTATACCTCCAAATTTATAATTAAAAACACTACAGCTAATCTATAAATTTTCTCTATCATTCCAGTTGTAGTGATAATGACTGGATAAGCTATAGGCGGAGTTCACCAATTATTCTTCAAAGAGTGCCACAGATTAGTGTCATCCACCTGAAAGAGCAAACGGGACTTCTATTCTTATCCACAGATAGTATCTGATAGCACAACCCTCCCTGGGTGAAATAAAATATTGTCAAACTAGATTATGAGGTGAAGCCTCTGGATTGCAGTTTAAACCCATAATCTTCTGATTTAAACCCATATGGTAAAATCATCAAACCTTTTACTGTATTGAATCCACATCTGTCAATTGAATCTGTTGTCCACCTCCTGCCATAGATCCCACAGCAGTCATTTCATTTCTCCCTGAACATCTGCAAGAGACAGAGCTGCCACTTCTGACATAATTATTCCAACAAGATCACACCTTAGAACAGAAGAATCATATTACTTCCTTTCAATGTTGCTTTTACTTGAGAGGATCAACTACCCTTTAAATATTGCAGCTGAATTTACAAAGGGATTCTAGCTGCAAAGTCATCCATATAGGATTGCTAACTGTAAATGGGGTTTTAAACTTCAAGTCATTGTGTATATTTAAATGAGGTTGATAGGTTCTTGATTACTAAGAGTGTCAATGGTTAAGGGAAGAAGGCAGAAGAATGGAGATGAGAGGGATAATAAATAAGACATGATGGAATCTCAGAGCAGGCTTGATGGGCTGAATAGACTAACTCTGTTCCTATATTTCATGGTCTTACGGTCAAAAAAACCTCTCAAAAGACTTAGAGCATTTTTTTGACATCAAAAATAATTCTCAGAAAGTCATTTCGTAGCAAGACTGTGTGAAAAATAAAAGTCAATGTGGGTATGATAAGCTAAAGGGCTTACTTTGGTGCCATATTATTCCACGACTCTGTGACTCTAATTATATATCTACTTCGTGGAAGGTTGTAAATTTGTATTCAAATAACAGCGGATTTGTACTTGAAGGCACTCGTAAGCAAGTTAATTATGGGTAAAGGCAGAACAAGATCCACTATAGCAGAGCATATCAGGAGTAGTATGAGGTGAAGTTGGATTACGTTTGACAGTAAAGCCCCCTCTCTTTTCTAATGCGCTGTCTTCAGAGACGAAGTCAAAGTAAAGTTTATTATCAAATTGACAAGTAATTACAGGTGCAATAAAAATCTAACTAGTAGTAACATCACACCAGGATATTTTGTTCCTTCTTTAAAAATTGGTAAACCTTACTTCCCTGGAAACAATCATCTGATTTCACTGAATGAAACAAGGGAGCATTTGTTTTCAATTAGGGTTGGATTTTTGGTTCAGTGAATCTCTCAAATTATAATTGAATTAATTTTAACTATGTCAAATATAAATGCAAGAAATCTGAATTAAACCCAGAGACCTCTGGAAATACTTAGCAGATGTATACCCTGCAGTCCTTTACAGTAAAAGGTCTGAATGGAATGGAGTTTATCCAAAGTGTCCAGGAAAATTTCCTTAATCAATATGTAGAGTGTACTGTATTTAAGTAGTATTTGAGTAGGACAAATCATTAATTTGTCTGTAATTCATTATGAGTTTTATGTAAGAAGTACATGGATGGCAAATGTCATTATGCCACGACATCAAATGCAAATGCACAATAAAAATGGAGGGCGGGGGCGGGGCGGGGATATCGAAGCAGACAAGTATCCCGTCTCATGATTTTTTTTCTTTCAGTTAGTTCCTGGAGCTACAAAACATAACACTGGAGACAAGGAAGTTTCAAAATGAACCCGAAATGTCTAACCTACCTCTGGAAGTGCAGCATCTTTTCTTTCAGAAGGGGAGAGAGACATTTGAGTTAAAAAAAATTGAAAATGGATGAAATTAACAAGCAATGAGTATACCCATAGGTTCTTAAACAGTGATAATAATAATAATATATTTTTAAAAAAACAGAAATGACTGGCTGCATAGGGAAGATTGACATGATCGATTGCACAGCAGATAACTGGATGATCTATACTGAAAGAATTGAGCAGTATTTTGAAGCAACTGAGATAACTGATGAAAAACAGATGCCAGTGTTGCTCAGTGCAATAGAAGGAGAAGCATAGAGTTTGCTTACAGATTTAACTGCTCCAACCAAACCAGTTGAAATAAGTTTTGCTGATATTGTGAATGTAATGCAGGAACAATTTGAAGTAATACCATTGTTAACTGCAGCATGCTTCAGGTTTCATCCCAAGGAAAGGAGTTCACTTCAACTTACATGATTCAATTGAAGAGATTGTCTTAGCTTTGCCACTTCAGTGATGGCTTAATTGTGCATAGAGGGAGTGTTTAGTTTCTGGAATCTTACAAGAAAGCATTCAAAAATGGCTCCTTATTGAAGCACAATTCACATTTAAAAGAGCGGTTGAAATCGCTGTGTCAATGGAAGCAGCAGCCAGAGATGTAATTGAGTTGCACTCAGGAATGAAGCAATATCAAAATTTCAACACCAAAACAGACACGTGCTTTGCCAAACATATTGCATTACCATTGTGCCAGGGGTTCACATGCACCAGACCAATACAGATTTAAAGGAGAACCTTATTAAAAAATGCAACAAAGTAGGACACATACAAAGAGCATGTTGGACAGACAAAAATAAATGAAATGTACGGGAAAGAGAAAAGATAAAAAGTCAAGATACAGTTCAAAAAGAGCACTAATCTGCATGCTTTTATGAAAAATCTGATAATGATGAGAGTGGCAGAGGAATGGGTAACCTTGAGATTTATAGTGTGAAAACTAACAAGAGACAGGCAGTATGGCTTACACCAGAAGTGAATGGCAAATTAATTTAAATGGAATTGGACACTGGCTTGGCTCTTTCAGTTGTTCTACAAAATGAGTCTGAACAGTACTTCAAAGACACTGAGCTGAAGCCTGCAAATATCCAACTAAGAACAGTGGGAATGACATTCATAACAATGATTACAACACCCAACAAGCCACTTTGGGCTTGTATGCAGAAAATTCAGGAGGCCAGCATTTTGAGGGTGTGTTGGCTGAGGCAACTATAACTTGATTGCTGCAATAGAGTTAACTGAAAAAAAAGAAAGGTACTGGATGATGCCATAGCATTATTCAAAGATAGCATTGAATTGAATTTGAATAGAATTGAATTGAATTGAATTGGCTTCGTTTTTACATCTTTCATATACATGACGAGTACAAATCCTTACATTATGTCTCCGTCTAAATGTGCAATGTGCAATTTATAGTATTTTATAATAAATAGTATTTACAACAAGACAGCCAATATAACATAGAAATACAATGGTATCAGCATGAATTAATCAGTTTGATGGCCTGGTGGAAGAAGCTTTTCCGGAGCCTGTTGGTCCTGGCTTTTATGCTGCAGTACTGTCTCCCGGATGGTAGCAGCTGGAATAGTTTGCGGTTATGGTGATTGGGGCCCTTTTTACACACCTGTCTTTGTAATTGTCCTGAGCAGTGGGAAGCTCACATCTCCAGATGCTGTCCACACCACTCTCTGCAGAGTCCTGCAATTGAGGGGTGTTCAGTTCCCATACCAGGCAGGGATGCAGCCAGTCAGGATGCTCTCAATTGTGCCCCTGTAGAAAGTTCTGAGGATTTGAGGGCCCATACAAAAAACTTCTTCAACCCTCTGAGGTGAAAGAGATGCTGTTGTGCCTTTTTCATCACACAGCCAGTATGTACAGACCACCTGAGATTCTCAGTGATTGTATGCAGAATAACTTAAAGCTGTTCACCCTCTCAAACCCACATCCATTGATGTCAGTAGGGGTTAGCCAGTCTCCACTCCTCCTGTAGTCCACAAACAGCTCCTTTGTTTTGGCAACATTAAGGGAGAGATTGTTTTCTTGACTCCACTGTGTCAGGGTGATGACTTCTTCCCCGTAGACTGCCTTATTATTATTAGAGATTTAATTAGCAAATTGGAGCTGTGGGTGGTGATACAGTCATGGGTATACAGAGAGTAAAGGAAGAGGCTTAGGACACAGCCCTGAGTGGCACCTGTGTTGAGGGTCAGTGGAGCAGAGCTGAGGGAGCCCACTTTTACCACCTGCCGGCCATCTGACAGGAAGTCCAGGAGCCAGCCACACAAGGCAGGGTGAAGGCCGAGGTCTCTGAACTTCTTGTCGAGACGGGAGGGAATTATAGTGTTGAATGATAAACTGTAGTCCAAGGACAGCATTCTCACATGATCATCCTTCTTCTCCAGATGTGTAAGGACAGTGTGTAGAGCTGTGGCTATTGCATCATTTGTCAATCGGTTGTGTCGGTAGGCAAATTGTAGGGGTCCAGAGTGGGTGACAGCATGTTGCAAATGTAGTCCTTGACCAGCCTCTCAAAGCATTTGCTTATTATTGAGGTGAGTGTGACAGGACGCCAGTCATTCAGACATGTTACCTTGGTCTTTTTAGGTGCAGGGACAACGGTGGATGTTTTGAAGCAGAAGGACACTCTACACTGGGAGAGGGAGAGATTAAAAATGTCTGTAAACACACCTGCTGGGTGTGCCGTGCACATATCCTGAGTACACACCCTGGGATGCTCTCTGGTCCCGCAGCTTTGCAACTGTCCACTCATTGGAAACACCTGAATACTTCAGCCTCGGAGATGACAAACCTGCAGGTCACATCAGTGGCTCTCCTCAGGGACTTAGTGTTAGCAACATCGAATTGAGCATAAAAAAGATTTTGCTCATATGGGAGAGAGGAAGCAATGTTGGAAACTCCACTACGTTTATCTTTGAAGTCTGCGATGGTGTGCAAATCTTGCCATAAGCTGCGTGTGTTGTTGGTGGAGAGTTGTGTCTGGATCTTGCCCTTGTAGTGTTGCTTTGTTGACTTGATGACTTTATGCAGATCGTAGCTGCATTTCTTGAGTTCCTGTTGGTCACTGGCAACGTAAGCTCTGTGTCACGCAGTAAGTGCTGCTCGCATGGAACTGTTGATCCAGGGTTTCTGGTTTGGGTAGACCCTGACCGATTTCTGGGGGACAACATCTTCGATGCACTTTCGGATAAAATTCGTGACCCCTTCCATGATCTCAAAGACATCCTCATCATGGAAGACATTCCAGTCGATGTCATCAAAGCAGTCCTGTAGCATGGAGACCGATTGATCGGATCAACAGTGGACAGTTTTAACTATGGCCGCCTCTGTTTTCAGTTTCTGCCTGTACCTCGGCAGCAACAAGATGGAGGAGTGATCAGATTTTCCAAATGGCGGAGGAAGGACCGCTTTGTAAGGGTTGTGGAAGGGAGAGTAGCAGTGGTCAAATATTCTATATGCCCGTGTGCTCACCTGGATATGTTGACAAAACTTTGTCAGCGATGCTCTATTAAAATCACTGGTGGCAATGAAGACAGCCTCCATGTGCGCAGTCTCCAGGGTGTTGATGTATAGTTCCTTGAGAGCCAGGTCAGTATCAGCCTGCAGGGGAATGTACACAGCTGTGATAATAACAGCCGTGAAATCTCTAGGCAGCCAGAAATGTCTACACAGCAGCACAAAGTACTGCAGATCTGGAGAACAAAAGGATTTGAGGGCATGCATGTTCCAGGGGTCTCACCAAGCATTATTGATGATGAAGCATACCCCACCTCCTTTACTCTTCCCCGAGAGGGTTTTTGATCTGTCCATCTGGAACAGGGAGAACCCAGAGGGTTTGATGGCATGATCCAGTATCTCTTCCATCAGCCAGGTCTCCACAAAGCACAAAACTTAACATTCCTTTGTTTCCCGCTGGTAGGAGATTCTGGCTCTCAATTCACACAGCTTGTTGTCCAGGGACTGAACGTTAGCCGAGAGTGTGCTAGGGAGTGGCGGCCGATTACACACCATCTCAACCTCACCAGGATGCCGGCCCTTCTCCCTTACCTCTGGCAACGTTTCTGAGGTAGCGGTGGTGTAGTAGATGGGCCTCCCACTGATCGCACAAGCAGGGATTCCTAATGTAGAAAAGGCGTCACGTAATGGGTAAATGCTGTCTTCCCAATGTTCAGAAGAGTCAACCTATCATATCTGATGTGACTATCAGCTGCTTGAACAAGAAATGCAAAGGAAATCACACAAATTTGCAGTATACTGTAAAGTTGGAACGGAGCTCGCAACATGACCGCCATATGCGGCACCATCTTGGGTACAAACAAATATATCAAGGGTAAAATTGTGTCAAATGAAAATGCTACACCCAAGTTTTACAAAGCCCATCTGGTTTACCATCTGTATCCAGGGAATAGATCACATGGGTACTGAAGGAATTCTTTCCAAAGTTCCAAGGGTGAGTAGAGCCCATGGGCAATGCCAAAGATCTCAGTAACCGGGAAGTATGGGTCTGTCAGGATCAGTGGTTATTTTAAGATCACCATCAATCCAGTACTGAAAGTAGATCAATGCCCTCTGCCCAGAATCGAGGATATCTTTGCAAACCTTTCTAGAAGAGTACACCAGCAAAGTGAATAGATGAGGCCTAACTACAGATGGAGATGAAAGAAGAGTCCAAAATGTTTCTCACCATAAACACTGACAAAGGGCTTTATATCTACAATGGGCTATATTTTGGAGTAACATCTGCATCTGCACTCTGGCAGAAAACTATGGACCAGGTGCTGCAAAGCTGCCCAGGCACTCAGTATTACCTGGATGACATCATTGTTACCAGTGCAGATGTCAAGGAACATTTCCAAAATCTCAAAAAAAGCTTTAAAAAATTAGAAGATTAAGGGCTCAGAGCACAATGTGACAAGTGGGAATTCTTTAAACCAAGTATAACTTATTGTGGTCACACCATTGACATACAAGGATTACACATGTATGCTGATAAAATTCAAGCAGTGGTGGATGTCCCAAAGCCAAAAGACATGACACAGTTGTGGTCTTTTTTTAGGATTTGTCAATTACAATAACAGGTGTCTGCCAAACCTGGCTACTGTGCCCCACCCATTGAACTCCATTACTACAGATCGGGAAGAAATGGCAATGGACAAGGCAGTGTGAGGTGACTTTCCAAAAGACAAAGGAAATGGTGCTGTCGGTCTCATTGTGATCCACATCGCCCAGTGAAGCTTTGCTGTGATGCCTTGCGATATACTTATGGTATAGGTGCTGTCATGTCACACGTTATGCATGATGGAAGTGAACACCTCTGAGCTTTTACATCACGTTCCCTAACTGCTGCAGAGGAGTGTTCCACTGACAGCAGCAGCCCGGATACAGAGATAGGCTCTGTTTCTTGGAGGACACACTTACAAGATTGATTGCAAGAGAACAACCAATCATGGAAATGCTGTTGGATTATCCCATTTACCCTTGGAAAAGAAAATACCTGAAGAAGTGACAAAAATGACGCTACCTTGGACGCATTCTTCCTAATGCAAATTGAAAACCTTCCTATTATGGCAGAGATCATTCAAAGGGAAATGAGAAAAAACCCACGCTGTCTCAGATCTACATGGCAACCCAAAATGTCTGGGATGTACAGCAGAAATTCCAGTTCCCCCTTTTTTAACAGTGCCGGAATGAACTGGAGCTCCACAGGGGTTGTGTTATGTTGGGACTGATAGTTGCTGTACCATCTAAACCAAGAGATGAAGTGTTGGAGGAGCTACATGCCGGTCATCTAGGCTTGGTCAAAATTAAAGCAATGGCTCGAACGTTTGCCTGTGGCCTGGGATAGATCAGTAGATCGAGCAGCTTGTCATGCAATGTTTGATATGCCAACACATCCAGAAGATGCCTAGAGTGGCACCTCTCCATCCCTGGGAATAGATTCAATTGTCCTGGCAGAGGATTCATGTGGATTTTGCCGGACCATTCATGGACACAAATTTCTTGGTAGTATTGGATGCAGCTACAAAGTAGCCAGAAGTGTTTCCCACAGTCTTGCACATGACTGATGTGCTAAGAAGTGTTCCAGAAGATTTAGTGAAAACGGACCACAGTTTGAGAAGAACAGTTTCAGCCATTCTTGAAAATGAATGGAATAAGACATATTCACTAAAAAATGAAAAAATAATCTAAGTAGATAAAAATCCTGGTTCCTGTTTTTTTCTTTCAATTAGTTTCCAAATTTACAAAATATAGCATAAAACTGACAATTTAAAAGGGTACAATAATGGATCTCCTCATAAGGAATGAGAGAGGGGAAGTGACAGAAGTGTGAGTAGGGGAATACTTTGGATCATAATTCAATAAGACATAAGACCATAAGACATAGGAGCAGAATTAGGCCTTCAGTTTCTTCCCCTCTGCCATCCAATTTCAAAATAGACATTAAACTCATGAACATTACCTCACTACTTTATTTATTTATTTCTCTTCTTGCACTACCTATTTTAAATTAACTATTTAATATACATACACACACACACACACACACACACACACACACACACACACACATATATATATATATATATACACACACATATGTGTATATACTTACTGCAATTCATTTTTTTCTATAATTTCCTCATACCGCAGCCACAAAGTTAACAAATTTCACAACATGTGCCAGTGATACTAAACCTGATTCTGATTCTGAATTCCTTTTAGGTAGGGTTGAACCTAAGTTCATGACCCAAGTTTAAACCGTGGCATTTATGTAATCACAAATCTAGTTCCATATATTTTAGAATCAAAAATGTATTATAGAATACAATAGTTTGGTGAAATTTTGAGGCATTATAAAAGTGATTACTGAGCACAATTAAATGATGTATTCACACTGGGCACAGTTATTGGCCTGTGTCAATCTTATATTATGATTGGTCAGCAATTACTAAAGATTCCCTGAGCTGTGTCAGAAGGGTTTTGGAAGGATATTTGAGAAATTTTTGCACCTCGGCCAGCATAAGAGTCCAGAAGATGGTGAAAATCAGCAGTGAAATGTAAGGATAGAGAAAGACCAAGAATTAACAGAAGGGAAGTGAATAGGGTAGATTAAACCCATTAGATACCGAAGGAGAAACAAAACAGAAGAGAATTAAAAGTAAGAAAGAAAGATAAACAGAAGAGAACTTCTGAACAGAAGAGAGTTTAAGAATATAAGAACATAGGAAAGGGAAATTGTTCAGTAAGCTCAAGGCTGACCCTTTACCTCAGCCCCTGCATTGATCTCATATGCCTTAATTCTCTTAATGTTTGCTATTTGATTCTTGGAAGTTAATAACAGATGGCTGGCAGACTGTGAATGGAATGGTATGGACAGTCTTAGTACCATACATTATCCATTTTCTGAAAGACGCATACCTGATTTGCATGTCTAAGTATCAAGGTGATTTACTGTCTTAACTATGATTGACCAACACTAGCACCAGCGTAGCAGGCAAACCTGCCAGTTATATTGACAAATCAGCTTTAGCTAAGTGTTGAAAACCTCTAGCAACAACTTACTTCCTATCTGAGAGAAGTTCCGTATTATGCTTGCTCCCGTTTTGAACAGCCAGGTGTGTAATTTATATCGTAACCATAAATAACATCGCTAACAGCATATTTCTGATGCGATTCACCAGCATTTTATGGCAGCAGTGGGAATAATTTGCATCTGGTAATGACTGTGGCTCAGTGGGTAACACTTGTATCTGTGAGCCAGAGGCATTGAGGTTAAACCTCTCTCAAGACATAAAAACCTCAGCTAATGGATCAGTTGAGTACTGAAGTAATGTTTCACTGCCAGAATACTGATTTTTGGATACGCGGTGTGACAACAAACCAAGTTATCAGACGATTGATGCTACTGAGAGAGTTAAGGGAGACAAATGGAGAAACGTTCAAAATGTTAATGAGAGAAGAGAGAGAGAACGGAAAAGAAACGCAATTCAGAATATTGACAGACTGATTGCTTTGAACCTGAACTGTTTGAAGTTTGATGGACAGGCGATACCCCAGCAGGGGGATAAAAAGAACAGGTTCGCTAAGGCACGGGACACACACCACGAGATCACGAGATAACGAGACCCTGGAAGAGCGGTGTGCCTCCACAAGTTGGTGGAAGTTTGGAGGTCCGGTTTGCGGGAACCGACCATAGACTCACAGGGTGAAAAGGTACGATTGGTGGGAACCTGGTGTGTGCGTCCGCCCTTGCCTGGGTGCCAGGTTCAACGCGGAAGAACAGTCATATCCGGAACAGAAGGGTCACAGTCGGTGACCACAGCGGGATAGAAGACATAAAAGGGTCCGCCCGAAACCAACTGCGAAGAACATCAAAGGTCTGCCTGAATCAAATTTGCATCTCTCTCTCTCTCTCTCTCTCTCTCTCACGGCACAACAGCAATTACTGCGAACTGTACTAAGCTGAACTGAACTCTGCGTCACTTAAGACTGATCATTTTACCCCTAGACTGCGATAGAGCTTGGTTGATTCCTATTACCCTAGTTCTGTGTACATGTGTGTTTTATCATTGCTAACCTGTTGCATTTATATCCTTATGTTTAGAGTACTGGGTTACTCATTTCTTTAATAAAACTTCATTAGTTTCTAGTAATCCAGACTCCAACCAGTGGTCCATTTCTGCTGGTTTGGCAACCCAGTTACGGGATACGTAACAGAGGAAGAAGAGGAGGAAGCAGTATTTATACAGCATCAATCACAACCTTAGAACATTGTGATATTTCATGGTTTAAATGTTTTATTTTTGTGTTGGCCTCTACTATAATGAACAGTAAAGACTCATGCAACTTCCACAGAAGAAGTATGTATAAAAATGTACTACAGAAAGGAAGTGGCAGCTTTAGAGAGGCTGCAAAGGAGGCCACCAGCATGATGCGAGATTAGAGAGCATTAGTTATTAAGGGGGAGTGGACAAACTTGAATTGTTTTATCTGGAGAGTTGGAGGTTGAGGGTTGATTGATAGAAGTTTATAAAATTCTGAAATGCATGGACAAAGTAGGTAGAGTACTTTTTCCAATGCAGGCACCTCAAACACAAGAAGGCATAGATTCAAGATGAGAGGGAATGTTTAAAGGAAATTTCTGAAGTAAGTTTTCTATTATACAGAGAGTATAGCAGCTTCCTGGAATGTGCTTCCAGAGGAGATAGTGGAAGCAGGTGAAATAGCAACATTTAAGAGATATTTAGGCAAACACAGGATCAGGCAGATGTGGAGAGATATACACCATGTGAAGGCAAATCGAATTACTTGAAATTGGAACCATGGTCAGCAGAGATATCCTTCTTGTGCTGTAATGTTCTATGCCCTTAAATACTGATAAACCTTGTCCTTTGAAATGTTGCATCAATATTTTAACAATAGGATCTGATTTTAATTTAAGAGGTAATTAAAATGGAGTGAGAGACCAATTCATTCCACTTAGCCTCAAATCTATTGGTCAAAATTGGGACCATATTCAAAATTGATTCAGGTCGGTGCCATGTGTGTCTCTGAAAATCCTAGGAGTTATTATGACTGCCAATACTGCACTCACTCTTTACCGAGTAAAGCAGAATAAATCACTCAAAATATAGCTCTGGTTTAGGCACACAACAAGGTAACATCCTGGACTGGACACTTTGCACCTCCACTTATGAAACGCAAAGATCCCTTTATTAACTGTTTTATGTTTTATTAATCACTTTCTCAATCTGTTCTGCCTCTGGCAATGTTTAGGCATATGTACAGTCAAGTCATGATAGATCTTGCACCCAGATGGAACATCCATCGGGTTCAACTTGTCTCCTGCTTTAACTTTGAAGGTAGATTAGAGGAATCCTCAGATAAATATCATCAGCTGTGGGGTCTAGGTATTCATATAGCTTTTCAGAGAATTATCTCAAAAAATTTTGCTGGGAATGTAGAACAATTATATGGTTGAGCAGAGGTGCTCAACAAAATGGTCCCCCAATTTACAACAGGTCTCACCAATGTAGAGGCAATTGGATATGTTAATGTTTTATCCTTAATGTGTCTAGCAAGACCATTTCTTATGGAAACACCCATTGTACTTATCTCTTTCTGAGAAAACTCGTTAAGGATCAGTTTTCTTTTGGGGTATATTTTTATATATTTTTTCCTTTTTCATGATTTTTTTCTATTTTTTTAATGTATATTATATTTGTATCCTGTACGATTAGGAGGTATAATACCTGTGTGTCAACTGAGTTTATAATTAAATAAGTTAATTATAATATTGTAATCTCAATAACTTTGTATCAGTATTATGTTACATTTACCATTATGAAACCAATAAAAAGATTGAAAAAGAAAGGATTTGAGCCATCTGCCATGATTTCCAACAGAATGTCTTACAGTGGAATCTGTCAACTCAATGATGTCCAATTTGGAACAACAATTGGAAAATTAGGCACCCAACTTGTCAAGAAGCCACCTGGGGAATTAAGTTAAATTCCATGCATGTCAGTGATGAATTTGAATA
Organism: Mobula birostris; assembly: GCF_030028105.1. Classification (NCBI taxonomy): domain Eukaryota; kingdom Metazoa; phylum Chordata; class Chondrichthyes; order Myliobatiformes; family Myliobatidae; genus Mobula; species Mobula birostris. Next base: position 30,749,290 of record NC_092372.1, on the reverse strand, counting down.
TCTAAAGAAGTAATAACTAAAAATAAAGAGTAAGTCAGTCAGTCTCTATAAAATAAAGATCAGATACTTAAGCTAAGAAAAAGTTCATCAAAACGAAAGATTGAAAATAAAGTCTAAGCATGAAAAACAGAAGGGATGAAAGGGACATAAGAGAGGAGATTGGTAGATGCAGACACAGGGTAGGAATAAATTGGTTAAACTTCTTAATGGATTATCACTGAGATTACGAACCTTCCTTACAGATTGAAAATGCAACGTTATAATTCGGGCACAAATTCTACATTTTCTTGCCAATTTACAGAGAAATTGTTCCAGGACAAAATTAACTGGCACTGAAAACTACAGATTAGCAATGACAGCATGGATATGTTAAATTGTTTTGTTTGATTAACTTGATTGAGCTGTTTATTGAAGCCCTCTAAATGAGGATAGTATGATTCATAGTGTGTATATGAACCATTGAAAACCATTTGGAAAAGTGCCTTACTTCGTAAAAAATCTGGAGCCCATGGATTAAAGGTACAATGTTTATGTTATGTTTGTGTGGAGCAAGAACAACAACTGATGTAGTAGAACTGAACATTTTTATATAACTCTGCCTAAGGGCCAGAAACCATAAAGAAGATGTTAAGTGATTGAGACATCCTCCAGAAGACCTTCTTCTTTTTGAAATATTCAAGTTCCAGGATAGAAGGAAATTTAAAAATATATAATCAAGAAGAATGCAAGCAAATATTTAGAAGATTGAAAAAGAATAAACAGAGCAATGAGCAGCAGCATGATAGATGACAAGAACTGGGCACAAAGACATGGAGTGGGCAAAGGAAAAAATAATTGCATGCTACATTCATATCACGAGATGCATTAGGAGCAATATACAAGTTGTTTCACTTGTTTCACAGATAGGGGGAAAAATCAGATTTGATATCTGTATGAAAAGTTGAGGTGTGAAGCTAAGATAAATCCTTTCAAGTTTCACTATGGGTTAGAGGGAAAAGGAATGCTATTGGTTTCCACTGAATCCTCGTCACAATCATGCCTGGTGCTCCTCAGATGTGTTTATTATCAGGCAGTCTTCCTGTGAGCTCCAGACATATTTTCCACAGGCAATTATGCCATTTTTGCTTGACTGACAGCCATATATGAAAATTTTGACAGTTATTTTGGGAATCAAATTAATAATTTCAAGATTTTTTAGGTATCTGGAGAAGTTGATCCAGGAAAACTGTTCATGTACATAATGAGTCAAATAGAACATAGAACATTATAGCACAGTACAGGCCCTCAAGCCCACGATGTTGTGACAAACTTTTAAAATATTCTTAAAGTCAATCTAATCCTTCCCTCCTACATAGCCCTCCATTTTTCTATCATCAAAGAACGCAAGTTAAAAGTTAAGAAAAATACCAAGAAAAGTCAGAATGAATATTTTTAAAGAAACTTTACATTTTTTGCAAAATGAAGACTGCATGATACTTTCAACTATCAATAACCTAAGGTCCAAAATATGAGCCTATTCTAGGTCCTCGCTGGTTAATATCAATGTTGTTGCGAGTTAAGTGTCCAAAAATATACCATGTACAACTTTGAGCCATTGTCTCAAATATCGCCCTGAATAGTTTTATAGTTAATCACACCATTGGATATGGGAATTCAAAGCCAAAAATGCATTTGAAGAAAATAAGGAAGTTGATAGTTCTTGAGTGGTAAATGCGTCAAAGGTTGCAGGGAGAATGGGGTTGAGAGGGATAATAAATCAGCCATGACGAAATGATAAGGCAGACTTGATGGGCCAAATGGCCCAGTTCTGCCTCTATACCTGATGGTCTTATAACAGAGATTATATCATAACTGATTATAACATAGAAATGAGCAGTAGGGGTTAAAGAGCAGTTACTGAGATTATCAAGTATAGGAACCATCCTCATTTATATCAATGGCTTAGACTCAGGAACCTGAAATATGATTTAATACAATAGTCCATAGGTAGAAAATTGAGGAGCATTGTTAATACTGATTATGATAACTTCCAAGAAGATATTAATAGTTTTTTTTAGGATGGGCACATAAATGGCAAATTAATTTCAATACAGATAAATCTGTGTGGTGAAAAAGGCACAATATCATCTCTTTCACCTCAGATGGTTGAGGAAGTTTGGTATGGGCCCTCAAATCCTAAAAACCTTCTACAGGGCTACAATTGAGAGCATCCTGACTGGCTGCATCACTGCCTGGTATGAGAACTATATCTCTCTTAATCACAGGACTCTGTAGAGAGTGGTACAGACAGTCCAACACATTTGTAGTTGTGAACATCCCATGATTCAGGACATTTACAAGGACAGGTGTGTAAAAAGGGCCCGCAGGATCATTGTGGACTCAAGCCATCCCAACCACAATCTATCCCAGCTGCTACCATCCGGGAAGTAGTACCGCAGCATAAAAGCCAGGACCAACAAGACAGCTTCTTCCACCGGGCCATCAGACTGATGAACTCACACTGATTTGACTGTATATTACATTGACTGTTCTATTTATTATAAATTACTATGATTGCACATTGCACATTTAGATAGAGACGTAATGTAAAGATTTTTACTCCTCATGTATGTGAAGGATGTAAGAAGTAAAGTTACTTCAATTCAATCAATTCAATTCATTTTATCCCCACCATCCATACCATGCACTTTTCTCATTGCTGTCATCAGGTAGAAGGTACAAGAGCCTCAGGACTCATACCACCAGGTTCAAGAACAGTTATTACCCATCAGCCATCAGGCTCTTGAAGCAGTGGGAATAACTTCACTCGCCTCTTAACTGAACTGTTCCCACAACCAATGGACTCACTTCCAAGGACTCTTCAGCTCATGTTCTCAATATTTAGTGCTTATTTATTTATTATTATTATTTCTCTCTTTTGTATTTGCTTAGTTTGCTGTCTTTTGCACACTGGTTGTTTGTCCTTCCTGTTGGATGTGGTCTTTCGCTGATTCTTTTGTGTTTCTTCGATTTATTGTGTATGCTGACAAGAAAATGAATCTCAAAGGTTTATGGTGACATACTGTGATAATAAGTTTTCTTTGAACTTTGAACCTTGGAAGAACATGCATCTGGAAACAGTATCTACTTGGATGATTTCTTCCTTTCACAGATGGCAGCAGTTAAAATAATAAATTATTGTTTTATTTATTACTGACATAAATTTTAATACAAAGCTACAAAAGAAATATTTGAAAATAGTCATACAGAATAGAACATATTGATATTGCTCCTAAAACTTATTGCCCATAAATTTAACAAAAAAAATCAAAGACAGACTCTCCAAATCTCCCTGGCTTTCCAAAGGTTCCCATATTTTCTCTTTTTGAAGTAATTCCCCTTTTACAACAATGTGATACTTATCATTTATTTTTGAATTTACCCATCACTCCACCTAAACAAAGCTATGATGAGGTTCAAGCATTTACCGTCTCTTGTGTCTTGTGAAAGCTACAATGCGTGCTGTGTTGGTAAATTGGTTTATTATTGTCACAAGGTAAGTGAAAACATGTCTTGGATGCCATCCACACAGATCAATTCATTTCAAAAGTGCATTGAGGCAGTACAAGGTAAATCAATAACAGAGTGCAAATTAAAGTGTTATAGTACAGAGAAAGTGCAGTACAGGTAGACTGCAGGAAGGTCCAAGAGCACAACAAGAAAGATTGTGAGGGCTGAAAGAAGGTTGAGGATTGTTTCTGTGACTTGAAGTCTGTGATCAATTGAGTTCTGTAAAGATCCGTGCTGGGGCTCTGATGGTATTGGGTTCACTGTCTGCAAAACCCTAAACTTAAAAGGAAATTTTAAGCCCTATCCGACATAGGTATCTCCAGATACCCTCTCTATAGAGTGGTTATACTGTATCCGTATACTCTTCAAAGACTAGCTTATATCCCTGTCTAGTCTCTGAGGTGAGGACTAGCTACAAATACCCACTGCTTGAGTGGTGGGTTCCCCCTCTCTACCAAGGAAGAGATGCTTCCAGCTAACAAAATAATTTAAACACAGTTTATTTTATTTTTAATGATATTTTTAATTTTAGACAAATATAGTGGATTCTGGTTAATTGGGACCAGTGCATTCTGGTCCAATTAAGCAGCTGCCCCAATCAGCCAAAGTCTCAAAAAACTTAAAAAGGTATTAAAAAAACACTACCATTTAACTGAGTAATAAATTATGTATTTAAATTAAATACAGAACAATTGGAACATTACTAGCACTGCAGGTGCTTGCCGCCGTATTCGACGATGGAACCTGAGTGGGAGAGTTCTCCAGTGGAAAAGCTTTTGCACTGGGGCGGTTCCACTCTCTTGACCTTGGAAGCCTGGGTCCAGTGGTACGAGCAGACATCACAAGTGGGGTCTTCCCCAGTTGCAGTGGATGACCATAATTTCTTTTGTGCCTTGTCATGCCCTTCACTCTCCACACAGTGCTGCAGAACCACCTTCCTGGCCTTTGGATTTCATTTGCCCAGTACACCAGAGCTGACTTCACATGCTAGCACAGGCATGTCCTTTCTCAGTGGGGTTTGTGACATGCCGGCTACCCTCACCCGGTTTAGTCCACTTGTTGAAACAGTGTACCAGAGTGTAAATGCTATCACATGCAAACAGCTACTTGAAACCACAGGTGAGAACTGAGTGTCTGGTGGGGACCAAAGGTAACATTTAAGATGATTGACAATACCTTAAAATTCTTTGTAGTTCCTAATTTGTTGAAGTAGTGAAATTGTTTCATTTTCACTCCTGGCCATTTCCGGCATTTCCAAGTCTGAACGCTTGAAACTGCAGAGAGCAAAACAGTTCTGAATTGTCTTACTGCTTATTTCTCGCCAACTACTGTACCAGTGACAAAAATCACTACGTTTTGAACACAAACATGCAAATGATGTTATTTAAAAACTGTTCACTCTAAACACAGTGTAGTTTCTAATGGTCACGCAAGTGTATGTGACTGAGGCTAGTTAGAAACTGTTTGGCAACAGTCTTCTGCCCCAATTAAGCAATATAATGCTCCCAATAAACAAAGGAAATCCTGGCTATTTTTTCAATTAGTTTTTATTCTTTAAGATTTTCCCAAGTAAATGGCTGTCTGGATTAACTGATTCCCAATTAACTAGGATCCACTGAAGTTCTTAACACATACTTAAAACTCACAGAGAATTTCTGATCCATAAGAGATTACTGAATTGCAAAAGATTTTTAAATACAAAGGATTTCCAAACACATGTACAATTCTTACAAACTAAAAGAACATAAAAATGAATTGTGAATGAACGAGTTCTCCATCATAGAAACTAAAGGTTGAGGAATGAATTCTTGTTCTTTCTGTTATCCCATTCCTAGCAATCCCCAATACTTTCTGACATTTGTACTGCTTTGTTACTAGTTGACATTATCTGCATGTGATGTTTTGCAGATACCTTTGTTGGGACAAAGCAATTCACACAGATGGTTTAAAAGCTTCTTAGGACAGAGATCCCAGACACCCAGAATTGATGCTGTGAGAGCTAACTCTCCAAGTACACAAATATCTCAACTATTGATAGATCAACTACACCTGTGACCATGTTTAATATGCTAAGTAAAAACACAGTCTGATCTGCAAGCTTCTGCGAACTCAATCATAATGGTACAAATAACTTATCTGGTTTGATATAGGCCAATTAACATAACCCCGTTGCCTTACATTGATTAATCATGGGCTTACAAGACCTCATCGTTTGCTTGTTTACAACAAGAAGCTGAGCAAGGAATATTGGTTAGAGGTTTAACTTTTTTTCACAAACAACTCTGACCCTTTGGAAAAGTCATACTACTGTGCTGGAGAGCTAAGGTTGGCAATAAGCAGCTTAGGACCTGGAGAGTGAAAGTGAATATTCATCACAAGTCTCTTGCTAGTAATCTATAAACTGAATGTAGAATATACAATTAATTAGCTTGTGGATGATACAGAAGTTGACTCTAGTGTTGATAGATAGGAGCTTAGTCTATTACTACGGAACTATGTTTGGTTGGTAAGAAAGCCAGGTCAATGGCAAAAGGAATTTAATCCTGAAAGATTCGAAGCGAGTCATTTATAGAAGACTGGAAAACTAGGATACACATGGTGAATGATAGGACCCTAGGAAATACAGATGGATTGAGGGACATTGGGATATGGGCCCAAGGTTCGCTTAGTTAGCAGCACAAGTAAATAAAATGATTAAGAAGGCTTACAGGATGATTGAATTATTATCTGGGACATAGAATTTTTTAAAAAGTGATCACGGTACGAGTAAGTAAAAAAAAGAAGCTAGGCTACAGCTAGATTATTGTATGCAACTTTGTCACTACATGACAGAAAGAGATTAGCCCGAGTAGTCAGGCAACGTCTATGGAAAGGAATAAACTAATGCTTTAGGCCAAGAATCTTCATCCATAAAGGGTCTTATCCTGAGATATCGGCTGTTTATCCTCTCCATAGATGCTGCTTAACCTGCTGAGTTCCTTCAGCATTCTGTGTGTATGGCTCTGGATTTTCAGCATTTGCTGAATCTCTTGAATGAGAGTGATCTATATCGGCACCCTGGAGAAGTGCTGAGGTCATTCACCAAGATGTTATCTGGGATCCAATATTTTGGCAATGGGGATATACCGGATAAGATGGGTTTGCTTAAATTGGAGTGGGGAAGACTGAGGGAAATCTGGCTGAGTTGTATGAAATGATGAGGGCCATGTATCGGGTAGATAGCTTCTTTCTCTGTCAGAAAATTCTATAGCTGCAGGAAATTCATTTACAGTAAAGGGTTGGAGATTTAGAGTGGATCTGAAAAATATTATTTTCTAACTAAAGGCATCCGTTAGTCTTGCAAGACCATGGATCTGCACCTGGAAAGTCTTCACTCCCCAGGCCTGGGCAAGTTTGTGTGGAAGACCAGCAGTTGCCCATGCTGCAAGTCTCCCCTCTCCACGACACCAATGTTGACCAAGGGAAGGGCATTAGGACCCATACAGCTTGGCACCGGTGTCATCGCAGAGCAATGTGTGATTAAGTGCCTTGCTCAAGGACACAACACGTTGCCTCGGCTGGGGCTCGAACTCACGACCTTCAGGTCGCTAGTCCAATGCCTTAACCATTTGGCCACATGCCCACACTTATTTTCTAACAGGGTGGTCGAAATTGGAAGATGCTGCCTGAGAGGCAGGTACTCTAATAACAATTCAGCATTTCAGAACACTGGAAACACAATGGCATAGAAATCTATACGACAATTCTTTGCACACGCAGACGCCGCTCTGCCCCCTGAGTTCCTTCAGAAGACTGATTCTCGATTTTGATTTAATGACTCTTTTATTCTATAAAACTACTGTAATGTGGAAAGTAATTAATTTGAGTTCTTGAAAATACTTATTTTTCTTTGTCCTATTCTCAAAGTCACTTCTCAAATTTGCTGATGTGAAAAGCTTTCAAAGTAGGACTTTATCACAGCAGGAAAGGTGTACCAGCAGGCTCACGATCAGATTCAGTCCTTCTGTTAGAAGACTATTGAATATTTCACTGGTATTTTAAAATGGATAAAAGCACCAGAACAGAAAAGAAGTATTCGAATTCGTTACTCAGATTGGCAAGTGATGGTAAGTGGTGTTCCACAAGGATTAATGCTGAAGCCACTTTTTTCAATAAACAATTGGGATTCACAAAATGGAAATTCAGTGTCTGAACGTGTGAGTAGCAAAAGAATGAAGTGTTCATGTAAAACAATGGGATCTTGACAAAGCATTTGAAAACATTAACAAAACCACACGTTATCTGTGTTCTTATCAAAGGAATTTAGCAGTTTGGTGAAAGTTAAAGTTCACTACTTCACAGAGTTCTGCAGAATAGGTACTACTGGGAAATCAGAAAAACACAGAAGATTAACTTTCCACTCTTCCTTAAATTTGATCTCCTGTGGTTCCTGCAGAAGGATAACTTAGTGAAAGAATGCAGTTCTCTCCAGTGGAAAAACCAGGCTGAAGATTACAAGAACAGATACTGTACATGTACAAGGAAGTGAGAGAGATTACGGGGAAAAGGCACTCGGATCTGGGAGGATAGGAGTCAGAACATGGTGTGAGAAATTTGCTGATGGCAGAATGTTTCCAATCACAACAGGGAGATGGATCCTACAGGAGGAAGAGGGACCTCAAGTGAGGGGCAGTGCATAGAACAGTGGTGTGGCCAAATTCCAAGGTTGGCAGATGCTAGGGAAGGAAGTGATAACAGAAGATAGTTTTCTGGTTAATTTCTTTGATGAGAATGAATCACTCCTGTTCCTCTTAAATGATGGACAGTGATACAAAGACACTTATCTCAAACATTCGGCTCATCTTGCTGCTGCTGCAATTTTTGAGGCTTAAAAATACCTGCCTGAAAGAATAGCAAAATAGAAAATTGTTAAAATGAAGTGATCGCAACCTATTATGATAATTAAATAATTACAGCACTTTCCACAAATAGATTGGCCGCTCACCTTCTTCTCACATCAGTTAAAAGCAGAGTTAGCAGACCTGAGGGTAATTCAAGGATCCACTTTCATTTTATTTTAGCGTTCTGGTGAGGCCCTAATCCATCCATCTTTGGAAATTAAAAAATCCACCTAAGCAACTAACTAGAGTGGAGGAACTGAGAAATGTAGGGCTCAGTTATAAAGATCACTAAAGCAAGTGACAAGGTTCATAAGTGTCTGAAATACATCTTATGGAAATAGTTGTTTGATGTCGAACTTCAATAAAAAATAAATTACAAAAAAATAAAGTTTGTATAGTTTATAGCAAGATTCAGATTAAAAACTGAGAATTTATGTTAAAACCACTCTTGAACTATTATGAAAAATTCTGGCCTCCATTTTATAAAAAGATATCTACTGTCATTGAAAAAGGTACAAGAAGAAGAATTGTAAGGATGAACAAGTTAAAAGGTTGAAAAAATGGAATTTATTGAAATACACAGTATATGATTCTGAAGGGGCTTAGTAAGGTAGATTATGATGTTTATTTTTTCTGAGCTCACGCTGGCAAAATCTGAGATACGGGCAAGACCAGGCACACTCATTGCTAAAAACTTTCAGACTATTCTAGCGGTGTTTTGTATTGTGACTTTCTGGAGATTTACATAAATATTGCTCTGTAGGTCTGTCGGCTGGTGGCGTAGTGGCATCAGAGCTGGACTTTGGAACGAAGGCTCCCGAGTTCGAATCCAACCAGCTCCCTTGCATGCTGTCCATCCGTGCTGGGTTGAGCGTTGAGCTAGCAACTCGGCCTCGTAAGAACAAGAAAGCCTGCTAAAAAAACACCGTCATGACAGCATCCCGATGACTCCACTCGGAGTTAAGGCTTTCTTCTTCTTCATGTAGGCCTAATTGTTTAATAGTATTGTGTAGTGACTTTGGGATAATACCAGCTGTAAATATTACTATCGGAACAATGTATTCCCTGTTCATGTTCCATACTCTTTCAATTTCCTCTTCTAATTCAGCATATTTCTGGTGTTTTTCACTTATAGATTTCTGTATGCTATGTGTGTTTGGAATGGCTATATCTATTAGGTAAGTTGTTCTTGTTTGTTTATCATGTATTATTATGTCCGGACAGTTATTATGGATTATTCTATCTGTAATAACAGATCGATCATAATATAATTTGTACGACTCTTACTCTAAAAATGGATTAGGCTTGTATTTCTAAAGCATGGTGTCTTTTATGACTTTATATTTTAAAGTAAGATTTTGTTGAATGATGTTTGCCACTTGATAGTACCTGTGTAAGTAATCAGATTGAGTTAAGTTGCTGCAATAACTGTAATGTGTTGGATTGTTTCTGGTTTCTCTTGGCATTTTCTGCAATTATCATCTTGAATTTGTAGGTCCTTTATAATGTATTCTTGTTCATTTTTGTGGCCCTGTACTGCCACAAGGAAAACTTCTGTTTCTGGTAGAAGGTCTCCAACTCTGAGCCAGATGTTCTACGCTTCTTTGCCAACATCTAATCTGCTCAGATCGTGGCGGTGTCTTCCATGGAGAGTCACGATCTTCCAATGGTTAACTTCTTCAACTTTCTGGGTTGTGCTCTCATTTAAGTTTTGTTGGTGTTTATCAGAATGGTATATGCTCGCGTGGAGTGCTGGATCTTGTTTTCATTGATGAAAATATATTCTTAGAAGTTTTATCTGACTGCTGTGTAAATATTTTATGTCTGTTATTCCTCTTCTTCCTTCTGTCCTAAGTAGTGTCAATCTAAGTGAACTCGAGTGTAAATAGTGTTTTCTAAAATTTGACATGTCTGTTATTATTTTTCTTTGTAAATTTTCCAGATCAGTTTTGGACCAAAAGAATACATTAATATGGGTAAACAAAAGTGTTTTTTGCTTTTGTTACATTTTTACTATTCAGCTCTGTTTGGCAGATTTTCTTAAGCCTTGAAGTAATTTCTGTTGCAAGTTTTCCCTTTATCGCACTATGATCTATTTTCTTGTTTGTTGATGTCCCAGTTACTTATATATTTCATATTCATCCAACGGTTGCATTAAGAACAGAGAAACATTGAAAGCCTACAGCACAATACAGGCCCCTCAGCCCACAAAGCTGTGCCGCACATGTCCTTACCTTAGAACTACCTGGACTTACCCATAGCCCTCTATTTTTCCAAGCTCCATGTACCTATCCAGGGGTCTCTTAAACTACCTTATCGTATCCGCCTCCACCACCGTCGCCGGCAGTCCATTCCACGCACCCACTATTCTCTGCATAAAAAACTTACCCCTGAAATCTCTGTACCTGCTTCCAAGCACCTTAAAACTGTGCCCTCTCATGTTAGACATTTCAGCCCTGGGAAAAAACCTCTGACTATCCACACGATCAATGCCTCTCATCATCTTGTACACCTCTATCAGGTCACCTCTTATCCTCCGTCGCTCCAAGTAGAAAAGGCCGAGTTCACTCAACCTATTCTCATAGGGCATGCCCTCCAAACCAGGTAACATCCTTGTAAATCTCCTCTGCAGCCTTTCTATGGTTTCCACATCCTTCCTGTTGTGAGGCGACCAGAACTGAGCACAGTACTCCAAGTGGCTTCTAACCAGCATCCTATATAGCTGCAACGTTACCTCTCAGCTCCTAAATCCTGCTGCTCCATGTTATATCCTATTATTATTATTATTTTCACATGTACCAAAAGACAGTGAAAAAATTATCTTGCATATTGTTCATACAGATCAAATTACTACACATTGCACTGATGGAGAACAAGGTAAAACAATAACAATACAGAATAAATGGTAAAAGCTACAGAGGAAGTGAACTGAGGATAAACAATAAGGCACAAGTTCAAAACAAGGCAGCTGGGGGAGTCAAGATTCCATTTCATGATTCAATAGGGCCCATACAAGAGTCTGATAACAGAGGGATAGAAGTTATCCTTGAACCTGGTGGTAGGTTCTTTCAGGCTTTTTTTTTAATCTTCTGCCTGATGGGAGAAGAGAGAACTTCTGGGGTTGGATGGGGTCCTTGATTATGCTGGCTGCTTTGTGATGCATGCCATAAATCATATTGTAGACAGGCATCATGGACGATTCCATGCTGTATGATTCTACGGTTCTATGAAATGGAATAGATGAGATAAATGGTATGTTTGCAATAGAGTGAAAATATGATCATGGATGAGGTGCTTCAGGCCTGATTTCCACTCCTCTGCCAGCTCCACATAGCCTTCAAATCCCCAAGCCTCAAAGATGCATCTAACTCCCCCTTAACTATAGCAAGTGATCCAGGCTTCACAACTCTCCTGTGGTGTGAATTCCAGAGTTTAACAATGCTCTCTGAGAAGAAATTTATAGATAGAATTGTTTTAAATAACCATCCTCTAATCTTGTTACTACCTTTCGTCATTCAAGATTCTCCCATTGGTGGAAACATTTCAATATATACCCCATCCTGTCCCCTTGGGTACTTCAGTGTTTCCAAAAGCTCAGTCTTCATTCTTCTAAACTCCAAAGAATGTGAATCTAATTTCCTTAGCCAATAGTTCAAGATTCTCATTCCAGGGATGAGACTAATGTGGCTTTCATCCACTCTGAGACAGGATTAGCATTATCATATTTTTTCATTTTGCAATAAAATGCTCACAGTATATAAAACAATGAATCAGATTTAATCAAAACCAGTACAGAAATAAGAAGGCATTTACTCTTGCAGACCTTTCATAGTTAACTGATCCATGTAGAATTTATGACAAAATATACAAAAATGATTTAAGTGATGCATTCAGGAGAGTTTTTCTTAAAATGCCTTGAGTCCAACCTTTGTTCATCAATAATATCAGGGAATTCCACACAACTAAATCAAAAGCAAGAACATTTATGATTCTACAAGAGATTCTGCAGATGCTGGAACTCCATAGCAACAGAAGCAAAATGCTGGAGAAAGAGTTGATGTTTCGAGAAGAGACCATTCATCAGAACAGAAAAGGAAGAGGGAAGAAGTTGGAATCTTTTATGAATGAATTCACAGTTATGAATGTTATGTTAGGGATGATTACCTGTTTTTTTGTGCAGGAAAATGGTTGATGTTTTGACACTGATACATCTTTGGGATGTATCTATCCTGTGCCTTTAGAATTTTTTCCAGAAACTCCAGCAATTGCAGTTCTGCCATCATCCCTGCTAGTGTTCCCTTCCAATCAATTATGGCCAGCTCCTCTCTTATGACTCTATACGAGGGGTGATTGATAAGTTCATGGCCTAAGGTAGAAGGAGATGAGTTATTAACTTCAAACTTTCTGGATAATCACTCAAAGCATTGAACTGCATGTGCATGTAATGAGAGCTGTATAACCCATCTCCTTCTACCTTAGGCCACGAACTTATCAATCACCCCTGCTGTGGACACTTTCTGGAGGTCCAAGGTCCGTATGCTCCACAACCACTGGTCTAAGTGTGTACATGTAGGAGGGGACTATGTTGAAAAATAAATGTGCTAGGTTTTCTAAAATTGACTCCTTCTATATTAGGCCACAAACTTATCAATCACCCCTTGTAATTCTCTTTACTCCATTGTAATGCAGATACATCTGATTTTAGCTTTACCCTCTCAAATTGCAGGGTAAAGTCTATCATAAGGTTCCTTTACCTTAAACTCCCTAATCAAATCCAGTTCATTACACAACACCCAATCCAGAATAGCCTTTTTCCTAGTGGGCTCAACCGCAAGTGCTCTAAAAACCCACCCCATAGGCATCCTACAAATCTTGGAATCCAGCACCAACTTGATTTTCCCAATATACCTGCATATTGAAACCCCCATGATCATCATAGCATTGCCTTTTTGGTATGTGTTTTCTATCTCCCATTGTAATTTCTAGCCCACAACCTGGCTACTGTTCGGGGGCCTATATATAACTTCAATCAGGGTCTTGTTTACCTTTGCAGTTTCTTAATTTTACCCAGAATGGTTCTGCATCTTCTGATCCTATGTCATCTCTTTCTAAGCGCTCAATTTCATTTTTTACTAACAGAGCCACCCCACCCCATCTGCCTCCCTGCCCATCCTTTTGATACGAATGTATCCATAATGTTAAGCTCCCTATTATGATCTTCTTTCAGGCACAACTCAGTGATGCCCACAACATCATTCCTACCAAACGCTAACCCATTATAGCCTTATACCTTACTCCATATACTGTGTGCATTCAAATATAACACCTTCAGTCCTATATCCATCACCTTTTTTGATTTTGTCCCCATGTTACACTGCAATTCATCCCACTGACTGCAATTCTTCCTTATCATCTACCTGTCCTTCCAGACAGTCTCACTACACACTGCATCTAGTTGTATAACAACTGCCCCATCCTCAGACCTATCACTCTGTTTCCCATCCCCCTGCCAAATTGGTTAACATTTAAAAGGAACTTGGACATGTACATAGATAGAACTCTCCTGGATATGAGGATAAACTACATTCGGCTGTGGAGCATTTGCTTTGGGTAATGAGGTTACCATTAACCACAGCTACCTCCAGGTCACCCTTAGGCAAGGTGTAGCACCTGTTAGCCTCCCTACTTGGGTTACAGTGAAGCCACGGAATGCAGGTGGTGGATGAAGCAGAAGGCAAGTTGTAAGCAACACAATCGATGGTTCTTGCTTCTCAGACGCTGAGCAGTAGATCCTTTTAATAGGACAATGGTCAGGGTCACCCGTCTTGTAAAGACACTGCATCGGAAGCAAGCAAGGGGAAGCTACTTCTTGTATTTTATCCCTAGTACAACCATGGTTAATACACACACAAATGTAAAAGACAACAGCATAAATGGCAGCCCACTTCCAAATAGTGCGGACACCTCGCTCGGTACGGGATGTCATGTAAACATGTGGGTGAGCCCAGATTGTCATACCACTACTGTCTGCAAGAACAAGAGACTGCGAATTGCCACTTGGAACGTTCGAACGCTGCACCAAGCTGGTAAGCTAGAAACCGTAAAATTAGAAATGAGGAGGCTAGAAGTCAGCATCCTTGGCCTAAGTGAAATAAGATGGAAAGGCACTGGAGTATTCCAATCAGATGACTACAAGATGATATACTCTGGTGGAAATAAACATGAAAAGGGTGTTGCAATTATCTTAGACAAAGAAACATCTAAGAGCCTGCTAGGATACTGGCATATCTCAGACAGAATGATGCTAATCGAACTAAAGGGACAACAAAACAACATCTCTATCATCCAAGTATATGCACCGACAATGGCAAGCTCAGAGGAAGAAACTGATGCCTTCTACCACTCCCGAGACAAAGCACTAGAAGAATGCAAATCACAAGAAGCAATCATAGTCATGGGCGACTTCAATGCAAAAGTTGGTGAGGGAAGAGAAGACCATATTGTTAGAGACCAGAGATTGGGAGAAAGAAATGAAAGAGGAGAAAAGCTTATATCATGGTGTAAAACAAACAATCAGATAATCACCAACACTTGGTTTCAACAACATCCAAGAAGGAAATGGACATGGAGAAGCCCAGATGGGAACAACAAAAATGAAATCGACTACATAACAATCAAAACTCGATAACTCAATCTAAAAGCTACCCTGGAGCAGACTGTGGAAGCGACCACATACCAGTCATTTGCAAAATGAAAATAAAGATGAGAAAATTAAGGAAACCCAAAAGATCAGAACCACTGGATTATCAATAACTACAAAACAACCCTCACCTGAAAACAGAATACACAATCAAGGTGAAAAACCGTTTTCAATTGCTGCGGGATGAAGGAGGCAAATCTTCCTGGGACACACTGAAGGAATCCATGGTTGTAGCTGCAAAAGGAACCATCCCACGAAAAGAACGGAAAAGTAAGAAGAAATGGATAACTGAAGATATAATACAATTGATGCAACAAAAACAGACCATCAAACTAAGAGACAACGAAGAATACAAACAGCTTGATAAGACAATAAAAAGAAAATGCAGAGAAGCTAAAGACAGATGGCTAAATGAGAAATGCTCAGAGATAGAAATGCTACAAACCCATTACCCTGGAACAAAGTTGATGCACAATAAGATTAAAAAACTAACAGGGAAATTACCTTGCTCAGCAAGTGGATGCATCAAGACAAAAGATGGCAGTTTAATTATGAACAAAGAGGAAATCCTAAACAGATGGACAGAATATATAAAAGAACTTTTGAAGACCAAAGAGGAGAAAAACGGAACATAAAGAAGAATCTTGAAGGACCTAGCATTCTAAAATCAGAAATTCGAGCAGCTGTAAATAAAACAAAACATAACAGAGCAATGGTCCAGACAACATCGCTGTTGAAATGATACTGGCCTTAGAAGATTTTGGAATAGAGAAAATAACAGAAGTAACAAATGAAATCTATGATCATGGGGAGATACCTGATGATTTAGGTAAATCAGTGTTCATCACACTTCCAAAGAAAGAGGGAGCAACAGAATGTGTGTTACATCATACAATAAATCTGATGAGCCATGGGGCAAAAATTATTCTCAGAGTAATCATGATGAGAGCAAGATGCTGGATAAAACCAGAAATCAGTAAAGAACAATGTGGCTTTGTGGAAAACACTGGAACCAGAAATGCAATTTTCATGCTACGGATGATCTGTGAACAAGCCATCCAGGTACAAGAAGACATCTACCTATGTTTCATTGACTATACAAAAGCTTTTGACACTGTCACACAGCAAGATCTTCTGGAAATGCTTCAAGATCTTGACATAGATGGGAAAGATATTCGTTTCTTAGGAAACTTATACTGGGACCAGACAGCATCCATCAGAATAGAAGAAGGAGTGAGTGAGTATGTGAATATCATGAGAGAAGTCTGGCAAGGTTGTGTCTTTTCGCCAGACTTATTCAACCTGTATAGTGAAAATATTTTGAGAAGTATCAAAGACATCAGAGGATTCACAATTGGAGGCCATAATATAAAAAACATCAAATGTTCTGATGACATTGTACTAATAGCTGACTCAGAAACAAAACTTCAAGAACTACTCACTATAGTGGCAGCAGAAAGTAATCTCAGAAGCCTCTCAATCAACACCAAGAAGACAGAAAGCACGGCATCTCCAGAAAGACAAACATCCCACAATGTGTGATCAAGATTGGAAATACAAACATCAAACAAGTCAACAAATTCAAATATCTTGGCAGCCTAATAACAAGTAATGGCAGGTGTGACACAGATATCAAATACAGAATAGCAATGGCGAAAGAAGCTTTCCAAAAAATGAAGACCATATTAACAGACAGAAAGATGAGCTCGTACACTAAAAACAGAATATATTTATTCTATCCTGACTTATGGAAGTGACTGCTGGACCATTTCTCCAGCAAAGGAAAAGAGACTAGAAGCAGCCGAATTATGGTTCTACAGGAGAATGTTAAAAATATCATGGACTACACACACATCAAATGAAGAAGTTCTCAGAAGAGCCCAAGCAGTTCGATCACTCATACCAACAATAAGAGAAAGACAACTCAGATTCCTAGGACACATCATGCAGAAAGATGAACTAGAAAAACTCATACTCTCTGGAAAGATTGAGGGGAGCAAACCTAGAGGAAGACCTCGGCTTATGTACATCAAAAGCATAGCCAGGTGGCTACACATCGAGGAAATGGAAGTCATCCAAAAAACGAAGAATAGATCTGTATGGAACACCATGGTCACCAAAGTCCGCATCAGATATGGTACCTAGACAGACAGACAGACATAGATAGAAAGGATTTTGAGGAGTACGGGCCAAAAGCATCTAAATGGGTCTAGGTTAGAAGGGAATCTTGGTCTCCATGGAACAGTTGGGCCAAAGGATCTATCTCCAAGCTGTATGACTCTATGAATTACATCATGAGATATTGGGGAAGGGACAAGAAATTAGAATTAATGATAGGCAGACCTGCCTCAAGGGATTCTACTTTCAGCAATCTCATTTTCTTCTTCAATGGGATGTAAGTAAACACTTACTGGTGAATTTTAAGGAAATTGGTTAATGTATTCTGGTGATCAATTTCACAAAAGTAATTGACCAGATTTATCCTGAGATATTGGTGGGATAAGAGGTCAACCACCAACATCTTAAATTTCATTTGAAGAAGACTCAATGAATCCAGCTGGTCATTCTGTGGAAACTCAGCAATAGGAGAAGCCTAATATATGATTAGAAGCTGGAAAAACTCCAGTTTAGCCCAAATTGAGGAAATAACCTTTCCGTACTTCAAATGATTAATTTATGGAATGCACTGCCACCTAGTGAAGTAAATGTCAACAATTTTATCTGATCAATTTATTTTGTAACAAGGAGAGAAAAACCACAAGCATCAACTAGGAGAGGAAATATTTTTAACTCTATGTTCAGATACCAGAACAGTTCCTGTTTCTGTTTGGTTTAACCTAAATAAATTATTCATACTAAGATATGGTGATAACCTTGGTTCTTATGACAAAATATAATGTTACAAAAGTAATCATTTAACAGACTAACCTCTCCTTCTTGTCACTGGTTACCTTTATCATATTCAGAATGTTCCAGTTGTTTAATTAAAGTTATTTTAATATATTCTCCTATTTTAAATAATACTGTTTTTGTTTTGAAAGCTAAGAAACATAACTTTATTACACACAGTTTTAGCTAGCATAATGATCTTTGGTGGGAATAAACAGAAAAGTTTTACTTGGAATTTCTGTATATTGTTCAATACAAAAACAAGTCAACTACAGGCAAGAAATATAATCCTGGAGACCATCCGTTGGAAGTATTCGTAATCCACAAATCAAGTTATAAACCTTTTGAGTTCAGAATACATCTGTATGCATACAGACTGAGCTGCAGAAGGATTATGAGGTAAGATAATAACATTCTCGCAAGTTGTGTTTAAAAACTGAAGAAGGATGCCCTCCACTTAAAAAGCCTCATTAAGGAATCAGTTAAACTAATCACTCGGTGCCTCTTGAGGTTTTGAGTTAGGTGCTGTGCTTTTGACTTGTGGAATACTATTTGTGTAAACTACATGCATCTGGAGACTGCTTAATCTAATAATGAAAAGGAGTCCTTTTTTTTGTAGCAAGGGTACTGAAACTTGCCAGCTATTCCACTTTCAAAATAGTTCTAGAATGCTGGAGTTATTCTGGAGAAAATATAAGTTCATTTATAAGTAGAAAAATTCAACTAAATTGTCAAGGGGGTAAGCTAAAATCCAAGTCCCTTCATTTCTATTGGTAACTGAAAATATAAGCAGGTGACAAGAAAGCAATATTTGTTAACCTAGAAAAACAGAAGCAAAGTGTATTTTACTTTAAAATGTTAAACTGATAGCAATAACAGAAGTATCATTTTGTTGGCATGAACCAGACTTCTCTTGTAATTTATTTCCCTTGAAATTTTGTCTGAAAATATGCTATCATTTAGATAATTGTAGTGTGTCCTTAAACAGCCTCATGTCCTGGAAAAAGACCCACGTCCTTGGCACATACTACTGCACAGGCTGG
The DNA here is from genome assembly GCF_030028105.1 of Mobula birostris. Taxonomy (NCBI): domain Eukaryota; kingdom Metazoa; phylum Chordata; class Chondrichthyes; order Myliobatiformes; family Myliobatidae; genus Mobula; species Mobula birostris. Next base: position 30,730,229 of record NC_092372.1, on the reverse strand, counting down.
TTTATTTAATGGGGCCTACACAAGGATGAAGAACGAACACACAGAACCGAGAGAGAGTTGTGTGAATTTTTTTGGCAATTGAGATCTCAGCTAAATATTTGGAAATGGCCAAAAGCACATAATTTCAAAGATAAAATTAGCAAATTATATGTTTTTTTAGCTTGAAAGAAAAATGAATAAGATTATTTGACATGTGAGTATTTATAAAATTAGAGAGTATAACTGGAATCTTTTCACATTTTTGTAGATGAATCAACAGAAACATTTCAAAAGTCTAATCAAATCCATTAAATTATAGACAGTTATTGTGAGGTGTTTGAAAATTAAAAAGAAACAATATGAGATGTTCCTTATAAATAAGAAGACTCATAATTCAATCTGAAAATGAGGTTTAGTTTCCTGACATATTTTTGTGCAGTCAATATTATTTTACTGCATAGAAATAATTGTGTGAAATATTTTGTCTAGTCTCTCCACACCTCTTTGAATTTTGATATAAAGTAGCCCAAAGAAACTTCAAGTCAATTAAATTACAGAGTTGCATTAAATGTAAAGTCTGCTGTATTTGTTTACATTTAAGATGTTAACCTGACCACGTGGGTGTAAACCAGGACCATGGGCTTTAGTCTAAAAACAGCCTGCGGTTGAAATGACATTCTTGTGGTTGACTGACAGCGCAAAAGTTAAAAAATTGCAAACAAAATTTGAATGACTTTATCTCGATAGAGAAAGTAGTCTGGAAATTATTTATCCCCAAGTTCTGATTACTTTGGAAGTATCTTAAAATTAAGAAAAGTAGAAGTGTAATATTTAAAACCTGCCATTTGGTTATTTGAAACTTTCTGAGTGGCAGTGGAAAGCAAGGTAACTCAGTTTTCCGAAGAGTACTGTCTTCAGAAGTTCAAGCAGTGCCATCTTCACTGAGAAATGTACAAGTGAATTAGTACAAGTGAACAAGTTACAAATAATTCAAAAATGGAAAAATTAAAAATAATATCAGAAATATTCTGACATAGATTTGTGACATGCATTTGGATCTTATGTGACACAATGTATATAACATTGTTAAAAAAAAGCTCATCCTTGTAAATAAGCAGAAAAAAGTAAGTACCATTGCACTTTATGTTTTGATTTGTTTAGTGCAGCTTTACTCGAATAAAGACAAAGTTTATGGTAGTGGAATTAAAACTATTGACTATTCATCCCTCTCACATTATTTATAGTTATTGCCGCCTACATAGAGAGATCCACATCCCCTAGTAAAATCAGTGTAACATTATGCATTAGTAAATGCTATCTCAAGACCACCGATTTATCCATTGGCCCTGAATTTCTATATGTTGTACCTAGAGAAGCAATAAGGCAGCTAATTTATATCAGCAGAGGTATGGGCTGTGTATATAACATTAAATATTTAGAATACATCTTCCTGATCTTAGGCTGTTTTTTTGTGAAACTTATTTAATTTTCCAACTGGTGCCCTCAGATACTACTCACTACATTAGTATATAACTGCGACAGCAATGGAAACCATTGAAACTCCTACCAGGACCCAGAATCCCTGAAACAGGAACCACATTGGCCTCAGAAAGTCATGTTACCAAACGCAGCCATAAAATATTGTCGACTTTGGCCCAAAGGTCTCATTTTTTTCAGAATCAGAGTCATATTCAACTGATTTTGTGCCAAAAGATGTGGGAGGCAAGGTATTTCACAGCATGGAGCTAACTAGGGAATGAAAGGATCACTCCTTTGTCCCAAAGCTGAGAAAAGTGTTGTCTGCCTTGTCAAAATCCTGATGTCTTGGCCTCATGAGATTTTCTACTCTCCTTCCAATGCTCATTTCCAAGCAGAACACAATATTGCAAGTCACATAAATCCTCAGCCCTTTCTTTTTGACAGTTTTGATACTATTGATCAGAAGTTTAGTTCACCCAATGATCTAGAGTGAAGTTATGTTAATGCTGAGAGGCAACAAAAAGTAAGAGCTTATTTTTATTTACAATGAACATGATAGATTTACTTTTAAGTTATTTTCTGTATTGCCTCATTTAGGATTTAGCATCTTTAATTTTAATTTAGGAAATACAACATAGAAAATCACAGCACAGTGTAGGTCCTTCAGCCCACGGTGTGCCAACTTGTTAACCTACTCTAAGTTCAACGTAAACCTTCCTTTCCACATTGCCCACCATTTTTCTGTCATCCATGTGCCTATAGAAGCATCTCTTAAATGTCCCTATTGTTCATTTCAATTTATTGCACAGACCTGTAAAATAATAATATTCTTTTTTTTGTAATTTATTTTTTATTGAATTTCATGATCAAACATTTCCATAAGATGTATTTCAGATACAAATTTCCACATAATATTTATCTGAGGTATACACTTATAGAAAGGAGAGGAAAGAAAAAACAATCGAAAGAAGAAAACTATGTACAGAGTAGGGAGTGATCTTTTTTTTAACAATATATTCATTGACTTGTGAGAATAAAATCAGGCCTATGAGGTGTTACGTCGTTAAACCATTTTTTCCAGTATGAATAAAATTGTTCCAACTTATGATTAACAGATGCTGTTATCTTCTCCATTTTGTAAATGTCCATTGTAATTTCCATCCATACATTTAAAGTTGGGCTCTCCTGTGATAACCATTTCCTGGTAAGAGCCTTTTTACCAGCCACCAGCAGTACATTCATTAAATATTTATCTCTTTTCAACCATTCTTGAGGTATAATCCCAAAATATATGGTCTTACTCTCTAAGGGTGTTTCACATTTAAAGATGTCTTGTGGGGCATTATGTATCCCACTCCAATAGTCTTTGATAACGGGGCATTCCCAGAAAATATGATAACGGTTTGCATTTTGATTTACACAATTTTTCCAGCAAGCAGGGAGGTTACTATCATAATGGGATTTCTGAGAGGGTATAATAAAATATCTTATCAAGTTATTCCACCCAAACTCCCTCCATTTCTGTGAACTGGTACACTTCCATTGATACCTCTATATTATTGTCCAGTCTTCCTCAGATATTATTATCCCTTCTTCCTTCTCCCATTTTGTTTTAATGTATGAAGTTGAATGTGTTTTAAGATTTGACAAACCCTTATACACGCTTGAAATTATTCTACTACCGTTGTCTGAATTATATGCTTTACTAAATAGCTCTATCAGACATGTACTTGCCTTGGTTACATTTTTAACTGTCCTATTAAGAGACTGTCGCATCCGTAAATACCGGTAAAAGTCATGTTTTTCTTATAAGTGTTTCTCTTTGAGCATTTCAAAACTGAACAGTGTTCCTTCCTTCATTATATTGAAAATAGCTGTTATTCCTTTAGCTGTCCAGTCCTTAAATCTAGCATCCAGTTTATTCGGCATAAAATCCGAGTCATATACACAACATTTAAGAATTGCAATGTCCTTCTCTAGTTTATATTCTTTTATAATAGTTTTCCATATTTTAAGACTCCATTACACCCACGGGTTGTCAATATTATTTATGTAACTTTGTAGGTTGTTAGCAGCCAAAATTGCCTATATGGGGATGGGAAGTATCCTCTCCTCAATGTTTTTCCATTGAGCGTCATATGATAGGTTGCACCAGCATATCACAGCTCTCAACTGTGCTGGAAAATAATAGTCTCTAAGAGAATGGAGGCTCCATCCCCCCTTTTCCTTAGCTAATTGCAAAGTTTTGAGACAAACCCTAGGCCTTTTACCTTGCCATATATATCTTGATAGCATCTTGTTCCATTCATTAAATTGATTTTGGTTCATCTCTATTGGTAGGGTCTGAAAGAGATATAGGTGGTGGGGAAAATGCTAGCGTCAGTTATCAAAGATGTGATAACAGCACATTTGGAAAGTGGTGAAATCATCGGACAAAGTCAGCATGGATTTGTGAAAGGAAAATCATGTCTGACGAATCTCATAGAATTTTTTGAGGATGTAACTAGTAAAGTGGATAGGGGAGAACCAGTGGATGTGGTATATTTGGATTTTCAAAAGGCTTTTGACAGGGTCCAACACAGGAGATTAGTGTGCAAACGTAAAGCACACGGTATTTGGGGTAAGGTATTGATATGGATAGAGAATTGGTTGGCAGACAGGAAACAAAGAGTGGGAATAAATGGGACCTTTTCAGAAAGGCAGGCAGTGACCAGTGGGGTACCGCAAGGCTCAGTGCTGGGACCCCAGTTGTTTACAATATATATTAATGACTTAGATGAGGGAATTAAATGCAGCATCTCCACGTTTGCAGATGACACAAAGCTGGGCGGCAGTGTTAGCTGTGAGGAGGATGCTAAGAGGATGCAGGGTGACTTGGATAGGTTAGGTGAGTGAGCAAATTCATGGCAGATGCAATTTAATGTGGATAAATGTGAGGTTATCCACTTTGGTGGCAAAAACAGGAAAACAGATTATTATCTGAATGGTGGCCGATTAGGAAAAGGGGAGGTGCAACGAGACCTGGGTGTCATTATACACTAGTCATTGAAAGTGGGCATGCAGGTACAGCAGGCGGTGAAAAAGGTGAATGGTATGCTGGCATTCATAGCAAGAGGATTCGAGTACAGGAGCAGGGAGGTACTACTGCAGTTGTACAAGGCCTGGAGTATTGTGTGCAGTTTTGGTCCCCTAATCTGAGGAAAGACATCCTTGCCATAGAGGGAGTACAAAGTAGGTTCACCAGATTGATTCCTGGGATGGCAGGACTTTCATATGATGAAAGACTGGATCGACTAGGCTTATACTCGTTGGAATTTAGAAGATTGAGGGGGGATCTTATTGAAACATATAAAATCCTAAAGGGATTGGACAGGCTAGATGCAGGAAGATTGTTCCCAATGTTGGGGAAGTCCAGAACGAGGGGTCACAGTTTGAGGATAAAGGAGAAGCCTTTTAGGACCGAGATTAGGAAAAACTTCTTCACGCAGAGAGTGGTGAATCTGTGGAATTCTCTGCCACAGGAAACAGTTGAGGCCAGTTCATTGGCTATATTTAAGAGGGAGTTAGATATGGCCCTTGTGGCTAAAGGGATCGGGGATATGGGGGGGGAAGGCTGGTACAGGGTTCTGAGTTGGATGATCAGCCATGATCATACTGAATGGCGGTGCAGGCTCGAAGTGCCAAATGGCCTACTCCTGCACCTATTTTCTATGTTTCTATGTTTCTATGATGTAGTCTGGGCAATATATTCATTTTAATAGATTCAATCCTTGAACTGAGTCCATGGAAAGGAATTAGGTTCCATCTGGTTATAGTTTCCTTAATTTCTTTATATATAGGCTGATAACTGCATTCTGATAATTTTGCCAAATCTTTTGGCATAATGATGCCCAAATATTTGACGGACTCTGTTTGCCATGCCCAAGGATATCTACTTTCAATTTCTCTTGGTGGGCTACAATTATATGAAAGTAGTTGGGTTTTATCTATGTTGATCTTGTATCCTGATAATTGGCTGTATTGTTCAAAGGATTGCATTAATTTAGGTAAAAGAGTATGTTGGTTGCCCTAGATAGATCAAAATGTCATCTGCGTCACAGGCCAATTAATGCTCTGTCCCTTTAATAGTAATTCCCCTGATATCTTCATTTTGTATGACGTATTGAGCTAATGGTTCCAGATATAATGTGAAGAGATAAGATATAAGGTATATATACCAGATATATACACCAGATATAAGGTGACCATGCACAACCCTGTCTCGTGCCCCTTTCTAGGATAAAACTATTAGATAAATATCCATTGATTTTAATCCTGGCAGTAGGATTGTCGTATAGTGCCTGTATAGTTTTAATAATTGCATCATGTAGACCAAATCTATGTAAAACTCTCTAAAGAAAATTCCAATTAACCGAATCAAATGCCTTTTCAGTGTCCACGCTTATCACTATTGCTTCAGTTTCATTTTTTTAATATGATCCATAATGTGAAGTGCCCTTTGTATATTGTCTTGTGTTTGGCATTGTTGTATAAGACCTGTCTGATCATTATGTATCAGTGTGGGTAGAAACTCTTCTAATCGTTTGGCCATGATGGAGGTAAATATTCTATAATCCACATTAAGAACAGATATTGGTCTAAATGACCCATATTCCATTTTATCCTTGCTTTCTTTCGGTATAACTAAAATTATCGCCTCCTTCCAGCTGGGTGGCATTTGCGACTTTCTTAGGGCCCATTCCAGTGTGGGTAGTAAAATAGAAATTAACTCACTTCTAAACTCTTTATACCACTCTGCCGTATATCCATCTGATCCTGGTGACTTGCTTAATTTAAGCCTACTAATTGCAGTTTTTAGTTCAGCTTCAGTTATGTCAGCAGTCATCGTTCTATTTTGTTCTTTGCTTAAAGTGGGTAACTCTAAAGAATTCAGGAAGGTGTCAATTTGGGTTATGCTTCCACCTGGAACTTTGGAATATAGAGTTTCGTAAAACATTTCAAAAGCTTCTTGAATTTCACTTAGATTATTTTTAATCACTTTGGTTCTTGGATCCCTAATTCTATGAATTGTATATTCTGCTATATTTTTTTTTCAGTTTCCATGCCAGTATTTTCATAGATTTAGATCCACTTTCATAGGGTCCCTGTTTCAGAAACATTAATTTTTTTCTAATTTCTTATGTAGCCAAACTATTAATTTCATTCCTAAATTTTTTTTAAATTTCCTCTAGTGTATCCTGTGCCAAACTCAATTTGTGTTTTTTTCTAGTTCCTTCAGCTTGTTATTATTTTGTAATTCCTCTAATGTTTTATTCCTTATTTTTTTTCTTATTTGAAGATATCGCTATAATTTTCCCTCTTAAGACAGCCTTCAGAGTATCCCATAGAATGGGAGGTGAAACCTCTCCATTATCACTGAATTCTAAGTAAAGACCAGTTTCTTTTTTAATTTGTTCCTTAAAATAGGGATTATTGAGTAGACTTGAATTTAGTTTCCAAATAGTATTCTTTGGCTGTAGGTCAAAATCAACAGATAAATATATAGGTGCATGGTCACTTACATCTATTGTCCCAATTCCACAGGTGATTATTTTGTCTTTATCTTTTCCAAATGTTATGAAATAGTCTACTCTTGTATATACAGAATGGGGGGCAGAATAATGAGTGTAATTCCTTCTGTTGGGGAAAAGGTCCCTCCATATATCAATTAGACCAACATCCTCAAAAAGAGTGTTAACTTTCTTACGTAAGGACTTTGTTTCATAAGTTTTTCTATTGGAAGAGTCTAACTTTGGTTGTAATTGTAAATTTAAGAATCCCCCCACGTATCAAGAGACCTTCTGTTTCCATTACCATAATATTAGTAATTTTCTGGAAGAAACTAATATCACTTCCTGGGGGTGCGTATATATTCAATAAGGTAACTGGATTTCCATCTATATTCCCCCTTACCAGAATATATCTGACTTCCTTATCTCCCATTTCAAATACTTTTTCAAAATTTAGCTTGCTTGAGATGAGAATAGCAACCCCTCTTCTATGTCCTGATTTATATGAGGGGAAAAACAAATTAGTGAAGCCCATTCTCTTTAATTTTCCATGCTCATTAGCACTTAAGTAAGTTTCCTGTAAATATACTACATTGGCTTGTTCTTTTTTTCATTTTTGATAGAATTTTACCACGCTTGACTGGATTCAACAGCCCATTGACATTAAAAGAAATGAATTTTACTTTGTCCTTAGCCATGTGTATTTATCTGTTAGTATATCATTGAAATTTGCAGAATATAACTTAATTGATCTACTCCCTGAACAAGTAAGAGCCAAGAAACACAGAGAATAAAAAAAAAGGTAACGAAGGTGTGATTCCAAGGTTGGGGTCTCTAGATGACCCTGGGTTGGGCTAGAAGAAGAGTCTATCCGTGGGGGATAGCCCCTCCTACCTGTGAGTTGAGGGTCCCTGTTGCAGTACCTATAAAAGTAAGTAAAAAAAAACTATGTCCATTACACAGAAATGATTTCCCTGTGTATTCCTCCCATGTATATATTCTCATTTAGGTGGGGGAAGAGGAATGAATAAATGGATTTTAAAAAGTTGAGAAATATAAAATCCACATTATAATACGTCTTTCTCGAGATAGGTATATCACCTTCCATTTTTGCTTCCGTTTAGTTTATCAGCACTTCTGAAGTTAGCCAAACTTTATGGCTTTTCTGGAGGAGGTGAGGGCTGTCCTCGGAGAACCCACAGTCTCTTCCTAACATCCTTCTCTCGTCCTGCTCCCGTCCCCTGCTTTCTAGGTTCTCTTACTATTTCCCAAGCAGATCAGGGTAGCTGCTCAGCCAGACTTTCTCTTGGTTTGACCACACTAATGGGCAGTCCTCTGTTCTTCATGTCTGTAGTTGCCTCTTCCACTGTCTGATATAGTTGTATCCCTTCTTGGTAAAATACCCCCAGTTTAGCAGGGTACGGGGTTGGAATTTAATCTCTTCTTGCTTTAATATTTGTTTTGCTTCGGAATATTCCTTCCATTTCTGTAGGACCTCCAGGGGCGGGGGCGGGGGGGGGGGGGGGTAATCATGATCGAAGTATATTAACTTCCCGTTCCAATAATCATATTCTTAAACCAAGATATTTATGTGCTCCAGCAGAGACATGTTATTCCTAAACTGCACAACACCCCAAATACCATGATGGTCAACTTACCCAATCGCTTACCAGCCACCTACACAGTCAGGTGTATTTACATTGACCATTTTATCTCCCATCACACTGGAGCACCCTGAGGAAATCCATACAGACACAGGTAGAACATACAAACTACCATTGACTAGAGATCAGCTTGAAACATGGGTCACTGGACATTTAAGGCAGCAGCTCTACCAGCTGCACTATTATGCCACCTTTATAAGTCACTGAAAAAAATAAGAACTTCAACTGGTGGTTCACAAAGCAGCATTGTAAGATTTTCCAGGTTAACAATTGTAGGAAGTTGCAGTTCTAGCGTGTAGCATAGCTGGTATAATCTTTGCAGCCTGCTCTTAAAAGGACACATCAAAATATGAGCAAGTCTTCCAACAGTTGGGAAGCTTGCTGTAGAATGAATGGGTTCTGCAATAAACAGATGGTCCTGAAAACACTGGTGAAGAAAACATTGTGATTACAGAAGGTATGCTCAGTGCAAGAAAGCTATAAAGACAATCACAATCTGATATGGAAGCACCAATGCCCAGGAACGGAAATGGCTACAGAAAGCGATCGGTATGGCCCTGTCCACCACAGGTAAGTTTCTCCCCACCATGGAGCAAATTTACTTGGAGCACCTCCATAAGAAAGCAGCATCCATCATCAAAGACCCCCATCATCCAGGCCTTGCCCCTATTCACTTCTACAATTGGGCAGGAGATACAGGAGCCTTAGGTCTCACAGCACCAGGTTCATGAGCAGTAATACCCCTACAACCATCAGGCCCCTTAACCAGAGTGGATAATTTTATTGACCATTACTCAGAGCTGATTCTATAACATACAGACTCAGTATCAAGGATGCTTCACAACTCATGTTCTTAGTATTAGTTTTGATTGCAGTTTGTATTCTTTTGCACATTGGTTGCTGTCAGTCTTTGTCTATGTATAGCTTTTCATAAAATTCTATTGTATTATTTTCCTGCAGATGCCTGCAAGAAACAAAGCTCAAGGTAGTATATAGTACCATATATATACTTTGATAATATATTACTTTGGACTTCGAATTTTACTCACTTTATGAACATTAAATTCAAACCAGTATGATCCACTGGACAGTCAACTATTGTGCCAGCTAACACTTGGGAAGTGTGTCTGTAGTTTTAAAAGCAATCTTTCCATTACAGGGCTTAGCAGAGATAGGGTAAATATGCATGAAAATCTCTCTGACTGAGGACCCGGTCAACTGGTGCTCCAGGCCTATATGACTGGCGGAAGCAATACCATTTACAGATCTAAAAGTCTGAGAGCTATAAGACCATAAGACAAAGGAGCAGAAGTTGGCATTCGACCCATCGAGTCTGCTCCGCCATTTTATCATGAGCTGATCCATTCTCCCATTTAGTCCCACTCCCCCGCCTTCTCATCATAACCTTTGATGCCCTGGCTACTCAGATACCTCTCAATCTCTGCCTTAAATACACCCAATGACTTGGCCTCCACTGCCGCCCATGGCAACAAATTCCATAGATTCACCACCCTCTGACTAAAAAAATTTCTTCGCATTTCTGTTCTGAATGGGCGCCCTTCAATCCTTAAGTCATGCCCTCTTGTACTAGACTCCCCCATCATGGGAAACAACTTTGCCACATCCACTCTGTCCATGCCTTTCAACATTCAAAATGTTTCTACGAGGTCTCCCCTCATTCTTCTAAACTCCAAGGAATACAGTCCAAGAGCAGACAAACGTTCCTCATATGTTAACCCTCTCATTCCCGGAATCATTCTAGTGAATCTTCTCTGTACCCTCTCCAACGTCAGCACATCCTTTCTTAAATAAGGAGCCCAAAACTGCCCACAGTACTCCAAGTGAGGTCTCACCAGGGCCTTATAGAGCCTCAACATCACATCCCTGCTTCTATACTCTATTCCTCTAGAAATGAATGCCAACATTGCATTCACCTTCTTCACCACCCACTCAACCTGGAGGTTAACTTTAAGGGTAACCTGTACGAGGACTCCCAAGTCCCATTGCGTCTCAGAACTTTGAATTCTTTCCCCATTTAAATAATAGTCTGCCCGTTTATTTTATATACTATACTTATAACTAAGGCTTTAGCTGAGGCACTGGTCAAACTGCACAGAGTATTGTGAGCAGTTTTGGGCCTTTTTCTGAGAAAGGAGGTGCTGGCATTGGAGAGGGTCCAGAGGAGGTTCACAAGAACAATCCCAGGAATGAAAGGATTAAGAGGAGCATTTGATGGCTCTGGGCCGGTATTCACTGTAACAATTGTATATTGAAATCTGTATACTGAAAGAGTGGATGTGGAGATGATAGTTCCTATAGACTGGGGAGTCAAGGACCAGAAGGCGTACCCTCAGAATACAAGGATATCCCTTTAGAATGAAGATGAGGGAGAATTTCTTTAGCCAGAAGGTGGTGAATCTGTGAAATTTATGGTCACAGACAGCTGTCAGAGGCCAAGTCATTGAATATATTTAAAGCAGAGGTTGATAGGTTGTTGGCTAGTAAGAGTATCAAAGGTTACAGGGGGATTGAGAGGGACAATAAGTCATCCATGATTGAATGGTAGAGCAGACTCAATGTGCTGAGTGGCCTAATTTTGCCCTATGTCTTAATGTCTTATAGCTCTTAGAGGCCTGGGTCTTTACCGAGCACAGACAGCTATGGTTATTTTGTTTTAAATAAACATTTTATGGGATGATTTTAGAACACAAGAAATATATCCTTGGCTGAGCATATTAAATCATTAAGTTCAGCATGATCTGCTCCTTGTTATGTTGCAAATTAATTACAAAGGTCATAGATCACTACAGTACAGAAACAGACACTTCGTCCCCACCTGGTCTGTGCCGAGGTATCAATCTGCCTAATCCCATCAACTTGCACCTGGACCATAGACCTCCATATACCTTTCTTGCCCATGTATCTATCCAAATTCCTCTTAATTGTTGAAATCCAGCCCACATTCACCACTTCTGCTGGCAGCTCGTTCCACACTCTCACCACCCTCTGAATGATTCAGAATCAGGATTAATATCACAGGCATATGTACTGAAATGTGTTACTTTGCAGTAGTAGTATATTACAATACATAATAATTTAAAAACTATAAATTACAATAGGAAATATATATTAAAAAATTAAATTATGTCAAAAAAGAGCCAAAAAAAATGGTGATGTAGTGTTCATTTTCCATTTGGAAATCTGATGGTGAAGGGGAAGGAGCTGTGCCTGAAATGTTTATTTGATCTTGTTTTGATTTCTTACATCCAAGGGAGTAAAAATCTTTATGTTGCATCTCTATCGCTATGTACAAGCAATAAGGAAAGGAAATGTGGGAGGATGTTGATCAGGCACTAAGACTGTATACATAATTGTTTTGTATACATGTATATACAGACAGATACAATGTAGAGTCAGATATGCAATCAGATCAATGTGTATTGATAAATCTGATGGCCTGGTGAAAGAAGCTGTCCCAGAGCCTGTTGGTCCTGGCCTTAATGCTATGGTACCGTTTGCCAAATGGTAGCAGCTGAAACATTTTGTGGTTGGGGTGAACGGAGTCCCTGATGATCCCCTGGGCACTTTTTATGCACCTGCTGCTGTAAATGTCCTGAATAGAGGAAAGTTCACATCCACGGATTTGCTGGGCTGTCCGCACCACTCTCTGCAGTGCCCTGTGACTGAGGGAAGTACAGTCATTGTACCAGGTGGTGACACAGCCAGTCAGGATGATTTCAATGGTGACCTGTAGAAAGTTCTGAGGATCTGGGGACTCATGCCGAACTTCTTCAGCTGTCTGAAGTGAAAGAGGCGTTGTTGTGCTTTTTTCACCACACAGCCAATATGTACAATCCAGGTGAGATCTTCGGTGAGGAACTTAAAACTACTCACCCTCTCAACTGCCGTCCCACTGATGTCAATAGGGGCTAGCCTGTCTCCATTCCTCCTGGAATCCCCGGTCAACACATTTGTTTTTTTGACATTGAGGGAGAGGTTGTTTCCTTGGCACCACTGTGTCAGGGTGTTGACTTCTCTGTAGGCTGTCTCATCATTGTTGGAAATGTCATGTCATCTGTAAATTTGATCTGCGGACTGGAGCTGTGCGTGGCAACAAGTCACGCGTGTATAGGGAATAGAGGAGGTGGCTCAGGACACAGCCCTGGGAAACCCCTTGTTGAGGGTTAGAGGGTGGAGGTGAGGGAGCCCATCCTTACCACCTTCTGGCTATCTGACAAGAGGTCCAGGATCCCGCTGCACAAAGCGGGATGCAGACCGAGGTCTCTGAGCTTCTTGTCCATGGTACACCTGTAGCAAATTGTAAGTTTATTTTTTGACATACCAAGTCTGCTCAAGCTCTTAATGAAATATAGCCAATGTCATTCCTTCTTTGAAATTGCATCAATATGTTGGACCCACTCCAGATCAAAGATGGTAACACCCAGGAACTTGAAACTATTCCACTGCTGAACGCTCGATGAGGACTGATGTGTGTTCCCTTCACTTTCCCTTTCTGAAGTCCACAATCAGTTCAATGGTCTTACTGACGCTGAGTGCAAGGTGCCAGCACTCAAGCAAATGACCTATTTCGCTTCTGTACACCTCCTCGGCACCATCTGAAATTCTGCCAACAATAGTTGTGTGTTATAGATGGCACTTGAGCTGTGCCTAGCCACACAGTCATGGGTGTTGAGAGAGTAGAGCAGTGGGCTAAACATGCATCCTTGAAGTGCACCAGTGTTGATTGTCAGTGAGGAGCAGATGTTATTTCCAATCTGCAGTGACAGTCCTCTCCCAGTGAGGAAGTCAAGTACCCAGTTGCAGAGGGAGGTACAGAAGCCTATGTTCTGGAGCTTGTTGATCCGAACTGAGATTGTAAACAGTCCTGAAGAAGAATCTTTGCTCAAAATGTCAACTGTTCACTCTTTTACACAGCCTGGCCTGCTGTGTTCCTCCAGCACTTTTTGTGTGTGTTGCTGAAGGTATGATAGTGTTGAATGCTGAGCTGTAATCAATAAACAGCAGCCTCACATGGTATTACTTTTGTCCAGGTGATCCAAGGCCGAGTGGAGAGCCAGACAGATTGCATCCACTGTAGACCTCATGTGGCGATAGGCAGGCTGCAGTGGGTCCAGCTCCTTGCTTAGGCAAGAGTGATTCAGGCTATGACCAACCTCACAAAGCACTTCATCACAGTAGATGTGAGTGCCACTGGGCGACAGTCATTGAGGCAGCTCGTGCTGCCCTTCTTGGGCACTGATATGATTGTCACCCTTTTGAAGCAGGTGAGAACCTCTGAATGCAGCAGGGAGAGATGACGATGTCCTTAAGCACTCCAGCCAGTTGGTTGGCATAGGTTTTCAAAGCCCTACCAAGTACACCACCAGGGCCTGATGCCTTGTGAGGGTTCAGTCTCTTTAAAGAAGTTCTGACATCAGCCTCCAAGACAGAGATCACAGGGTCACCAGATGCTGCAGGGACTCACACAGGTGTAGCCTTGCTCTCCTTTTCGAAGAGTGCATAAAAGGCTTTGAGTGAAGCATCACAGCCATTCATTATGTTAGACTGTGCCTTATAGGAAGTAATGGCCAGCAAACCCAGCCAGAGCTGACATGCGTCAGATTCCGTCTCTAAGTTCAATCGGAATTATATTTTCACTCGTACCTGAACTTTTTGTATCGGTCTTGAGCGCTACAGATCTAGCCTTCAGCAGACCATGACTCTCCTGATCATCCACATATTTTGGTTTGGGTTATGTCTGGGTTGTTCTTGAAGGCACACACTCATGCACACAGGCTTTGATGAAGTCAGTGACAACTGTGGCATATTAATTCAGATTCAAAGATGAGTCCCTGAATACTGTGTAGTTTTGTAAGTGCTCCTTTGTCTCCCTTGACCATGTCCTCTAGGTCCTCACCACTGGTGTTACTGTCTTTAGTCTCTACCTTTATGCCGGAGGCACAGGTTCAGCCAGGTGATCAAACTTTCCAAAATGTAGGTGTGGGATGGCACGGTAAGCGTTCTTGATGGTGGTATAACAGTGGTCAAGTGTGTTCGCTTCTCTGGTTCCACAGGAAATTTGTTTGCAGTAGTTGGTCAGAGACCTCTTCAAGCTGGCCTGGTTAAAAACCCCCACAATGGTAGGGAAGGCATTAAGGTGCGCTGTTTTGCGACATCTGATCACTGGGCTCAGCTCCTCCAGTGCCTGCCTGACATTGGCCTGATGTGGAATATACACTACTACCAGGATGATGGAGGACAACTCTCACAGCAGATAAAATGAATGACATTTAATTGCTAGATGTTCCAGGTCAGGTGAGCAGGATGGAGACAGAACCACCAAGTCTGTACTTTTAGAGGACTGAGCTATCCTGTCTTTGCAGAGAATGGTGAAACCATCGGGCTGCAGTGCTGGGTCCAAAATGGCAGGTGTCAGCCATGTGTCTGTGAAGCAAATTACATAGCAGTCCCTGATGTCCCACTGGTACTGCAATCTTGTTCTGAGGTCTTCAATCTTACTTTCAAGGACTGTACAACTGTATGCTTGCCAGCAGGATAGTTGGGAGTGGGGGGGGGGGGGGATGTGGAGGGGTCTAAAGTCTCTGCATTTCAATCGTACCTGCAGGCCAGCATGGCTTCCGTGCTTCCATTTTCTTAATGGGGAACTGCTCTCGTGACCCGAGTCTGCAATCTGGGATTCGCTGATTCGCTGATATTGCTATGTTTGAATATCAGTAGATTTTTAAAAATACCTTAAAACAATTTTGCTAAGTGAAGTGCACATAGTCTGTGTATTCAGCCGTAGTAGTCATAAATGGAAATATTGGATGATATTGGAGGGGGGGGAGAAGATGGTGGCGCGACGCAGCGCGCGGCCACTCCGAAATGATATCGTATTTGTTAAGCAGGGGCCGTGCACAATCCTGATTTGATGGAGACAGATGTGAGAAGCACAGAGGAACATCTGGAGAAACTTCTGAAATGCCTGCTTCGCTGCCACTGCTACTGTGCGATCAAGAATCTCCAGAGGGGAAGGCCCAAAATCCTCGACTTTGCCTATCACCTGTTGCCGGGGCCGGGGTCAAAGTGCTCGGCAGAGATGGTGCTTGGTGCTCAGTGTCGGAGGGCTGGTTGGAGGTTCGAAGTTTTCGGACGGACCCAAGAGTTGGCTGTGGTTGGGTGCTTCCAGGGTGCTGCATCGGTAAGTTTGCAGCGCTGGAGGTTCATGGCAGGGAGAGTTTTTTTTCTTCCTTCTACCATCTGCGTGAGATGATGGGACTTTCCAGAGACTTTGAGACTTTTTGTTTTACCGTACCCATGGTCTGTTCTTTATCAAATTACGGTATTGCTTTGCACTGTTGTAACTATATGTTATAATTATGTGGTTTTTGTCAGATTTTCAGTCTTGATTTGTCTTATGTTTCTGTGATATCATTCTGGAGGAACATTGTATCATTTCTTAATGCATGCATTACTAAATGACAATAAAAGAGGACTGTGTGTTAACATAATCTAATCTAATTCCCATCAGAGCTGCACACAAAGAGTTGCCACTTATCAGCGCCATCTTGGGACCCCTCATGGTCCCCTTAAACATTTCACCTTTTATGCTTAACACCTGACATCTAGTTCTACTCTCATCCAAAAGACTGCTTTCATTTACCCTATCTATACCTCTCATAATGACGTTCACCTCTATCAAATCTCCCGTCATTCTCCTACGCTCCAGGAGTCCTAACCTATTCAGCCTTTCTCTAGAACTCAGGTCTTCTTAAAAAATTAAACAAGCCACACACACATTGATTCCATTAACAATTGCAGGAAGCACAATGGAGCAAATAAAAACAAGAAATTCTGCAGATGCAGGAATTCCAAAGCACAGTAGACAAAATGCTGTAGGAACTCAATAGGTCAGGCAGCATCTATGGAAATGAATAAACAGTCAATATTTCAGGTAGAGACCTTTCTTCGGGACTCAAAAGGAAGGGGGAAGATACCAGAATAAAACGGTTTGGGGGAAAGGGAAGGAGGATAGCTGGAAGGTGATAGGTGAAGCCAGGTGGGTGGGAAAGGAAAAGCGCTGGAGAGGAAGGAATCTGATAGGAGAGGAGAGTTGACCATAGGGAAATGGGAAGAAGGAGGAGCACCAGGGAGAGGTGATAGGCAGGAGATAAGAGGGAAGAGGCCGGAGTGGGGGATTAAAGAAGAGAGAAGGGTGAGGAAAGAAACATTTACCGGAAGGAGAAGTTGATGTTTGTACCATCAGGTTGGAGGTTAGCCAGACAGAAGATGAGGTGTTGCTCCTCCAACCTAAGAGTAGCCATGGACAGGAGCCAACATATTGGAACAGGAATGGGAATCAGAATTAAAATGGTTGGTCACTGGGAAATTCTGCTTTTGGCAGATGGAGGTGGAGGTGCTCAAAGCAGCCTTCCAATTTACAATGTAACTCACCAATGTAGAGGAGGTAGTATCAGGAGCACTTGAAACAATAGACATCCCCAACAGATCTGCAGGTGAAGTGTTACCTCACCTGGAAGGACTGATTGGCGGCCCTGAGGGAAGGGGTGAGTGAGGAAGTGTATGGACAGGCTTTTGCTGCTTGCAGAGAGGGATAAGTGCAGAAAGAAGATTAGTGGGAAGAGACAAATGGACAAGAGAATCATGGAAGGAGTGATCCCTGTGGAAAGTGGAGAATGGCAGGGTGGGAGGGGAATGTATTTGGTGGCAGGGTGCCCTTGGAGAAGGCAGAAGTTGCAGAGAATAATGTGTTGGTCATGGAGGCTCATGAATGTTAGGTTTGGACAAGAGGAACGCTATCTCTGTTAATACGGCAGGAAGATAGGGCGAGTGCAGATGTCCAGGAAATGGAGGACAGTATCATTGGTGAAGGAAGGGAAGCAACGTTGATTGAAGAAGGAGAACATCGCCGATGTCCTGGAAATAAAAGGCTCATCCTGGGAATAGATATGGGAAGGAACTGAGATAAAGGAATTGCATTTTTACAGGAGACAGGGTGGAAAAAGGTATCGTCAAGGAACAAATAAAGCCTGCATTAGGGTGAATGATGCCTAGAATGCCTGGTCCAAAATCTCAACTTCAATGAGAATCTTTGCAAACACTTCCAAATGGTGATGCTTGCTTCTCATGCCTAGTTTATGCATCTCATGGGTTCAATTCCTATGCAGATGTCTCCAACAATGCAGCACACCCTTTACAAGGTATTGCAGTTTCATTCTGAGAAGGATCATATTTCTCTAGCAATTCTCGCAATCTCTGGGAAATGCAAAACATTCCACACCCACTAAAGTATTCTAAGATTGTGTTGTAACATAAATGAACAATTTGCACCCCGTAAGTTCCTACAAATGACAAAATGATAATGGCCAGATAATATTTTCTTTGTGACATGGAGTAAGGGATTAATTTAGCCAGAGGCAATTCCAATGTTATTCTGAAGGACGCTGTGTGACTGCAATAATCCATGACCTGATTTTTCACACAAAATGCTGGTGGAATTTAACAGATCAGGCAGTATTATTGGAAAGGAATAGGGTTGATGTTTCAGGTCTTCATCAGGACTGCTGAGGAACGGGAAAGAGGGCAAAATAGTAAGGTGGGGGAGGGGAAGTAGAGCAAACCTGAAAGGGATTGGCGAAGCCAGGTGAGCAGGATGGGGGAGGGGGATGAAGTGAGAAGCTGAGAGGTGGAAGAGGTAAAGGACCGAAGAAATGAAATGCCAGTGAATTAATATCTGGCCCACTAGTTGCTTATCACAAAAAGGTCATAAACATTCAAAGGTTCAAAGGTTCACTTATTATCAAAGTAAACATCTCTGAAATTCTTCAATTCTTTGAGTAGCCATGAAACCAACAAAGAAAGGCAGCATGATCATCAACCCCAAAATCCCAACTCCCTCCCCAAAAAAACAAACAAAAACGGAACTGGCACATCAACCCCCAAATCCCTCCTCCTGCACAAAAACCAAGCATAACGGATCAAGAACATTGACACACCTCTGCCCCCCACCCCACCGCCCCCCCCGAATCCCTCTTCCGGCAGAAAAATCAAACAAAACACAGCAGGCACATCAACCCCCAAATCCCCTCCCCACACAAAAAAAAATGAAGAGATTGGGTGAAAAAACACAGAATATAAAAATTATATGACTGAAAGAAGAGTCTATAGTCCAAGTCCACATCCAAAATGCAGAATAAATGTCGGGAATACTCTCCGGGTGCAGCTGCAGGCTGTCCCCTCTCCAGTACGAAGCAACAGATCAAAAGGCAAGCAGCCGGCACTCACACTCAGCACTCACTTTGATGCTTCAGTCTCCCTCGTCATTTTAATTGGCGAACAATAGAAGCTTTAATCAGTGAAGTAGACCCAACAATTAACTTGTGCCCTGTCCTGCAGCCTGCCCACTGCGAGGTTTGTACATGCTGCCTCTGCCTCCTGAAATCCTCTTGGAGACTGCAGACTGCTGGAACACCCAAACTTCCATATTGACTTGATGTTTCACCCTTGTTGCTTTAATTGGCAAACAATGGAAGCTATAATCAGCAAAATGGGGACAAACATTGGCTTGGACACCATCCTGCAGCCTTCTCACCACAAGGTTCACTCTCGCTGCCTCTGCCTCCCAGAATCTTCTTGGAGACTGCAGAGCACTGAAGCACACAAACGACCTCCAAACAGCAAAACACTGGCTCCAAGAGTTCCAGAGTCACGTTCAAGACAAGAAACCAAAGTAATTGACATAAAAGTGAAATGCTTCCTCTGTGGCCCCAGTTCTTACACTCAGTTTAAACTTGCCAGAACAATACACACAAAATGCTGGAGGAGTTCAGCAGGTTAGGCCGCATCTATAAAAGGAAAAACATAGTCAATGTTTCAGACAGAGACCCTTCATCAGGACTCTTTGTTTCCATAGATGCAGGATTGCTGAGTTCTTCCAGGTTTTTGTGTGTGTTTTTCCCAGGGCCAGGTTCAGTTTCCTGTGCTGATTTGCAATTCACCTGTTTTTGCTTCTCAGACTCCTAATTTATTGGCTTCACTGGGGGAAAAGCTATTATCCTACTGTGTAACATCTTAGAAGAAATGAGATCAAAATGTACTAGAGTATTAATAGGAATAACAGTCAATAGTCTGGAAAATCTACTGGCCTAGAATTGCAGATGACCCAAGCATGCCAGGCTGATGGAGTTTTACTATAGTATCATATCCGTCTGAGAGAGATGAACGTACTTTGATTGAATATTTCACCCTGAAGCCTCTGACTATACAACATTTCTTTACTATTGCACTGTTGTCCGTCACTTGACTTGAACCCACAGCTACCAAGGAATTCCTAGAATACTCATGGCCAAAGCTTCAAGAACAGCAGCTTCGCTATTATATAGAAGGTAAATGAATTAAGAGTTAACAACGCACCATCAAACTCCTGAGGAAGTTGATGAAAATTATTTTGAGTTTGCTTTTCACTTACTGTCACAAACTGTTTCTTCCTATTAATTTTGCCTTTCCATGGTCACAACCTGATCAGCATTAGTAATTCTGGTATCATCGACCCAGACATTCTCTCTTCTCCCCTCTTCCACTGGGCAGAAAATACGTACCTGAAAGCACGTACCACCAGGCTCAAGGACAGCTCCTTACCGAATGCTTCCCCAGTATGATAAGGTAGACTCTTGACCTCACAATCTACCTTGTTATGATCTTCCAGCTTTTTGTCTATCAGCACTGCTCTATCTCTGTAGCTGCTGCACTTTATTCAACCTTCTGCTACAGTATTACCTTGTTCTACCTCAGTGCACTGTGTAATGATTTGATCTGTATGAACAGAATGCAAAACAAGCTTTTCACTGTACCTTGGTACATGTGACAATAATAAAACAATTCCAATTCCAGATCTACCTTATATATTCATTTCTTTCACCAGCAATGTGCTGGGGCTACAGTCCACACCATCCACAACGAACATTGCAGTTACTTGCTGAGGCTACTCCAACAGCAACAGTCAAACCCAAGTCCTGACCTGAAATGTCAACAGTGTATTCCCACCCGTAGATAACTGACTGACTTGCTGAGTTCCTGCATCACTTTGTGTTGTTCAAACACAAAACCTTTACCAGCAAGACGGACAGGGACAAAAACTGCATGTGACCACCACAACTGTGTTTCCCCTGCAGAAAACAAATAAACGTGCAGATGACCTGATCAAAATCAAAAACAGAAATGCTAGAAGAACTCAGCCAGTCAAGCAGCATTTGTAGAAAGAGAAAGCAGTCAACATTTCCCATCAATGACCATGCATTAGTTCTGATGAAGGGTCTTCTACTGGAAACATTAACTGGTTTCTCTTTCCAAAGATGTTGCTTGACTGGCCAAGTTCTTCCAGTATTTCTGTTTTTGTTCCTTTCCAAGTAATTTGCAGTGTTTCCTATCATGGTCCGCTCATTGTCACTATGCCTAAATATCAGAACCCTATGACTCAACAGCACTGCTGGGGGGAGCTTTTTGGATGGATTGCAACAGTCCAAGAAGATGGCTCACCACTTTCACAGGGGCAATAAATGCATTCCTTGCCAGAGTCGCTCACATCCTGAAAAATGAATAAGATTATTGCAACAGCTGTTCTTTTTCTGTACACATTTGTCTGTTTGGATCTGTCTTAGAGACATGAGCTACCACTGAGCCATGGCTGGCAACTAAACCTACATAATTTAATATGGTTCCCTTCAATTCAGGTTAATGAGTGAAATGAATAGCTGAGTTTCACTGCAGTCAATCAATTAAACATGCTGTACATCCTAATTATCAAAAATAGAAATTAGTTATCATTTACATATCTTATCTTTTTTTAAAAAAAGGAATTCTTTGTTTTTATTTTAAATGCCTTTCTCCAGTCCCACTATTGTTAGTCTTTTATCTACTTCCTGCATATAGTTGGCTTGAGGAAACTGAGAAACTGACTGATGTATTTTGATGGGAAATTCCATGTAAAGCCTTATCAAAGTCTCAGCAGTTCAGTTTACTTAGTGATCAAAATAACTTTATTGGAAAAGAATGCAATCTACATAAAGATTCATAGAACACTACAGCACAGAAACAGGTCCTTCACTCCATCAAGTCTGTACCAAACCATTAATCTGCCTTGTTCCATTGATCTGAACCAGCATCCAAAGCCTCCAAGCCCCTCCCACCCATACACCTATTCAAATTTCTCTTAAATGTTGAAATCAAACCTGCATCCTCCACTTGTGCTGGCAGCATGTTCCACGCTCTCACCACCTTCTGAGTAAAGTTTCCTTCATGTTCCCCATAAACGTGCCACTTTTCAGCCTTAACCATGACCTCCAGTTGTAGTCTCACCCAACCTTAGTGGAAAAAGCCTGCTTGCATTTACCACATCTATACCCCTCATAATTTTCAAACAAGAGAAAATCTGCAGATGCTGGAAATCTGAGCAACATACACAAAATGCTGGAGGAATTCAGCTGGCCAGGAAGCATCTATGGAAAAAAGTACAGTTGACATTTAGGGCCGAAACCCTTCAATGTCAACTACTTTTTTTCCATAGATGCTGCCTAGCCTGCTGAGTTCCTCCAGCATTTTGTGTGTGTCCCTCATAATTTTGTATGTCTCTATCAAATCTCCTCTCAATCTCCTGCATTTTAGGGAACAAAGTCCTAACCTACTCAACCTTTCCCTCTAATTCAGGTCTTCAGGTCCCAGAACATTGTTGTAAATTTCCTCTGCACTCTTCCAATCTTACTTTTCTGCACTCTTTCAATCTTGTATACGTCTTTCCTGTTGGTAGGTGACCAAAACTGCACACAATACTCCAAATTAGGCTTCATCAATCTCTTATGCAACTTAAACATAATATTCCAACTCCTGTACAAAATACGTTGATTAATGAATGTCAATGTGCCAAAAGCTTTCTTTACCACCCCATCTACATGACCCGCCGCAAGGTTTGGCGGTCTTCCTTGCTGTTCACTACACCCTCAATCTTGATGTCATGCACAGGTTTAAAGATCCAGTTTACCACGTTATCATCCAGATCATATATATAGATGACAAACAACAAAGGCCTCAGCTCAGATCTCTGTGGCACATCACTAGTCATAGGCCTCCGGTCAGAGGAGCAACCATCTACTACCACTCTCTGATTTCTTCCACAAAACCAATGACTAATCCAATTTACTACCTCATCTTGAATGCCAAGTGACTGAACCTACTTAACCAACTTCCCATGAAGGACTTTGTCAAAGGCCTTGCTAAGATCCTTGTAGGTAACATCCACTGCCTTACCTTCTTCAACTTTTCTGGCAACTTCGTCGAAAAACTCAGTAAGGTAAGACCATAAGACCATAAGATATAGGAGCAGAAGTAAGCCAGTTGGCCCATCAAGTCTGCTCCACCATTCAATCATGGGCTGATTCAATTCTTCCAGTCATCCCCACTCCCCTGCCTTCACCCCATACCCTTGATGCCCTGGCTAATCAAGAACCTATCTATCTCTGCCTTAAATGCACCCAATGACTGGCCTCCACAGCTGTTCATGGCAACAAATTCCATAGATTTACCACCCTCTGACTAAAGTAATTTCTCCGCATCTCTGTTCTAAATGGATGTCCTTCAATCCTGAAGTCGTGCCCTCTTGTCCTAGACTCCCCTACCATGGGAAATAACTTTGCCATATCTAATCTGTTCAGACCTTTAACATTCGGAATGTTTCTATGAGCTCCCCCCTCATTCTCCTGAACTCCAGGGTATACAGCCCAAGAGATGCCAGACGTTCCTCATATGGTAACCCTTTCATTCCTGAAATCATTCTCATGAATATTCTCTGAACCCTCTCCAATGTTAGTATATCCTTTCTAAAATAAGGAGCCCAAAACTGCACACAATACTCTAACTGTGATCTCATGAGTGCCTCATAGAGCCTCAACATCACACCCTGCTCTTATATTCTATACCTCTAGAAATGAATGCCAACATTGCATTTGCTTTCTTTAACACCGACTCAGCCTGGAGGTTAACCTTTAGGGTATCCTTCACAAGGACTCCCAAGTCCCTTTGTATCTCTGCATTTTGAATTCTCTCCCCATCTAAATAATAGTCTGCTCATTTATTTCTTCCGCCAAAGTGCATGACCATACACTTTCCAACATTGTATTACATTTGCCTCTTCTTTGCCCATTCCCCTAAACTATCTAAGTCTCTCTGCAGCATCTGTTTCCTCAACACTACCCGCTCCTCCACCTACCTTTGATTTAGCACAAATCCATTACCCCCATGGTCCAAGTCATTGGCATACATCGTAAAAAGCAGCAGTCCCAACACTGACCCCAGTGGAACTCCACTGGTAACCGGCACCCAGCCAGAATAGGATCCCTTTATTCCCACTCTCTGTTTTCTGCCGACCAGCCAATGCTCCTGTACATATTATATTTTTTGTGTTCCGTCACTGAGCAGCAGTGAACCATCTGATTGGCCTATCAGAGTTCTCTTTGGGAACTAGTTGACTTGATCAGCATTTCTGATCTGGCTATTGTTCACGATTGCACTTACTAAAAAAAAATTCCACGGGACCTTATCTTGCTAAGCAGCCTCATGTGCAGCACCTTATCAAAGGCCTTCTGAAAAATCCAAGTACAGCATGTCTACTGCATCTCTTTGTCTACCCTGCTTGTAATTTCCTCAAAGAATTGCAGTAGGTTAGTCAGGCAGGATTTTCTTTTCAGGAAACCATGCTGGCTTTGGCCTATCTTGTCATGTGCTTCCAGGTACTTTTTAATCTCATACTTAACAATCGATTCCAACAACTTCTCAACCACTGATGTCAGGCTAACAGGTCTTTACTTTCCTTTCTGCTGCCTCCCACCCTTCTGAAATAGCACAGTAACATTTCCAGTCATCCGGTACAATACCAGAATATATCGATTCTTGAAAGATCATTGCTAATGCCTCCGCAATCTTTCCAGCTACTTCCGTTAGAACCCAAGAGTTCGTTCCATCAGGTCCAGGAGATTTATCTACCCTCAGACCATTAAGCTTCCTGAGCACCATCTCAGTCATAATTTTCACTGCACATACTTCACTTTCCTGACATTCATGAATGTCCGGTCTACTACAGATGTATTCCACTGTGAAGACTGATGCAAAATACGCATTTAGTTCCTCTGCCATCTCTGTGTCTCTCGTTACAATATCTCCAGCATCATTTTCTATTGGTCCTATATCTACAGTTAACTCTCATTTACCCTTTATATACTTAAAAAAGCTTTGAGTATCTCCTTTGATATTAGTCGCCAGCTTCCTTTCATAATTCATCTTTTCCTTCCAAATGATCTTCTTAGTTTCCTTCTGTAAGTTTTTATAAGTTTCCCAATCCTCTATCTTCCCACTAGTTTAGGCTTCCATGTACGCCCTCTCTCTTGGTTTTACTTTGGCTCTGACTGCATTTGTCAGCCATGGTGTCTTTCTTCCATTTGAAAATTTATTCTTATTTGGAATATATCTGTCTTGCACTACCCTCATTTTTTGCAGAAACTCCAGACATTACTGCTCTGCTGTCCTTCCTGCTAGTGTCCCTTTCCAGTCAACCTTGCCCAGCTCCCCTCTCATGCCATTGTAATTTCCTTTATTCAACTGAATCACTGACAGATTGGAATTTAGTTTCTCCTTCTCAAATTTCAAAGTGAACTCAATCATATTG
This sequence comes from Mobula birostris, assembly GCF_030028105.1. Classification (NCBI taxonomy): domain Eukaryota; kingdom Metazoa; phylum Chordata; class Chondrichthyes; order Myliobatiformes; family Myliobatidae; genus Mobula; species Mobula birostris. The sequence continues at coordinate 30,704,829 of NC_092372.1, read as the reverse complement.
TGATCACTGTTCCTTAACCTTAAGCTCTCTTATCATCTCTGGATCATAGCACAACACCCAATCCAGCACAGCTGATCCCCTAGTGGGCTCAACAACAAGCTGTTCTAAAAAGCCATCCCAAAGATATACTACAAATCTCTCTCAAGGTCCAGCACTGGCCTGGTTTTCCCAATCCACTTTCATGCTAAAATCCCCAACAATTATCATGACATTGTCCTTCTGACATGATTTCTCTATCTCCTGCTGTAATTTGTAATCCACATCCTGGCTGCTGTTTGGAGGCCTGTATACAACTGTCATTAGAAACATAGAAACATAGAAAATAGGTGCAGGATTAGGCCATTCGGCCCTTCAAGCCTGCACTGCCATTCAGTATGATCATGGGGGATAATCCAACTCAGAACCCTGTACCAGCCTTCCCTCCATACCCCCTGATCCCTTTAGCCACAAGGGCCATATCTAACTCCCTCAGGACCCTTTAGGGTCCTTTTACCCTTGCCATTTCTTAACTCAACCTATAGAGACTCTAGACCATGTCATCCCTTTCTAACGATTTAATATTATTTCTTATACACAGGGCCACGCTACCCCACTCTACCAACTAACTTATCTTTCCGATACGCCATATATCCTTGGATGTTCAGCTCCCAATGGCAGCCATTCTTTGGCCAAATTTCAGAGATGGCCACAATGTCATACTTGCCAAACTGTAGCTGAATTTCAAGATCGTCCATTTTATTTCATATGCTGCATGCATTCAAATATAACACTTACAGTCCAGTATTTGTTGCTTTCTGTTTTAACTGCACCACGCCTCTATTGCCCTGTAACTCATCCCACTGGCTGTAATTATGCCTCATCTCCTACCTGTCCTTTCTATCATCTCTGTTGCACACTATTTTTGATTTATTTCTGTTTTCCCCTTCCTCAGCCCTATCACTCCGGTTCCCATCCCCCTGCCAAATTAGTTTAAACCCTCCCGAACAGCTCTATTAAACATGCCCACTAGGATATTGGACCCCTTTGGGTTCAGGTGTAACCCGTTCTTTTTGTACAGGTTGTACCTCCCCCAGAAGAGGCCCCAGTGATCCAGGAACCCGAAGCCCTACCCCCTACACCAGTCTCTTAGCCACACATTAATATGGCTGATCATGCTATTCTTGCGCTTGTTAGCACGTGGCACAGGCAGCAATCCCGAGATTACTACCCTGGAGGTCCTGCTTTTCAGCTTCTTTCCCAGCTCCCTGAATTCTTTCTTCAGGACCTCCTCACTTTTTCTACCTATGTCATTGGTACCAATGTGTACCAAGACTTCAAGCTGTTCCCCATCTCCCTTCAGGATACTCTGCACCCAATCCGTGTCACCCCATACCCTGGCACCTTGCAGATATCTCTATCAGGCTGACAAAACCTCTTGTCTGTTCCCCTCACTATGGAATCGCCTATGACTACCGCATTTTCTTCTCTCCCTTCTGCACTACGGAACCAGGCTCAGTGCCGGAGACCCGATCGCCGTGGTTGTCCTCTGTCAGGTCACCTCCCACAACAGCATCCAAACGAGATAATGATTACAAAGGAGGATGGCCACAGGGGTGCTCTCAACTATCTGAACTCCTCCCATCCCTTCTCTGACAGTCACCCACTTGTCTAACTCCTGCAGCCTCGGAGTGACTAACTCCTTGTAGCTCCTGACTGTCTCCTGCGCACTTTCCCTAATAAGCTGCAGGTCACCAAGCCAGAGCTCCAGATCTCTAACAGGGTCTCTCAGGAGCTGCATCTCAGTGTACCTGGCACAGATGTGGCCATCTGGGAGACTAGATGATTCCCACAATTCCCACATCTGACACCCCAAGCAAAGTACTAACCCTACAGACATGCTCTCTATTCCTCCAAAAAAAAAGTGCAAGGGAAAAAAAAACGAAGTCCACCTACCCACTTCACTCGCCAAAGCCCGTATGAGCCAAAGCCCTACCCCTCCGCCTCAGACCACTCTTTCCCATCCAACCCTTTTACAATATGGAAGTCCTAGTCATTAGGTGGAAAGTTAAAATCACCTACTATCACAACTTTATGTTTCTTGCAACAGTCTGCGATCTCTCTACAAATATGGTCCTCTAAATTACATAGACTGTTGTGTGGTATATAGTACAATCCATTAACGTGGTCATACCTTTCTTATTCCTCCGTTCTACCCATAAATCCTCACCTCATGAGCTCTCCAGTCTGTCTTTATTGAGCACTGACATGACATTTTCCCAGATTAGTAATGCCATCTCTCCCTCTTTAATCTCTCCCACTCTAATCTCTCCCACTCTATCACTTCTAAAACAACAGAACCCTGAAACATTGAGCTTTCAGTTCTGCCCCTAATGCAACAAGTCTCACTAAGCTCATGATGCTCTAAGCTCATCTACCTTTCCTACAAAACTTCTCATCTATAGTCTTGACTCACATTAAATTTAGAAAAAGTCAAGACCTCAGCTCTTTCATTTTTAGTACAATTGTAACATAGCCCTGGTTTACTAAACCTGAACTTATTTTTTAAGATCCAACTAAAGTTTACTCTACCTAAATTTTAAGATTTCAATATGTTTATTCAAAGTTTCAAATACTTCTGCTTGCAGTACCACTGACTCCCTGTCTGACAATACTATTCACTGGAATATGAGAGCTCAATTATTGATCATGATCTTTGATTCCTTATTCAGCCTTGTTGTGCAGGAGACCTTTGTTGACCTTCAGTTCTGAGTTCACCTTCCACCGTTTGAACCTAGCTAGCTGGCAAAATTGGATTTAAATTAAGATTACGTACACCGAACTCCAGGCCAAGATAGTGGAAGGGCTGATTCAATTTTAAATTGCCTTAAAGGGTATTCGGTCTATACTGGAAGTGCACTCACTGCCTCATTGATTGGAAATATCCTAGGTGCATGCTTGAACTGGTTAGGTCCTTCGTACGTGTGGAACAGTAGGGGATTTGGCTCTTACTTAACATTTTTTTTCTAAATTTCATTTCAAATCATTACATCACATATTATTTATGCTGCAGTAGTTTGGCTAAATGTTTAACAGCCAAACAATTGTCCTTAAGGAGAAGTCAGGAGGCAGCAAATAAGAGGGTAAGTTAAAATCCTTGTTACTAAACTTATACAGTACCAGAATTGGCAGCCTCTTCTGCCTCCATAAGGGCTCTTCTCTCCAGATTAGAACTGTATCATAATTTTCTTTCTCTTGGCTGGTAGTAATAGTGCGATCACTCAAGTCGACTATAACCAAGGGATTATTCCCCTAATGGCGAATGCCAGTGCATGACTTTATTTAACGTAGGGAGGCTGATGCATAGTCAGCCACCAGACAGTCCTTGGCACATTGGGATCAGGGTCCAGTGGTGTGGAATGCAAGACAACTGGGGATGCCTCACTGCTGCAATCTTCCTCCACTTCATCACTGTTGGGATTTGTCATCATCTTTCGTCAGCTCAATCACTAAGGTCTTGGTTGGATCATTCTTTGCCTGGAACTTCTGCCCTGACTTTACTGCTATGGGTGGCCCTACCTGGAGCTAAGCTTCAGACAGCATCGCTCTCAGGACATTAGGAACTCACAAGCCTCTCCACCATGACAAAGTAATGGTCTTCAGAGAAGACCCTCTTGGCCAGTACTTTGGGTTGCTTCTACTCCAGTTGTATAGCTTTTGAGGCAAATCCACAGACTCCGTCACAAGTGGACCAGGAGATGTATGAAAGATGCAAACACGAGAAATTCTGCCGATGCTGGAAATCCAAAGCAACCCACACAAATGCTGGAAGAACTCAGTAGGTCAGGCAGCATCTAAGGAAGAGTGGATACAGTTGACATTTTGGGCCAAGACCCTTCCCTGTATGAAAGAACAAAGCTTTGGTACAAAGAGTGGGTTAGTTTTAGAGGGAGTGCACAAGTGGAATTAGATGATTCTGCAGAATATGTACGGTATCTTTTGAGGCATCAGCTATATGAAACCCATCTCTCAGAACCAGACAGGAAAGCATGCATTAGCCTGATTATCAATGAGCTTTGTGATGAAACTGAGGTCCTGATTTTCCAACATTTCTTCAGATGGTCACTGTAGGCAAAGATGTATTTCATCATCCTAGCCTACCCCTGTTCAATACCTCGAAATTGCTTTTACGCTGTTTACTGTTCACTTTACATTGCCTCTACTTCCTCAGGAGGGCAAAGGTATTTGCATGTCCTGTCAACCCTTACCAACTTCTTTTGATGCATCACAGAAAGTATTCTATCTGGAAGCACGGTGGCTTGATATGGCAACTGCCCTGCATGTGATCGCAAGAAACTGCAGAGAGTTTGGAAGCAGCTCAGCACATCATGGAAATCAACCTCTCCTCTGTGGACTCTGTCCAGACTTCTGACTGCCACAGTAAAGCAGCCAGCATAATCAAAGACCCAGCCAGCCTGGACATCCTCCTTCTCCCCTCTCCCACCCCCCATTCCAGAAGATACAAAAGCCTGAATGCACGTACCGCCAGGCTCAAGGACGGCTTCTATCCTACTGTTAGCAAACTCTTGAGCAGATCTCTTGGACAATAAGAGAGACTTTGGACTCACAATCTACCTTGTTATGCTCTTACACTTTATCGTTTACCTACTCTGCACTTTTCCTGTAACTTTTACACTTTATTCTACATTGTTATTGTTTTACCTTATTCTGCCTAATGATTCGATCTGTATGAACTGCATCAAGACACGCTTTTCTACTGTACGTGTTACAGTAATAAACCTGTACCAACTCCAATGACTTGGGCTTCAACATTTCCACTTATTTCTTCGGGCCTCTCCTGAGCTCCTCAACTACCATCCAGGTAGTGTAGCTGATCATACTGGCCCTCTAGCAGGCAGCATCCAGGGATGCAAATTGCAATGACCTCACCCTGATACGATAACATCCATAGGTGTGATTTGCTGCTGTGGTCCTGCTGCTGTCCTTGCTGATAACAGGCAAGATGCTCTACGTTGGGTTAAAGCAGCAAGCAATCTGCTGGCAGAACTGAGTGGGCCGAGTAGTGTTGGAGAGGTGGAGAGGAATTGTCTACGATTTGGATTAAAACCCTGCATTGGGTCTGAGAGTGGAGGGGTGAGGTGGCTGGTGTAAGAAAGAGGGGAGCGTGGCGAGGAAAGAGTCCAAGGCATCTGCTGTATGGAGGAGGGCAGGCTGACTGCACCAGCCAGGGAGAGGAGCAGGGTAAAATTGGAAGAGTGCCAATTGAATGTAGATGGAGGCAGACAAAGAAAGGTGAAAGGATATGGAGGAGACAGATGGAGCAAAGTGGGGAACTGTGAAGATTGGAGACAGCTGCTGGAGGAAGATGAGCTCAGACTCCTGCCCACTGAAGCACAGCTTCGGATGGGATTGTCAGTGCACGTGGACCTAATGGCTATAAAGAAGGGGATTCAGGGATGGGATGGAGAGTCACACTTCAATGGCACACTTCTTCATGCCCTTTTGGAGGAGGTCAGGAGAAAGACGCAGGCATACTGCAGCTGACTGTCAGGAGGGCACTCAGATTTGAGGAGGGAGGGAGAGGTGGTAATGAAAGAAAACTAAAATACAAATCACTCCAAGGTGTGATTCTTCCTGTAATTAGAACAATGCAGGAAGTCATTTCATGCCATCACTTTTTCAAGGTAGGTGCTCTGATTCTTCTAATTATGGTTCACAAAATGTAGACTTCCTTCAGGCATAATCCAAATCAATAGCATGAGTGCGCGCGCACACACACACACACACACACACACACACACACACACATGCAGACATTTGGAGCTCTCTTTGTATATGGGTGCCTAACATGGCAAGGTAAAGAATAGTCATATAATGTGCCTTTTCTTCTGCTCCAAGTCTCTTGAGGATTTAATTCCACACCCATTGCTACAGATGATCTTGCTAATGTCTTAAAGAAGTTTTTCAGACTGAATTACATCATTCTCTGCTAAATTTCTTACTGTCTAGAGGTGCCTGGTTGAGTGTCTTTTGCTGCTGTAGTCTAAAGTTTCAACATGTGCATACAGAGGTGCTCTTCTGTACACCACTATAATGTGGTTATTTGAATTACTATTACCTTCCTGTTAGCTTGAACCAGTCTGGCCATTCTCCTCTGACCTCTCTCATTAACAAGGCATTTTCACTCATAGAACTGCTACCCACACGATTTTTTTTTTGTTTTTTTGCACCATTCTCTGTTAACTCTAGAGAACATTGTGTATGAAAATCCCAGAAGATCAGCATTTTCTGAGATAATCGAGCCATCATCTTGGTACCAACAATCAGTCCATTATCAAAGACACTTAAATCACATTTCTTCCCCATTCTGATGTTTGATCTGAGCAACAACTGAGCCTTTGACCATATCTGCATGCTCTTATGCATTGAGAAACTAACACATATTTGGCTGTTTCGATATTTGCATTAACGAGCAGGAGTACAGGTGTACCTGAAATAGTGGCCACTGTGTGTATAGTTTGCATAGAAGACATATTAAAAATAGCATTGCGATTAAATTAAATGAAGTTTAAAATCATATCCACAATGCAACTGAATTTCTAAGCCCTGATCTTTTTGCACAATGTCAAGAGCAAGAGTTGCTACCATAACCTTCAAAGCATGAAAACCTAGAAACAATGTCCATGACATACTGTAGAAGCTGACAGCTGTGTTCTAAATAATGGAATTTTAGTATGAAACATATTATATACAATTCGATCCTTGTCATGTCTTCTATGTCATCCACGCTGTGTTAAAGTGGTTCATTACGATTATGACAGTGCTGGAATAGATATTCCACTCACATTTTTCACCTTTGCACGTTGGTGATAGCTGCCTGCCACCTGCTGTTGCTTATAGACAAAAAAGGAAAAAACTGAAAGAAGGCAGTGGTTTATATTATTTTTAATTGGTATGAACTTCAAGATATTTTTGTTAAGAAAATTGCACATGAAAAATAGGCTCATAAACCATGCAAAGAAATGCAAATTGAATGCCAGAGATTTAGGATAAGGTCAGAATAAACACTCTCATTAGGCTATGAAATATATTGTTAAAGTGACCAGAGAGATGTCAGAAACATTTAAGAATGAATAGTGTGAAAATGAGGTAAAAGAATTGGAATCTCTCACAACTTTGGAATTTTTTTTTATTTTTACTTTTCTGCTGAAGATTTAACATAATTATTTCCATCTTCTGCTTGTACTTCATTCAGTCTCAGTTCCTTTATTAGCACATTTTTAATTTTAGATTTCCAACATCTGCCATTCTCTTCCACTTACTATCCTCTTTCAACTGGTTTCATCACCACTTTAGATCTTGCATAGAGCTGGCATGGTCACTGGACACTGCCATAGCAACGTCCTCCTTCAATGCTGTAACCATTCTGTGATTCAAAGAAACATCACTATTTATTCCAACATTTTCTGCTTATAGTATATCAGAGATGATCAGGCAATTAGCACTGTTGCTCACATGAAGGAAAACATCTAAAATGGACTATGGTTACGGATCCCACTGCCCACCTGAAAATCACTGCTCCAGTTGCCTCCATCTCTCGTGGTTGTGGGCAAGTGCCTGGGTTACAGCAAAGCTCTCTGGTCCACTCTGCAATGTTGTCTGTCCATTTCTTCCCCTGTCTGCTCCCTTTTCTCTTCCCCTCCACCGTCCCCTACAGAATAGTCTTTGAGAGTCCACCTGATCTTGTTACGTGGCCATACCATCTCAGTTTCCTCTTCTTTACTGTGGGCAGCTGATCTTCGTAGTGTCTCATGCTTCATCACTTGAGACGTGGTCTGTATAGGAGATGCTGAGGAGCATTTTGAAGCATCTCATTTCCACTGCCACTGCCCAGATCTTTTTTAGCAGTTCTGCTGTCAAAGTCCATAATGCACATGCATATAAGAAGATGGAGAGCACCAATGCATGCAGGAGTTTCAAATTGGATCTGAGAGTGATGTTATTGTCTCTCCAGATGGGTTTTAGTTTAGTCAGCGTTGTAAAGATTACAGGCGTTGATACTTCTTAGTTGATGGTGCCAAGATTCTTGATCCATCTGACAGTCTCCATTTCTTGTCCACTGACTGTGGTTTTTGTCGTGATTGGCTCCTCACTGTTTCTCATCAGCTTGGTTTTCTCTGCACTGATCTCCATGCCATATCTGGTAGATGTATCGTCCAGACAATTCACAAGGCAGGCCACCTCCTGCCACCAATGTCATTGGTGAACCTGAAGCTGGTTATGATCTGTCCTCCAATGCTGACTGTGCCAAAGTTGTCTTCCAGGGCATCTGTCATTAGATGTTCTAGGAAAATGTAGAACAGCGTGGGTGAAAGGAGACCGCTATGTCAGACTCCAACTGATGTGCGGAACCACCCTCTAGCTGTGCTTTGCACAAGCCGCACTGCTAATTCGGTGCAGAGCTGCTTCATGGTTTTGACCAGCTTCTGGCCAATGTTTTATCTCTTCATTGTGGCTCAGAGTGCATCATGCCATACCCTGTAAAATGCCTTCTTGAAGTTTAGGAACACGTGGAAGATGTGCTGATGACGTTGGTTGTATTTCCTGCACAGGACTCGGAGGGTGAATATCTGTTTTGTTGTATTTCTTCCACTTCTGAATCCAGCCTGCTCTTTGGCGATAAATGGATTATTTAATCAATCAATTCTTCCTGAGTCAGAAATTCTATGTGATCCTATACTTAATATTGACTGTACTGGGAATCATATTTTTGCAATATGGTAACTTCTATTTGTAACTTCTTGCATAATACATGGATTAAGATTTCCACTATCTTTAAAGGAAAAACAGTATGCATCCTATATGTCACATCAGTTCCAGTTTACAATCTACAGTAAATTTATGCAGTGGTGACTTCTGATCAGCTGGAAAGCAGGCAAAATTTTTTTGTAAATGGAATTTAATCCCAGCCGATACAAAGTGTTGCATTTGGGAATTCAAATAGCGGCAGGGTGTAGAGGAGTGCTAAAGAATATTGATAACCAAAGGGACCTTACGATGCAAGTCCATTGTTCCCTGAAAGTGGTAACACAGATAACATGGTGAAGAAGACAATTTATCACGCTTGCCTGCATAGGTCAAGGCTTACTGTATAAACGTTGTGATGTTCTGTTACAACTTTACAGAACACAGGTTGGACCATACTTGAAATATTATGTGCAGATCTGATCAACGCACTACAGGAAGAATATGGTTGCACTGGAGAGAACGAAGAGCAGATTCATCATGATGGTGCCTGTTTTAGAGGATTACAGTTATGGGAAGTGATTGAGTAGGCTGGGTTTATTTTCCCTGGAGTGAAGGAAGCTGAGGGGTAACCAGTTGAGTTATATAAAATCAAAAAGGGCATAGTTAGGGTAAATAGTCAGCAGCACCCACCAAATGCTGGAGGAACTCAGCAGGTCAGGCAGCATCTATGGAGGGGAATAAACAGTCGACATTTCAGGCCGAGACCCTTCATCAGGATTTATTTGGTAGACTGTCAGAATTTTTATCCCATGATAAGGTGCCAAATGTTTAAGGCAAGAGGAAACTCTTGTGGAGATCTGAGGAGAAAAGATTTTTAAAGTAGCAGATAGCTAGAGCTTTCTATTAGAGGAGGTTCTGAAATTAGATGCACACTACATTTAACAGAGACTTAGACAGGAAAAGAGACAGCAAGGCCCAGAAGGCTACAATTCCTAAGAAGGGTGAGTGGGAATAGAGTGAATGAGTAAAAACATGGGCATGTACATGGACGTACAGACAGAAAGGCTTGTTTCAGTGATGTATGACCTATCACTGAATGAATCTTCAGATAGTTTACATTGATTCTGTACTCTTAATCCTAAAAAAACCTTCATTCCTTTAAAATGAAGTTGATCCAACCAAGTATTATGTTAGCATGTAAAGATCACACCGCTGTGAATAAACAAGAAAGAATTCATATGATTTGTTTCATATGCTGGCATTAACTGCAGAATTAAGTAGTTGCATTTGTGTAATCACTCATGACATCAGGATGTCCTAGAATTCTATAGAGTCAGTGAAGTGTAGTCAGTGTTATAATGGTAAATAATGCAGCGGCTAATTTGTGCAAAGATGGCAGATGCTGTAAGGGGATAATAAAATGAAATCTCATGATGACAGACTGACACGAGGAAATGTTCTTTCTCACACTTCACTGCATGTTTTGATGTATAAATCTGAACCTGAATTTCAGAGGAAAGGTACTTGTGTACCTTTCCAAGAACAATAGCTTATGCATGGTCTTATAACTCAAATGAAAAATCATATTCCTTTTGGTCTTTTTTTGCATAAAACAGAACAGTACAGCATGAAACAATCCATTTGGCTCACGATATTGTGCTGACTTTCTATCTTACTAAGCTAACTCTTCCCTCCCACTTAGCCCTCCATTTTCCTTTATCTAATGGCCTTTCATACATGTTCAGTAGTCTAAAGGTTTATTTTTTGTCATTCCCATTCTGACCACTGTCTTTGTTTCCCTGCATTGTTCCAATGTAAGTTCAAGGACTATTACTTCATTTTCCAGCTGAACTCACTTCCATCTTTTCAACTCAACATCGCATTTAACAAATTCAGCTAACAAACGACTTCTAGCATTAACAATTTATTCTGTTTTCTGGCAAATTCAGCTTTTATTTATTTTCCACTATTTGCTCCACACTTTCGATATGCACTACTATCTGTACCATTTGCTTTTAACCAGACTTACACCCACTTTATTCATTCACTCTCTTCTGATATCCACCCACCACATCTTGCCTTCACCCTTCCCATTTGCTCCACAACTTAAAAGTTCAAGTTCAAGTTTTATTGTCGTTTATACAGCTAAATCAAACAGCATTCCTCCAGGACCGAAGTGCAAAACACAATACATAACACATAGAGTCATGATAGCACATGCAGTCACAAAGTAATAATATTAGCACAAGTGCCTGAGAGGCATGCCCTGAAGATTGATGGTGCATGAAATGTTACCCTGGAACCACCTTGGATAGGCACAAAACATACTGAAGTATCTATTACTCTACAGCTATTGTTTTAAATTCTAATGCAAGGTGATTGAGCTGAGACATTAACTCTGCGTCTCCCTCCATACCTACTGACTGACCTTAAAATTCCTAGTATTTTCTATTTTGTGAAGGAAGGGAACAAATCTCATCCTGCCTGGTCTTCTGCAGTTCAATGAATCACAAAAATGGTTGAATGACTGACATTTATTTCACTTAATCAGCTTTTAATTAATTGAAAGATTTTATTTGCTAATGAATTTGGACTTTGAAGTTACATTCGGGTTTGCAGAGGCTAACATCCTTCCATAATTTACAATTTTTGGAAATAACAAAGTCTTTGCACAAGAAAGTTTCACATATTAAAGACACTGCTGAGTTAGATAGCAAAGATAAAGACAAAATGAATCAAGAAGTAGTATCAACATAGATTTGAATCTACTGCTCCAGTCCACCCAGCTGAAAATGGGTACTGGCAAATGCCGGGGGTTAACCTCGCGATAGACTGGCGTCCTATCCGGTGGGGGTGGGGGGGCTAGTCATGGACTCTCAGTCGCTTCACACCACAGAAACCGGCATAAGCACCGGCCTGATGGGCCACAAGGCTCGGGACAGTCTTTAACTTTAATCTAAATATCCCTTAAAAATCCCTGATATATCTGCCTCTACCAACCACCACCCCACCCCCAGGCATCTGCCTCTCTCTCCCTCTCTCCTCTCTCTCTCTCTCTCTCTCTCTCTCTCTCTCTGTAAAAAACTTGCCACTCACATCTCCTTTTGATTTTACCACCTCTCACTTTAACTGCATGCCCTCTGATTTTAGTCATTTTAAACCTGAGTAGATGCAATTTATAATGAATTCTTTTTTAATATTATTTAAGTGCATGAAAATAAAATACTTCACTGAATTTATTTTAACAACAGAAGAAATTCATAAGAATTACCTACAATAATACGTTCAACATTTTCTTTTTGATTTATTGGTTCCTAGTGTAATTATATTCTTCCTCTTCTTGCAACTGTTTTTTAAGTCTGTTCCATATAATTCACAAGGAAGCTTAAATAACATGGTTGAAATGCTGAATATTTCACCAAATTTCAATTCCCTCTGGGATAATAGTGAATGATAGTCCAATCCTTAAAAGCATGAATCAGTTTTGCATCCATGCTATTAAAACCACAGCTCCTTGTGGCAATTGCTAATGTCCTGCAGCTTTTTCCATAATGGAAGCTGTACTCACAGATAAACAGTATTCAAATCTGATCCCAGAAGCTGTTATTATTTGAAATCTGGTTGCATTTTGTGTCAGGTCAAGCTGAACCAACAGGGTGAAGCTCATCTCCATAGTTACATGATCTGATTTCATTTGATCTGCTCCATTAATTTTTCCACAGTTATTTAGTTTCATAATAACTAACTTGAATATATTATCAAAGCATGTATTTTCCTATGATATATAATGTAGTTTTTTCTCATAAATCACTAGATAACACAAAGTTATTATCAAAACATTTTAGTCTGTTCAAAATCAGAATCAGGTTTAATATTACTGACATATGTCATGAAATTTGTTATTTTACAGCATAATTACTTATTAAAAAAATTCATAATTTATACACACACATATATATATTCAGTGAATTCTGGTTAATTGGGACACATCAGTACCAGTACATTTTGGCCAAATTAAGCAGATGTCCCAATTAGCCGAAGTTTAATGGAAAGAGTTAAAAAGATATAAAATAGACAAGCTACTGTTTAATTGAGCAACAAATTGTATATTTAAGTGAAATACAGAACACTATCAATACCACTACAGTACTATAAACTGTGCGTTAGCTTCTAATAGTTATTGACGGATGAATTCATCCAGTGTGCAATGGTGTGTTCTGTTAATTGACTGTGAATGAACAAAATCAGCACAGACACCTTGTGCAGATAATGGATTGCCTTCAAAAAATGCTTTTAATGACAGGAATTTCAAGATGTGCTATCTAAGCTCTTCTGGAGTAGCACATAGAAATGGGCAAGAGGATCAGAAATGCAGTGGTTGGCCATAGAAACCAAATGCAGAAGATGAGAGATATATCAAACTGACATCTCTCCAAAATTGGAAGTCTACCACTGCTATCAGTCTGAACTCACAGAAACAACTGGAACCCAAGGACACCCCTCCATAGTCTGGAGAAGTCACGTCAGGAATGCTCTTCATGGAAGAGTTGGGGCCGAAAAGCCATTCCTCCAATGTGGAAACAAAGCCAAAGCACTCATTAATGCACAAAAACCCAAGGACTAGGGGGCTAAACAACAGCCACAAGTGCTCTGTACTGACGAGTCAAAATTTTAAATGTTTTGCTCAAACAGGAGGCAGTTTGTCCACAGAAGATCTGGAGAGCAGCTGCACGGGTGAATGTCCGCAGCCAACCGTGAAGCATGGTGGAGATTCTCTGCAGGTTCGGGGCTGCATTTCTGCAAATGGAGTTGGTGGTCTGGTCAGAATTAATGAAATCCTCAATGCTCAGAAGTACAAATAGATTTTCACCCATCATGCAAAACCATCAAGGAGGTGTCTGATCAGTCCTAGCTTTATTTTGAAACGGAACAATGACCGCAAACACATGGCCAGGTCATAAAGCATTACCTTCAGCAAAAAAAAAGAACAAGGAGTTCTGCAACAGATGGTATAGCCTCCACAGAGACATGATCTCAATGTCATTGAGGCTGTCTGGGATTACCTGGAAAGACAAGAAGGTGAGGCAGCCAAAGTCTACAGGAGAACTGTGACAAGTTCTCCAAGATGCTTGGAACAACCTACCAGTCGAACTTATAAGACTGCACGACAGTGTACTTAAGAGAATTGATGTAGTTTAAAAGGCAAAGGATGGTCACACCACATACTGGTTGATTTATTTTTTTCTATTTACTGCTCTTTATAATAATTTTTTATATTTAGAAACTTAATTTCATTATTTTAAAGCATCTTCGCTTTACATTTTATGAGCCTAAGACTTTTGCTGAGTACTGTATGTCATTAAGGAGAAATAACTCTGCCATCGTGGAACAATATATCCTACATTTCAGATACCTCCAGTAAATGGCATAGCCTATTCATATTCCCCTACCTTCTCACCGCAGCCTGTACTGAGGATTATACTGTATTTTATTGTTATAAATATGGAAAATAATGATTGCAGCTAATTTGAAGTAATAATATTGGGCATATATTAAGTGTCCAAGGAGTAAATGAATCCATGAGGGTCATGACCTGACCTTACAATCCCAACAAGTTGCTTGGCTCAGCTCCGTTTCAAGTGGGATTGTTGAAGTGTCAATCCAGCATATTGTCACAAAGTTGAATTTATAATTAACTTAGACTAAAATTCCATTTTCCTTTCTGCTTTATTACCAATGCTGATTTGAGAAATAGACTATATTTCACTTAAAATGTTTCAGTTGTTAACAGCTGAGGGAATTATGGGTGGTACAGCCCAAAATTTGTCCTGATAGTGGACAAGGCCTCCTACCAAAAGCAAAGTTGTAAAATTGCCATTTTAGCTGTTACTAAAGCAGCCATTTGAAGTTTTCCACTTATTTTCTGCTTTAAAGCACATACAAAATCCCACAAAAGAAGGAATCTGTGAAGATTCTATTTTATACTATTTATCACAGGTGTAAAATTGACATGGCACCTGCTTCTAATTAGATTGAAAATGTCAAACTTCTAGTTTTCTGGTTGGAGGTCAACAGGTTGAGCTTACAGTTTACTGTAAAATTGTACTATAATTTCAGCCCTAATCTCTCTGATCATTTTCTTCTGCTTCATTGCAATACCAAAGATCTTTCCATTATGTGAACCGGCTGTCAGAGATTCTTTGAACAAGATTTCAATCTTCCTGTGTCAAAATAATTAAGGCTAATAACTAGAAAGCCTTATTGTAATTATTTTTCCACTTCAATCTAGGAAGACACAGGTTTTGAGCACAAAAAATAACTACTGATGTATTGAACAACGGCTCTGCCTTAAAAATATTTTGTACCATCCAAAGTGAGAACTGCTCAGAAGAAAAAGTCAAAGAAAAAAAAGACAGGGTGTCTTAATGTGAGTTTTCTGCTTCATCAACTTGCAAACATCTGCTCGAATAAAGTATACATTTAAGTAATCTGGGGCAGGCAAACCTGCAGTGTATTTCCTTGGATATGACTTAACTTACCCATGCAAATGAAAAGCAACAATCACAAAAGCAAGCATATGATATCTGTAAGAACCACCAGCATCTAAGCTAGGAATCAACTTCAAAATTCAAAGTTCAAAGTAAATTTATTATCCAAGTATATATATGTCACCAAATGTACCCTGAAATGAACTTTCTTACAGGCACTCACAGTAAACACAAAAGAATCAATGAAAAACCACACATAACGAAGACAGATAAAACAACCAAGGTACAAAAGAAAAACAACAAGCTGAGTAATTACAAAAATAATAATAATAATAATAAATAAATAATAAATATCAAGAACATGAGTTGTAGAGTATTTAAAAGTGAGCCCATAGGTTGTGGAATCAGTTGTATGCTTTTCCATCCAGGGGCACTGGTGTTCTCATACCATGCAGCCATCTGCACATTCCACCACTCTTGCATGGAAGTTTGTCAAAGTTCTAGATGACATGCCGAACCTGTGCAAACTTCTAAGAAAGTAGAGGCACTACGGTGCCCTTTTTTGTAATGGGACTTATATGCTGAACCCAGGACAGGTCCTCTGAAACGATAACGCCAAGGAATTTACAGTTGGCAACTCTCTCCACTTCTGATCCCCGAATGAGTATTGGCTCATGGTCCTCCAGTTTTTTCCTCCGATAGTCAATAATCAGCTCTTTGGTTTTGTTGACATTGAGTGAGTGGTTGTTGTTGTGGCATCATTCAACCAGATTTTGAATCTGTCTCCAATATGCTGATTTGTCATCACCTTTGATTCAACCAACAACAGTGGTGTTGTTAGCAAACTTAAATATGTCATTGGAGTTGTATTTAACCTCACAGTCATAAGTATAAAGTGAGCAGAGCAGTGGCCTAAGCACACAGCCTCGTCACGCACCTGTGCTGAGGGAGATTGTGGAGGAGATGTTGTTGCCAATTCAAACTGTCAGGGGTCTACAAGTGAAGAAATTGAAGATCCAGTTGCACAAGGAGGTAATAAGACCTACCACTTGGAGCCTATTGATTTGCTTTGAAAGGATGATAGTATTGAAAAGAGCTGTAGTCAATGAACAGCATCCTATAGTTAGTTGAAGAAACCTACCAGTTTATTCAGTACTTACCTATTCCAATAATCAATTAGATCGGTGGTGTATTTCAGCTGTGTTTACAATGAGTTCTATTCACCTGAATACATTTGTATGCCAAAAAATCTAAGGCTCTGAATTTACAATGGTACATCCAGTTCTCTAACTTCCATTAATTTCTCACCCTCCCCTTCTCAATTTTTCCATTCCCCATTATGGCTTCTCCTTTCTCTTCTTCTCATCTGCCCATCACCTCCCTCCGGTGCTCCTCTTCCTTCCCTTTCTCCCAAAGCCACTTTCCTCTTCTATCAGATGCTATCTTCTTCGGCCCTTTACCTCTTCCACCTATCATCTCCCAGATTCTCACTTCATTCCCCCCCCCCCAACTCATCCCACTTTGATCCAGACACCCCAGTGAGATAAAACACTTAGGTCCGTTCCTTGGATAAAGAACTTAAGTTAGGGATAGTCAGAATGGTCTTGTTAAAGGCAGGTCATGCCTTATGAACCTGATTGAATTCTTTGAGAATGTAACAAAACACCTTGATGAAGGTAGACCAGTGGATGTAGTGTATATGGGTTTCAGTAAGGCATTTGATAAGGTTCCCCATGCAAGGCTCCTTCAGAAAGTAAGGAGGCATGAGATCCAAGGAGACCTTGCTTTGTGGATCCAGAATTGGCCTGCCCACAGAAGGCAAAGGGTGTTTATAGATGGTTCATATTCTGCATGGAGGTCCGTGACCAGTGGTGTTCTGCAGGGATCTGTCCTGGGACCCCTCCTCTTTCTGATTTTTATGTAACATGCTGTAAGGTTTCACAGCTAATGTAATGGCCTCTCTGTAAGGTTTCACTGATAATGTAATGGTTTCTCTGTAGCAGCAATGTTTGTGTTATGACTAGAGATAACGGGGCTTTGGAATGTGGGGACTATCCAATGAGAGGAATGTTGTTCTTTCTTGTGAATTTGGAAGAGAGATTTTCGCGGTCTTTGGTCGGCGAGAGGAGAAGAAGGAAGACACAGGTGGAGAGAGCTGGTAGACTACTGGACGGAGTGGACCGGGAGCGAGGGTCCAAAGGTCAGCGACGCTCGGAGGAGGTCGATGGTTGATGAATGGCTGTATCAGTGAGCTCCAACGTGCACTTTTGACTTTTTCCTTAAAATGGGCCCTTTTTCTTTTTATTTTCTTTACTAACCTTATATTCAGATTAAGATT
The DNA here is from genome assembly GCF_030028105.1 of Mobula birostris. Taxonomy (NCBI): domain Eukaryota; kingdom Metazoa; phylum Chordata; class Chondrichthyes; order Myliobatiformes; family Myliobatidae; genus Mobula; species Mobula birostris. The sequence goes on along the minus strand of NC_092372.1, from coordinate 30,687,258 downwards.
TATAAAGTTCAATCACTTATTTGCATGTGGTGTACTGTCTGATATTTTGCGGTGCTGATTTGTAACCAGCCAACACATCATGCAGCATCCACACAAATGAGATTTCTCAGATTGACTGGGCCAGAAGTTGTCTTCCCCTGGATGAACATGTGCTAGCCGAACCTGAGGTATACATTTATAAATGACCTGGATGAAGAAGTAGAAGGGTGGGTTAATAATGTTGCTGATGACACAAAGATTGGGGGTGTTGTGGATAGTCTGGAGGCTCGTCAGAGGTTACAGCGGGACAGCGATAGGATGCAGAACTGGGCTGAGAAGTGGCAGATGGACTTCAACCTATATAAGTGTGAAGTGGTTAATTTTGGTAGGTCCGATTTGGAGACAGAATATAATATAAATTGTAAGACTCTTGGCAGTGCGGAGGACCTGAGAGATCTTGGGGTCCGTGTTGATAGGACATACAAATCTGCTGCGCAGGTTGACAATGTTGTTAAGAAGGTGTATGGTATGTTGGCATTCATCAACCATGGGATTGAGTTCAAGAGCTGTGAGCTACTGTTATGGCTATATAAGACCCTGGTCAGATCCCACTTGGAGTACTGTGTTCAGTTCTGGTCACCTCACTACAGGAAGGATGTGGAGACTATAGAGGAGACTTACAAGGACGTTGCCTGGATTGGAGTGCGTACCTTATGAGAATAGGTTGAGTGTACTTAGCCTTTTCTCCTTGGAATGACGGAGGATGAGAGGTGACCTGATAGAGATGTATAAGATGCTGAGAGGCATTGATTGTGTGGATAGCCAGAGGCTTTTTCCCAGGGCTGAAATGGCTAACACAAGGGGGCATAGTTCTAAGGTGCTTGGAAATAGGTACAAGGGGGATGTCAGGAGTAAGTTTTTCACCCAGAGAGTGGTGGGTGCATGGAATGCACTGCGGGCGGCGGTGGTGGAAGCGGATACAATAGGGTCTTTTAAGAGCCTCTTAGATAGGCACATGGAGCTTAGAGAAATAGAGGGCTATGCATTAGGGAAATTCTAGGCAGTTTCTAGAGTAGATTAAATGGTCGGCACAACATTGTGGGCCGAAGGGCCTGTAATGTGATGTAAGTTTCAATGTTCTATGTTCTATGTACTCATGCTAAAGAAACACAACAAGCAGAAAATCAAGTATATTTTATCTACAAGAAGCAGTGCTATCTCACCAACTCAGAGTTATAGATGAAGTGTTTCTTTCCAGAAGGCATTTGATAACTTACCATTTAAATGTTAAATTTGCAACCTCTGCAACCGGATTCTCAACTTCCTCACTTTCAGACCCCAGTCGGTTCAGATTAGCAAAAACATCTTCACAGTCACCATCAGTACAGGTGTATCACAAGGCTGTATGCTTAGCCCCTGCTCTATTCATTTTATACTGATGATCATGAGGCTAAGCACAGCTCCAATGCCATATTTAAGTTTGCTGATGACACCACTATTGTTGGTGACACATCATGACACCAAGATTGGGGGTGTAGTGGACAGCAAGAAAGACTATCAGTGCTTGCAGTGGGATCTAGACCAGCCGGGAAAATGGGCTGTAAAATTGCAGATGGAATTTAACGCAGACCATGCATGGTGTTGCATTTCGGTAGGACCAGCCAGGCAAGATCTTCCCAGGGAAGATCTTATACCGTGTACAGTAGGGTACTGAGGAGTACAAAGGGATCTGGGAATACAGGTACATAATTCACTGAAAGTGGTGCCACATAGGGTCATAAGGAAAGCTTTTGCCACATGGGCCTTCATAAGTCAAAGCATTGAGTACAGGAGATGGGATGTTATGTGGAAGTTGTATAAGGTATTGGTGTGGCTTGAGTATTCTGTGCAGCTTTGGTCACCTACATATCGGAAGGATGTAAATGAGGTTGAAAGAGTACTGAGAAAATTTACGAGGATGTTGGCAGGTCTGGAGGACCTGAGTTATATAGAAAGATTGAACAGTTTAGGACTTTATTCCTCGGAACATAGAAGATTGAGAGAAGATTCGGTAGAAGTGTACAAAATTATGATGGGTATAGACATTTTCCACGGTGGTTGGGTGGGACTACAACCAGAGATCATGGGTTAAGGGCGAAAGATGAAAATATTAAAGGGAACATGAGCAGAAACTTCCTCACTCAGAGGGTGATGAGAGTGTGGAATGAGCTGCCAGCAAAAGTGGTGCATGTGAGCTCCACTTTAATGTTTAAGAGAAGTTTGGATAGGTACATGGATGGTAAAGGTATGGAGGGCTATGGTCCCAGTGCAGGTTGTTGGGAGTAGGCAGTTTAAAAGGCTCGGCATGGATTAGATTGGCTGATGGGGCTGTTTCAATGCTGCACTTTTCTATGACTCTATGATATGATCTTTGTCAAGCAAAATCTGTATTTACAAGCAGCTGCTGCATCAGTCACCTGCTGACCAAATGAAAGTGACGCTGTGCTTTTAAAAGGACCTTTCCAATACACTGCTCAGTGGGTGGTATGAGAAAGCGTGTGGGTCTCCTGGGTACACCTCATCTCACTGTAAAGTGGGTGATCACAACCTATTATCAGCAGTAATCGGGTTCACAGATCGAGCAGCTTATAATCTATGCTTATAACTTACAGAAGCTCAAATTATTACACAAGTCTACAAGTAATGATCACTTTCTCACAAAAGTTTCAAGGACAGAGTTTTTAAACTTAATTTTTATACCCTATGGAACAAAACATTAAATCACACATGATGATCAGCGTGATATACTGTACATCTCATTTTATTGTGACTTATTAGTGAAGATCAAAACTTCAGCCTTTTGTTTCAATCTCTGCTGTTAAATAATGATGCTGATGATACGAGCATCCACGGGAAATACAAATATTATAATAGATTCTGCTTTAATAATCACGATGGCATAAGAACAGCCTCTTTAGCTCACAATGTCTGTACTGGACACAATGCCAAACTAAACCAGATCCCTTCTGATTGTATGTAAACCACATCCCTCCAATCTCTGCATTTTCATGGCATCTAGCTAAAGGCCTCTTGAATGAGATGATCATATCTGTTTTCCCTGGCACTCCTGGCAGCCAGGTCTAAACACTGACCACTCCACATGTAAAAAAACTTGCCCCACACATCTCTTTTAAACTTTCCCCCTCCCGCCTTAAAAACAGTGAGAAAGTACTCTTTACATAGGACGTGCATAAAAGCAAATGTGAATGTGTCCAATTTTTCAGCACCAGTGTTGATATAAAATATATTCACTATTATCTCACCGCTTTGCATCATCAGTATCCATTTTAATCTCTGGGATTATCAGTATACTGTCCACAGATGGCAATACTGGGCCCATTTAATATTACAGATTGAGTAGATTAAAATTGGATTGAGACCACCTAAATTACACTTAAACATGAGAAAATCTGCAGATGCTGGAAATCCGAGCAACACACATAAGATGCTGGAGGAATTCAGCAGGCCAGGCAGCGTCGATGGAAATGAGTAAACAGTTGATGTTTTGGGCCAAGGCCTTTCATCAGGACATTGCATGCCAGATAACAAACTTGACGAAGGACATCAGATCATATTAATCTAAAGTGGAATCCAAACTGGGTCAGAGAGTTCAAAGTGAAAAAGAAATTTTAAAAGATCATTAATAAAAGCAGCAGATGATGAAAATAATCATCAGAGAGGCAGTACCTGTGGGAAGGGTAATGACTCAAAACATTAAATCACTTTGTCTCTTTGCAAATGCTTTCTCATTCACTGAGTATTTCTAGAACTTTATGTTTTATTTCAGATACCCAATATTTTCAGTTTCTGTTTTATTTAAAAGTTTATTCTGTGCTTGGCTACACTACAATTCTCTTGAGCAAAACTCTCTGCAATATTTCAGAAAACTGAGATTCTCCAAATAGTAAAGGCAAAACACCTCCTGGGACTTATCTCTATGTTTGCCAATATGAGCTTAGAAGCAAATAGCGTTCATGTCTTATCCACCATTTCCTGTTGTTCAAAAGTAAAGCCTTAATTTAACAAACACAGTGAGCTCAGTTGGGGACTTACTAGCAGGTGGTACACCAGTCTTGCATGATTCTTTGTCACTTAATAGTTTTTTTTATCTTGAATCGACTGATCATCTTTATTGATTGCTCAATTTTACAAAATATACGAGTTCAGGGAATATAGCGGTATTATTGAATTCTGAATATTTGACACAAGATGTGGCTTTTGAAGTTCATCCATGAAATTGTTCAAAGAATTTAAGAATCAGGATACTATATAAATATCCATTGATGATTAGTTGACTAATAGAAAACAGGGAGTCGTTCAGGTTCAAATGTAATTGTCATTCAACCCATACACATATATACAGCTAAACGAAACAATGTAATTCGGGGCCAAGGTGTAAAACACAGTACATACAGCACACAGGACATATAGTTACGATAGCACATACTGTCACAAAAATATTATTAGCCAAGTCCCTGACTGGCACGGCCTGAAGATTGATTGTGCATTGTCCTCGCGCTATGTTCCTGCAAGAACAAGTGCGCAGCATTTCCTCACTTTGCCTTGGTTCAGCAGACAAATCAGTTTGACTCACGTTGGGTGAGCCGCTGTCAACCCAGCTTGTTCCACGCAGTGAACACTGGAGAACAGCACTGATGGGAGGGACCAACACTCAACCCAGCACAGATTTCAGCACACTTGTCACACCTCTATTCTCCCCCACACTGTCTCCAGTTCCTCCTCCTCTCGGTGGCTGTAACAGGCGGCACGGCGGTATGAGGGCTTGGTCCATGAACGAACCGAGGCCACGCGGCTCCCTGGCCATCGATCTTTCCAATGAGCCAATGAACTAGACTTCCAGTAATTTATATTACCAATGTCCAACAAGGTCTTGCAATCACAATAAAAACGTTAAAGACACACTGTTACACTGTGGGTTTTCGAGATGGTCTTGCTCTGTCAGATACACATTTCCACCATTCTGTTGGACTCAGAGAGGCCGCTGTGACTAAGCATTCTGCCATCTTACCAGAAGTAGGGACGAATAGATCATTTCCAAATTGGCAAACCGTAATTAGTGGGTTGCCACACTAATTGTTGGGACCTGAATTTATAACCTATCTTAATGTCTTAGATATAATGTATGTACTGTATTATAAGTCAGTTTGTAGATGATATAAATGTACATGAGAAGACAAGCTTTGTGAGAAGACACAAAAAGTCAGCAGTCTGATATGATTATTTTATATGAATGGCCAAAACTTCAGCAGATGCAGTATAATGTAGGAAAATGTAAGTTTATCCAGCTCCCTAGGGGCACCAGAAAACTAGAATATTGTCCACAATGCTTTCTGACAGTTATTTATCCTGGTTCTATTCATGCCAAGATATTTCCTGGTGTGATGATTCAATATGCTCATAAAGCTTCCAATATTTTGTTTGTTTCATTGTTAAAAATTTTTCGTCCATTGAGGTTATCTCAGACCAGAGGGAAAAGTTTCAGAATTAGGGGCCACCCGTTTCTGAAGAGGAATTTCTCCTCCCAGAGGGTTGTAATTCTTTGGAATGTTCTTGCCAAACAAGCTATCGAGGTGGAATTATGAGATATATTAAAGGTGGGGATTAGGTAGCAAGGACCATCAGTTTGGATCTGTCATGATCTTATTGAATGGCCAGGCAAAGTCATGGATGATTGATTTACTTCTACTTCTGTTTTTGCAGAAAAGTTAATAGCAAACTCACTTTAGAAGAAAAATCACTATGTATGTCTCTAAACTGTAATGTTCACATTAAGTGTCTGTGCCGGGTCCCATGTAACAACCATGAGAATGGAATTTAATGTCACTGTTACTTCTTTGTGGTGGCAGTTCAGCTGTGGGAAGTCTGCACCCTTTCTCTTTGGACCTTTGATATATTTCACCCTAGATTGGCAGGCTTCAGGCTATGCCATAAGGTCAATTGATGGAGCACATTGGGATACCCGGCTATAGGATGTGGGTGAGGTTGCCTGAGAGGCAGCAGTGGTAGGAAAATTGGTGCCCTAATAAGGAGTGTGTTCATCTTGCACATTAGGCAAAAGGCATTATAGTCGTCAGACTTGTTCTCACTCTCTGGGTGTGTGTGTGTGTATGTGTGTGTTTAAAGCACTCCAGTGCAGATTATGAGGCACACCATTCTTTGAAGGAAACCCAATTAGGTCCCAGCACTAAACACAGATATGTTTTAGCACAGATACAACAGCTGAAATCCACTTTCTGGGCTTCAATGAGTTGACGCAAAACTGACACAAAACATTTTATTAATGGTGGGCACTGCAGACATTGTATGTCAGAGGAGACAGGTGCACATTAAGCAGGATATTTTGACCTGAGTGGTTTCAACTTCATTATGTTTTTAAGGCTGCTTTTCCCTTAAGGGAATTCATCACACTGATGACTTGCACAAAAGATAGTACAAAAGACTTTGAGGAGTTAATATGTGAATCAATATCTACTGAGTACCCTGCCTATTCTTGTAACAATGCTACTGGAGTACCTTATCAATGTAATGTCCAATGGATAATAAGAACAAGTCTCTCTCTTGGAGATGGCTATGTTGCTTCCTGCATTCCAGCGCAAGCTGAAATGTTGCATTGGTCTTACCTGATGCTGTATCAGCACACTCTGAACAGCTACAAGTAAAAAAGGAGATTTGGTCTGGATGCTCATTAAAATTAATCAAGTATTTACATACTCAGGCTTCTAGAAAAAGCCAACATCAAGTTTGATCCAATTGTTAGCATCTTTCAGGAAGGTTATAGGAAGTACATTGGGCGGAGTGTTCCTGTTCCTTATGGTTCATTGTCCAGGTCAAAGCTTTTAAGAAGCTTATCTCAGTGGATGCAGCCTCCAGCTGTGGTTAGGCTTGGACAGCCCAGTTATCTGTAGTAGTGCAGACTAATTTAAGCCAGCGCCATCCTCAGAATTATCTCTAAAACTGATATCAAGCCCTTTATTAACATAACCTTTTATGACTGTTCCAAACATCTAAACCACAACCCCCAAAGTTTATCTCTGTGAAAACGCCATATGTTAATGTTCCAACCAAGTTGTTGTTTTTATGAGACCAAAAAAATTGCTGACCAATTTAGTTATTTTTGCCTATTTAAACATTTACACCAAGAAAAAAATAAATTGGGTAAAGTTAAATAAAGCTGCAGGAAATAGACTGAAAGTATCACAGCAATAGTGAAGGGAACCAGCAACATGTTTGACATTCTGGCTGGCTTTACTTTCCATTGTCAAAGAAGAAAGTCAAGGGGGCACCACATGAATGAAGGATTTACCGCCACCCTTTTAATCTTTACTCCAGAAGTCAGACCAGCGACTTCAAAGTATAATGGTTAATACATAATTTATTTTGTTCATTTGAACGGAAAGTACTTTTAATCAACCATCCATCTTCCTGTTCATAAAATTTTCATGAAGTCGGCACAGTACTAAAAAAAAAACACCAAACAATTTTAATTTTAGCAGCTGGACTTCATGACAAGTTGTGTTTTTTCACCATGGTTGCAAACAACTGCAATGTTTTAAAAAAAAACATTAAGCCTCACCCTTCACGAAAGATTGCTAAAAGTTGCAATGAAAGCTGTCCTGTATTATCCTCTGAGGTTTGTGGCATGTTGAAAAGGGCAAATGGTATTATTTAAGTTAAGGGGTAACTTATCTGCTACCATTAGGATTATCAAAGAGTGGTAAAGGAAGTGTAAGGTCAAAAGTCCTATTCATTGTAGCATTTTAAAAACCTATCTAACTGCACTTTATTATCTTCACTCTTGACAGATGACTCAGAATTACTTCCTTCGTAAGTACTCCTGTAGTTTTCCCATAATTGGCATCAAGTTAATGGATCTGCAATCTCCATGACTGCTATTCTGCCTCTTGCAGTTAATGATTTTACACAATTCCTTTCATTTAGTGTGGTCACTTTCAAAGAAATGGGTATAATTCAAATAATGAATAAGATCCCAATTTCTATTCCCTTGCTAATACTTGGCCCTAATATTGTAGGCAAATCTCTGTCATACTCCCTTTTTGAGGTTGATCCTGCTGAGTTCCCGAATGCAAAATATTATGCTTCCTTTATTGAGTGTCAATAAAATGTATTTAAAATTTAACTGTATGCTTTTTTTTAATCATTGTACAAACGATCCCCATTTCTTATATATAATCTTGTTGCTGTACACAATGCCCATTAAATTTTCATGTTCATTTTTCTTTCCTTTCCCTGCATTTCTGTTTAACAGAGCAATCAGTTAATCAAATATCTCTGTCAGTTCTCAAAGTATTATTGTGTCCCTGTATCTGTGCTTGGTTCCCTGTGAAAACAACATGAGAATATAGAAGTTGAACAGTCCTATGCAGAAACCTGATCTCACAGCACTATCTATTTCAGCAATGCAATGATTTAATGGACATTTCCTGTCATGAATTATAATGGCAACTCTTTCCACGTTGTTACGTTCCACTTCCTCGTTTCTGTCATGGCTGATCCTCAGACGACGACATTTCCTATGGAAATGCAAGCTCTTGAAACACAGAGGGGTAAACCCAGTTGTCTCAGGATCAGCCAGGCCTTAGTGATACTGCACAAGTTTGGGAATCTACAGTATTTACCTTCCATTTTCAAGGCTCTACCTCAGCATACCAATTTTCTTTCTACCAAGTTAATCCTTTGCCCTCCCATAACATGACCACCCCAGGTCCAAACCTTCATATGCTGTATACTGGTCTTAAGCTTCCCTCAGTGCAGTTTTCCATTCACCCAGAGCCCCAATCCTTTGAACACCTGAAGTTCCTGCTGTTCGATCTCCCAGCTTCTTTGATATCCCCAAGCTCCAACTCCCAAGTTACCTGATCCTCAGATCACACCAGCCCCCAACAATCACCTATATCCCCATTCATCCTTTGACAGGTTAATGGGGTTAAGAGGGAAAATAAATCAGCCACGGTCAAATGGTGGAGCAGACTCAATGGGCCAAGTGGCCTAACTCTGCTCCTATGCCTTATGGTCTTATGGAGAGACATTCCAAAGGGCTCTGTCCCAAGCCCCTAATCACTATATTCCCTGGTCACCCCTGACTCTCCAGATGCTCTCCTTCTTCAGACCCCAGTTCCAATCACCTTTCTCCCTACTCACCTTTGGCTTCCCCTGGCCAATGAGCACACCCACAGGATAACAGCCAGCTCAGGTTTGGCCTCTCATATAGATCCCAGTGACCAAAGTCAATCTTTCCCAACCATAGGCCTCAGTCCTCCAATAGCTAAACATCCTCCCACGCCTCCAACTGCCATCCCTCTGCATCAGTGGAAATCCGATGTTATACGCCATATCTTCCTCTATGGTCAGTGCCTGCACTCACTCAAAAAAGATTGTGCAACTCCTCTGAAGTCAATGAAATCAGCTCTTAATTTCCTTCTGAAGTTGTCCAATAAGTGACATCAGAATCAGAATCCGGTTTAGTATCACTGACATATGACACGAAATGTGTTGTTTTGTGGCAGCAGTACAGAGCAAAGACATGAAAATCATAAACACAATGCTGGAGGAACTCAGCAGGTCAGGCAGCATCTATGAAACAGTCAATGTTTCAGGCAAAACTCTTCTTCAGGACCGGAAAGGAAAGGGGAATATGCCAGAATACAAAGGTGGGAGGAGGGGAAGGAGGACCAGCTGGAAGGTGATAGGTGAAGCCAGGTGAGTAGGAAAGATAGAAAGAAAGGAATCTGTTAGAAGAGAAGAGAGGACCATTGGGGGAAAGGGAAGAAGGAGGGGCACCAGTGGGAGTTGAGGAGAAGAGGTAAGAAGCTAAAGTGGAGAATAGAAGAAGAGAGAAGGGGGAGTGAATATTTTTTTAGCCAGAAGGAGAAATCAATGTTTATTCCATCATAGTGTCAAAGGCATGAAAATTTACAAGTTACAAAAATGAGTGAATAGCACCAAAAAAAAAGGAATCATGAGGTAATGTTCATGGGATCATGGGTCTTTCAGGAATCTGATGGTGGAGGAGCAGAAGCTGTTCCTAAATTGGTGAATGTGGGTCTTCAGGCTCCAAACCAAATCTCCTAACTCAAACTCTTAGTGAAGTAAATCCACTGGTGTGCCTTCTTCCTGATTGCATTTATGTGTTGGTCTCAGGATTGGTCCTCTAAAATGTTGACGCCCAGGAACTTGACATGGCTCACCCTTTCTAACTATGACTCCTCAATGAGGACTTGTGTGTGTTCTTCTAAATTGCCCTTCCTGAAGTCCATAATCAGTTCTGCGGTCTTGCTGACACCGAGAGTAAGGTTGTTGTTGCTGCACCATTCATCCAGCCAATCTATCTTAATCCAATAAGCCTCTTTGTCGTCAATGGTATCATGTCAAGGAACTTAGGAAATGGTAACAAATACTGGCCAAGCTAATGTTTCTACATTGCTCTAATGATTTAAAAAAAGAAAAATTACCAACCAGCCATAAGTGGAAGGGCAGAGAATGTTGTGTGGTCCAAGCAGTTTGAACAGACTGCATGGTACTCAAGACTATCCAGGGAATTTTAAACAAGGATCAGAGTTTTAAAATGGTTTGTTGCTGTAGTGAGAGCCAGTGTGGATCAGCAAATACATGGCTCTGTTGAAGATTAGAAGGTGGAGCAGGAGAGTTTTATTGAATTTTTGGAGGATGAAAGAGGTAACAAAAATACATTTTTAGCATCATACACTGAAGGATATGTAATAACAAAAGTCAAGGACAGAAATAAGAAGGACTGGCAATTGTGCAAGTATGTGGTGAATACTTCATAGAAGACAAATATACCAACAACAATTTACCTCAGATAGTTGTCAGGGAGAAGGATGAAGTTGGCAATTAGGGAATACATATTTTGGCAGGAACACATTATTATTCTTGAACTATCCATCCAAAATGTTTGCATATATGATTCTAATCAGATTTTTGTCAATAATATTAACAGCTTAATCTAAAATCAGAAAACGCTGGAAATACTCAGTAGATCAGGCTGAATCTGTGGGAAAAAGAAACAGAATTCTTGTCCCACTTGTGCAACAATCTCTAAATAATTTTCAGAGGATATAAAATACTGGCATATTATAAGTGTCTGAATGTGATATTCTCAGTCACATTCCTGAGACAAATTTTTAGTTGAAAAATATTTTCATAGATATGTAACCCTCAGGCTCACCCAGCTTGTATTCGTCTAGGGGAATCAGTCTTCGGCCCTGCCAAACTGGGTAATTGCGTTTGCGTGGATGAGATGTAATGTACCCCAATTACAAAGTCACGTTGGAGCTCACTCAGTTGTCATTCTACCACCATCGGTCTCCTCCGAGTGTCGCCGACCTTTGGACCCTCAGATCCCAGTCGACTCTGTCCGGTGCTCTACCAGCTCTCTCCACACGCGCATTCCCTCCTCATCTCTCACTAGAACACTAGAACACCGCAGCACAGTACAGGCCTTTCGGCCCTTGATGTTGTGCCGACCCATATATTCCTAAAAAGAAAAGTACTAAGCCCACACTACCCCGTAACCCTCTATTTTTCTTTCATCCACGTGCCTGTCCAAGAGGCTCTTAAATACCCCTAATGTTTTAGCCTCCACCGCCATCCCTGACAAGCCATTCCAGGCACCCACCACACTCTGTGTAAAAAACCTACCCCTGATGTCTCCCCTAAACTTACCTCACTTAACTTTGTACATATGCCCTCTGGTGTTTGCTATTCATGGCCTGGGAAACAGGTACTGGCTATCCACCCTATCTATGCCTCTCATAATCTTGTAGACCTCTATCAAGTCCTCTCTCATCCTTCTACGCTCCAAAGAGAAAAGTCCCAGCTCTACTAACCTTGCCTCATAAGACTTGTTTTCCAATCCAGGCAACATCCTGGTAATTCTCCTCTGCATCCTCTCCATAGCTTCCACATCCTTCCTATAATGAGGCGACCAGAACTGAACACAATACTCTAAGTGTGGTCTTACCAGAGATTTGTAGAGTTGCAACATGACCTCTCTACTCTTGAACTCAAACCACCTATTAATGAAGCCTAAAATCCCGCAGGCCTTCTTAACTATTCTATCAGCCTGTGCAGCAACCTTGTGAGATTTATGGATTTGAACCCCAAGGTCTCTCTGTTCATCCACACTCTTAAGTAACCAACCATTAACCCTGTACTCGGCCTTCTGGTTTGTCCTTCCAAAATGTATCACCTCACACTTATCCGGATTGAATTCCATCTGCCACTTTTCGGCCCAACTCTGCATCCTGTCTATATCCTCTTGTAACCTTCGACAACCTACAGCTCCATCCACAACTCCTCCAATCTTCGTGTCATCCGCAAACTTACTCATCTATCCTTCCGCCTCTTCATCCAGGACATTTATAAATATCACAAAGAGCAGGGGTCCCAGGACAGATCTTTGCGGCACTCCACTAGTCACCGACCTTCAGGCAGAATACTTTCCTTCCACTACAGCCCTTTGCTTTCTTCCTTTAAGCCAATTTTTTATCCAAACAGCCAAGGTTCCACTGATCCCATGTCTTATGACTTTCTGGATGAGTCTCTTGTGGGGGACCTTGTCAAATGCCTTGCTAAAATCCATGTAGACCACATCTACCGCCCTACCCTCATCAATATCTTTTGTTACCTCTTCAAAAAAACTCAATTAGGTTCGTGAGGCACGACCTTCCCTTCACAAAGCCATGTTGACTACCCTTGAGTAGACTGTACTTCTACAAATGCTTGTAGATCCTATCCTTAAGAATCCTTTCCAAAAGTATGCAGACCACCAACGTAAGACTCACCGGTCTATAACTCCCAGGATTCTCACTATTACCTTTTTTAAACAAGGGAACTACATTTGCCATTCTCCAATCCTCCGGCACCTCCCCTACAGCCAAAGAGGATTCAAAGGTCATAGCTACTGCTCGAGCTATCTCTTCTCTCAGCAACCTGGGGTACATCACGTCCGGCCCCGGGGACTTTTCAATCTTGATGTTTTTAAAAAGATCCAACACTTCTTCTTCCTTAATCTCCACATTGTCCAGCACACAGGCCTGTTCTATTTTGACCACACCCTGATCAAGGTCCTTTTCTGTTGTGAATATTGAAGCAAAGTATTCATTTAGGACATCCCCAACCTCCTCTGCCTCCAGGCACATGTTGCCTTCTTTATCCTTTAGCGGCCCCGCCTTCATTCTTGTCATCCTTCTGTTCTTCACATACGCATAGAACACCTTAGGGTTCTCCTTAATCCTGCATGCCAAGGCCTTCTCATGCCCCCTTCAAGCTCTCCTAACTGCATTCTTAAGCTCCTTCCTGGCTACCCTATATTTCTCATGAGTCCCTCCTGCTTCCTGCTTCTTATATCTAACATATGCTTCCTTCTTCCTCTTGACGAGTTGCCTCATTTGTCTCGTCAGTCACGGTTCCCTTTTCCTACCACTTTTTCCTTGTCTCAGTGGGACAAACCTATCCTGAACCCAGCCCAAGTGGTCCTTAAACTTCCTCCACATTACTTCTGTGCTTTCACCCTTGAACATCTGTTTCCAATTTACTCTCGATAGTTCCTGCCTCATCCCTTCATAGTTAGCCCTTCCCCAGTTAAGCACTTTCCCATTTTGTCTGTTTTTATTTTTTTCCATAGCTATGCTGAAGCTAAGGGAGTTGTGGTCACTCTCACCAAAATGTTCCCCCACCAAGAGGTCTGCCACCTGACCAGGTTCATTACCCAGAACTAGATCCAGTATGGCCTCTCCTCTGATCGGCTGGTCCACATACTGTGTCAGGAATCCTTCTTGAGCACACCTGACAAATTCAGCCCCATCTATCCCCCTTGCAGTCAGGAGGTGCCAGTCAATATGAGAGAAGTTGAAATCACCCATATCGACAACCCTGTATTTCCTGCACCATTCTAAAATCTGCCTGCTTATCTGCTCCTCGGTGTCCCGAGGGCTATTTGGTGGCCTACAGACTATTCCCAGCACAGTGAGTGATCCCTTCCTATTTCTGACTTCCACCCACACTGACTCAGTGGTCACTCCCTCTGCAGCTTCCTCCCTTTCTATAGCCATGATACTATCCCTGACCAGTAATGCTACTCCCCCCCTTTTCTACCTCCCATCCTATTCCTTTTAAAACAGCTAAACCCCAGTACCTGCGTCAGCCAATCCTGCCCTTCCTCCAGCCAAGTTTCAGTAACGGCCAGAACATCATAGTTATGCGTGCTGATCCATGCTCTAAGTCCATCTCCTTTATTCCTAATACTCCTAGCATTGAAATAGACACATTTAAACCCCTCTAACTGGCTACATTTTTGTTTTGTCCCCTGCCTGTCCTTCCTCACCAACTCAGAACACATAGCATCATACCCTTGTCCTTCTACCCTAATCTCTGCACTCACATTCTGATTCCCAACCCCCTGCCAAACTAGTTTAAACCCTCCCCATCAGCTCTAGCAAACCTGCCCGCCAGGATATTGGTTCCTTTCCAGTTCAGGTGCAGCCTGTCCTTTTTGTACAAGTCAGACCTTCCCCAGAAGAGATCCCAATGATCCAGAAATCTGAACACCTGCCCCCTGCACCAACTCTTCAGCTATGCATTCATCTGCCATAACTTCCTGTTCCTACCCTTTCTGTCTCATGGCACAGGCAGCAATCCCGAGATTACCACCCTTGAGATCCTACTTTTTAAACTTCTTTCCTAACTCCCTATATTCCTTCTTCAGGACCTCATTCCTACTCCTATCCATGTCATTGGACCCCACGTGGACCACAACATCTGGCTGCTCACCCTCTCTCCTGAGAATAACGAGAACTCGATCTGCGATATCGCAGACCCTGGCACCAGGGAGGCAACAGACCATCTGCGATTCTCAATCTCTCCCACAGTAGCTCTTATCTGTCCCCCTAACTATCGAATCCCCTATCACTACTGCTCTCCTTCCTTTCTGAGCTGAGGGTCCAATCTCTGTGTCAGAGAGGCGACCACTACAACTTGTCCCTAATATGTCGTCCCCACCAACAGTATCCAAAACAGTATACTTATTGTTGATGGGAACGGCCACAGGGGTGCTCTGCTGTTTCTCTCTATTCCCCTTCCCTCTCCTGACAGTCACCCAGCTACCTGCCTCCTGACCTTTAGGGGTGACTGTCTCCCTGAAACTCTGATCTATTACTGCCTCTGCCTCCCAAATGATCCCAGCTCCAGCTCCAGTTCCCTAACTCAGTTTGACAGGAGCTGCAGCTGGATGCACCTTTTGCAGGTGCTGTCCCTGACTTCCCACATCCTATAATCGGAGCACTGGACTGCCCTATCTACTGCCTCCATTAACTACTCCATTAACTCTCCTCAACAAAAGACCACAAAAAAACATCTTTCCAGACTCACAAGACACAGCAACAATTTCTTATTGGTCAACATGCATCCTGTTATCTGCAGCCAGAACCCAAATATTGCTGCTACAGAGAAACAGTTACCTCAGCAGTGAATATTACAACGAAGCCATTACATTAACAGTGAAACCTTACAACGCGTTACACTCTCCCCCCACCAAATTTAGTCATTTCCACATGATGTTGAGATAACTCGTCAACCCTTCCTGCAAAACATACAGCCCAATCCAGGTGTAAAAGGCAGTGACATAGCTCCCCAAAACAGTAGAGATCATGCCCTGTTCCCCAGGCGCTACATAGGCCAACCCATCCAGTGGTCTCCTAATTCTCTGAGACCTCTGTACCTCCTCACCTAACACCTCAGGCTCAGACGCTACTGAAGATACTTCGGGCCTACTTGGCGAGTCCTCCCTCGATCCATCACTCATGCACCCCTGCAACTTGGAGCCCTCTGTCCCGTGTCCAGGCCCTGCTTCCTCTCCTTCAGGGTCCCGCTGTAACCCAGGCTGCCCACAGATAGCACCTCCCCCCCCACTTCACCTGACTCAGTGGGAGAAGGGCCAGGAGCCTCTGCCTCAGTCAGTGGGGAGTTAGCGAAGGGCAGCATGTACCATACATCCAGATCATCATCCTCCGAATCAGTATCCCTCTCATGGGCAGGCCCCGGCCCAGCCTCTCCTGCTGTGGGCCCTGTAGTTGCCCCGCATTTTCACAGAGTCCTATTACTAGGTGTAGGCTCCAAATCGGGTTCAGGGTCTACCTGCACCTCTTGTCCCAGGGCAACAGGTGGTTCCGATGGAGAATCTTGACAGGCCCATTCCCATCCTCCGGAAAACTGGTAGGTTTGGCATCTGATTCTCCACCACATAGGGTGTGGCCACACTGTGATCAGCCAACTTGTGCTTTCCAGGTAGCCCCAAATTCCTTATGCCGACTCAGTTTCCCGGCAGGAGTTGGGAGAACCTCACTTTCTGATCATACCTCCTCTTATTTCCTCGATTCTGCTTGGCAGCAGTGACCTCAGCCAATACATAAGCCCTTTTCAGCTCTCTCCTCATATCGTAGTCGCCCTCTGGTCCTTGGTAGGAAAAGCCTGAGCATATCTGGTGTAGTGGTCCGTGATGACTAAGACCTTAGCCATGTTGCTGGCTTCAGGGTCTATGGACAGGAAATCCATACACACCAGGTCCAGGGGCCCTGCACTCTGCAAGTGGGACAAGGGAACTGCCCGCGTAGGCAATGTCTTCCGCCGTATGCAGCGAATGCACGACTTGCAGTATTTTTCAACCTCCAACTTCATTCGGGGCCAGTAAAACTGGTCTCTGAGCAATCCATAGTCTTTTCCACCCCCAAATGTCCAGAATCATCATGAAGTGACTTCAATGCAATCTTCCAATACTTCTCGGGCAGAACCAGCTGGCAACGCCGAGGTCGGTCCAGGGGTGAGGTGATCCAGTATAAGATCTGGTTCTTCAACTCCAACTGAGGCCATTCCTTCAGTAATGGAGGCACCGAATCGTGTTTTGTCTTCTCCGCCTAAGCTACGTCTCCCTTTTCAACCATGGACCAAATAGTGCCAATGCCCAGATCATCTTGCTGAGCAGATCTCAATTCCAGCAGCTGATTTGTCTTCAGAGCAGTCAGGTTACAGTAAACTTGGGGAATGGCGTCGTCAGAAGCCCCCAATTAATCCACTACTCGATCCTGCCTCTTCTTTTCCTGTGCCTTCACCGTGATGGCAAACTGACACATAGTTCTCCCACTCCTCGTCGATATTCAGTCCGTGATGCACCCGTCGGGACAAAGCATCCGCAACAATGTTCTGGCTCCCCGGCCGGTACTTCGGGTTGAAATCATAGGCGGACAACGCTGCCAACCACCGATGGCCTGCGGCATCCAATTTCGTCGAGGTCAGAATATAAGTTAGGGGGTTGTTGTCCGTCCTCACCTCAAACTTGGCCCCGTAGAGATAGTCACTCAGCTTATCCACCACTGCCTATTTCAATGTCAGGAATTCCAGCTTGTGCATGGGATAGTTTCTCTCGGAGGGCGACAAACTCCGGCTGACAAACGCCATAAGCCTCAACCTGGTGCCTTGATCCTGAAACAGGACACCCCCAAACCCTCTCGGCTGGCATCCGTGTGCAGTACATATGGCAATCAGAGGTCCGCAAAGCTAGCACTGGCACCTGGGTCAGCAGCTACTTCAGCGACTAAAAAGCCTCTTCACATTTTGCATCCCACCTCTGTCCAAAGGGCTCCGACGGGTTTAGATATTCTCCTCCCTCCTGTCCTTTTTTCCCCTCCCTTTCTTCCCCAAGGGAGGGTAACCACACAGAAGCTGGTTCAAGGGGTGACTCACTTTGGCGTGGCCCTTCACAAATCTCCAATAATAACCACAGAACCCAAGGAACGAGCACAGAGCACTCACAGTCTGGGGCCTTGACCAAGTGGTCACCATTTCTATCTTAGCCGGGTCTGTACCTACTCCAATCCGTGAGATTATGTGCCCAACATAGCTAACAGATGTTTTGCAGAACTGGCACTTGCCCAGGGAAAGTTTTAACTCTTCAGCTTTCAGGCGGCCCAGCACCTTCAGCAACTTCACTTCATGTTCTTCCAAAGTGGATCCAAATACTATGAGGTCATCCAGATGTACCAATACCTCAAGCAAGTTCTTCTCCATGACCCGCTTGAAGATTGCGGGGGCTCACAATATGCCCTAGGTCATCCTTTCGAGCTGGAAGAATCCCAGGGGACATATAAATGCTGTCTTCTCTTTGTCGGCCTCACTCATCGGGATCTGGTGAAATCCACTCCTCAAGTCCAGCTCACTAAACCACTTCATACCACTCAGACAGGCCAGCGCATCTTCGACCCTCGGGACAGTATACTGGTCAAGGACGGTGCGCCTGTTCAGAGTCCTATAGTCCACACACACGCGTATTTTCCTGCTCTTCTTCTGGGCCACTACTATTGGGGACGCATAGGGGCTTCGGGACTCAGTGATGATCCCAGCTTTCTTCAACTTGCACAAATGCTGCCCTATGTCTTCGACGTCTGCAGGGGCCAGTCGCTGTGACCTCTGTCTAAACGGGGTGTCCTCGGTCACCCAGATAGAGTGACGAGTGCGCTTGGAACAACCCACATCAAACTCGCCAATGGAAAAGACACCTTCCAGCTTCAACATCTTCTCTACCAGCCTCCTTTTCCAACCTGGCGGCACCCCCTTTTCTAATAGTTTCTCCCCGCTGTGCCTCACGGGGGCGCTAGACATTACCGTCACCGAAAACAAATGCGCCAGGGGCATCCTCCGCTTGAAGGTGACCTCTCTCTTTGTAGTGTTGCTGACAATCACTGCCATCCTGCTCGCCTGTACAGCCGAGGGCTTCTGCAATTCGGGCCTCACCAGTACCCCGGCAGGAAATCCTGACTCCCCCTCGTGGTCTTCCGGAGCGTCTACTAAGAAGACTTCGCCCTCAGGCACTCCGGGAAATTTGGGGGTCCCCATCACTCTCGCTACTTCCCTGGTCCGTACCACCATTGGCTTCGACTGGGGTGAACCACACAGTCTCTCATTTAAATTTGGTATCCAGCCCAATGCTGCCGCGCACTTCCTCAAAAGCAGCTCAAAACACTGGGTGAACAGACAATGTCCCCAAAAAGCTCTCACCTGCATTCTCCTTGCAGGCTCCCATGAGTCTCCTCACAAGAGGGGTGTTGGTCCCCACCAGAATTGAAACACCGCCCGTCTCAACAGGGTCCGGACAAACCAGCACCAGCATATCAAGGACCTCAGACACACCCACTTCGGCCTCCGAGAGCTCCAGTTTCACTGACAAATAACCATCGTATAGATAATCAGCAGCACTGGCACCCCAAATCTCCAGCGCATTGAATGGTGTCAAGGGTAAATGCTTCAGATACCGGTTGTAAAACGAACGGTATAGTAACATGACCTGCGACCCGGTGTTGAGTATGGCTTTAGCATATATTCCCGTTATACGTAACGACACGCTGGAGCGTGGTCCCACTAAGCCTTCAGGAATAGGGTCTTTTGCTTTTGGGAGTTCCTTGGTATATTGCTGGGAACGTGTTCCCCCAGAGACACCAGGCCATTCTCTCTCTGGGTCTCCTCCAAGTTTCCCAATATCTCTCCCTGCTTAGATACTCGGGGGCTCGCTCTCCGAGGGGCTTCCTGCCGCTCACATTCCCACCGGATGTGTCCCTCTTCCCCACAGTTATAGCACACACTACCGGCCGCTCCACTTCTCGCGGAACCATGGCCACCTGCAGCCCTCTGCGTAGTCCGTCCCCTTGGTGGGGGGGTCTCTCTACCAGTCCTATCATATGGAGAGTCCACACTCGCTGTTAACACCCGGGACATCTCAGTTCTCAGCTCTGCCACCGTCTCCTTTACCATTTTCCGCGTTGGGCTGGCCCCCGCCGCTTCACCACAAGGGGCTACTACCGAGGACTGTACCCTGCTGACGGAGTCCTCTCATGCCCCCAACGCATTCTCCTCCTCCCACACCTCTCTGATCAGCTGAACAAATGAGGGAGGGGGGCGCGTTTTACGGGACTGTCAGAGACCCCAAGCAATCATGTCCTGGGGCTGGGCGCCCTTGGCTATCTGGTCCACTCTTAACTTATCCACCTCAGCCGCCTGAATGATTGCCCCCCCCCCCCAGCGCCGCAAACAATTTAGCTGTCTCTCTAGCTGGAAAAGGTACACAGAAATCTTCTCCCCCTTCTCCTGACGCATGTTTTGAAACACCCTCATGAGCTCCAGTGGGCTTCCTGTCATACCAAAAGCACTCTCCATTGCGTCTAGATACTCAGCAAGGGGAGCAGAGGGTTGGTTAAATGTCATGGCTCTTACCACATCAGCCGTCAACATCCTCACACTTTCAACCAATCTCTGTTGCTTTTCGTCATCGGAGCACTGCCTCTCATCTAACAACTGAGAGGTCCACTCCACCCATGTCTCATACTCCTTATCCCCCTCGGGGGTGGGCGTTATTCCAGAGAAGTTTCTTAGCTTCCGGCAGGGACCCTCTCTCTGTGCACTGGGCCATTTATTCGCCGGGGAGGTAAGGGCTGAGGCCAACTCAGAACACTTACTCTTCACTGGGGGACGGGGACTAATTAAGCTTTCCAAATCCGACCACTCTTTCCCCTCACTCCTCAGAACCGATAGAACCCTGTCTCTGAAATCTCTGCCCCCAGCTGCGGGCAACTCAGCTTGTGACCCAGCCTGCTGGGCTCCCTTCTCCTCCTCCCTGACAGTATGGACACGCCATGGCCCCGCCTCACCTGGGGCACCGATAGTCGCTGGCAGTCCCACCGCCATTACGTCAGCGCTAGTCTGAACTACAACAAGGTCTGAGCCCGCCATTCTATCAAACCTTCGGGCTACAGTTTCAACTTTGCCAACAGCTTTAACCATACTCAAAAATCGAATTAACAATTCATCCAGGGTACAAATAACCACCCCACTCAGCACGCACGCATTAATTACCGGTAACCCCAAGGAGGCACACCACTGCTGTACCCCAGCAGCGTCCATACCAGCACAGATTTAAACAGGGTAATCACACAGTATCCAACGGAATCAATCCCGAACGTAGCCCCCACAATTGTAACCCTCAGGCCCCGCCCGGCTCGTGTTCATCTAGGGGAATCAGTCTTCGTCCCCGCCAAACTGGGTAATCGCGTTTGTGTGGATGCTGTGTAATGTACCCACAAGGCAAAATATCAGACAGTACACCAGATGCAATTAAATGATTGAACTTTATGAATCTTAATATGAATATAGGGTTAGTAATGAAAATAAAAATAGGGCCCAAGTCAAGTCAAGGTCACGCTGGAGCTCACTCAGTAGTCATTCTTCCACCATCAGTCTCCTCCGAGCGTTGCCGACCTTCGGACCCTCAGATCCCAGTCCATTCCATCCGGTGGTCTACCAGCTCTCTCCACACGCATCTTCCCTCTTCATCTCTCCTCGACAAAAGACCACGAAAAAACATCTTTCCAGACTCACAAGACACAGCAACAATTTCTTATTGACTAACACGCATCCTGTTATCTCCTGCCATAACCCAAACATTGCTGCTACAGAGAAACAGTTACCTCAGCAGTGAACATTACAAAGAAGCCATTACATTAGCAGTGAAACCTTAAAGCACATCACAGGTACATCATAGTGAGTTTCCTATCCAGATGCATCACAAATCTGCAAGAAGTATAGAAAGCTGTGGACACAGCTCAGTCCATAACTTTCAGCCTTTCCTCCTTGGACTCTGACTAACTTATTGTTTTCTCTAAAAGCTGTCAGCATAAATAAAGATCTCAGCCAGCCCCAATGTTCTCTTTTCCCTCCCTCCCTTCCATCAGGCACAAGCTTATGACAAATTTCCACATGACACAATTACAAAAATTAAAGTGCATGGGATTAAAAGGCAAATTGTTGACCTGAGCAGGAAATTAACCAGCAGGTAGGAAACAGAAAGTAGCGATAATGAGCATGTACTTAAATTAGCAGGATGTGACTCAGGATCTGCATTCATGTGTCATGTTTCACAATATTTCTAAATGAGCTATTCAAGTGTGCAGTTAGTAGAGCTGCAAATGTGGGAAACTAGCCTATAAGTTTGCAAGTGCTTCACTTTGCAAGAAATCATCAAACTGCATCCACTGTCTTAAGTTAAACACAATGACACACTACACTCTTGTAGAGATGGACTACCCGAGCATTTGTAATAGATGTTTTGTTTGGGCAGACCCAACTCTACTCCCACATGGTGGTCTTCATCTTGTAGATTAAGGACTAATGCCATAAAAACCTATGAAATCATCTTGATTTTTAAAAAATAACCTTGTTAAAAAGGAAAGCATTGATAAAAAAAACTTGTATGAAAATATTCCAGCAAGCTCCAAAATCTGAATTATTTTATAAAGCTGTACATTATACTCTGAAGGTATCTCAGGATCAGTTAGATATGGAGCAGATAGCATGGTGCTCCGAATCCGAATAAAGAATTCGCAAAATTTGGTGGCTACGTATTGTGTACATCCAAATTATCCAAACATCTGTCTGCCTCTCTGTAACTTAATTGTAATAGGAATCAACAACATTCTCTCTGAAGTGTGAACGTGGCACACATCTTTTGCTATTAGGTATTTAAACTGTGCACAAAAGGTTCTTTCCCTCTACTTCATTGGCATGTTAACTATATTTCACAATTGTACATAATCACATTTCCCTTTCCGGTTTCCGACGCGGATGGTGTTGACAACGTGGAGTTTGCAATGATGTGTCTGCGGATTTTAGAACTGGCTTACTTATACTGTTTTTAATGAAGAAGTTATTGATTCACTATGACAAATTCCAAAGAAGCAAAGAGCGTGAAGCACAAAGGAACCAGCATTACCCGCTACAGGTCTGTTAGAGGATGAAGATGAACTAGAGTGAAAACGATCAAACCCAGAGGAGATCAAAGTTCTTATTGACAGTGTATTGCTGGTTTTTAAAATGAATATAGTACAAAGTTCAAGGTAAAATTAATTATCAGAATACATACAAGTCACCTGAGGTTCTTTTTTTGTGGGCATAGTTAGCAAATCTATAGAACAGTAACTGTAAACATCAGGAACTGTTAACTGTAAGCAAACTGTGAAAATGCAAATATAAATTAATAGCAATAAATAACGAGCATGAAGTAACAACATAACAGAGTTCTTAAATGAGTGCAGCTATGCCATTTTGTTCAAGAGCCTGATGGTTGAGGCATAGTAACTGTTCTCGAACCTGGTGGTGTGAGTACAAAAGTATTTGTACCTTCTACCCATGGCAGCAGCGAGGCAAGCACATGGCCTGGGTGCTGAGGATCTTTGATGATGGATGCTGCTTTTCTACAGCAATGTTTCATGTAGATGTACTCAATGGCTGGGAGGGTTCTACCTGTGATGTACTGGGCCGAATTCACTACCCTTTGTAAGATTTTCCTCTCAAAGGAATTGGTGTTCCCATACCAGGCCATAATGCAGCCAGTCAGCACACTCTCCACCGCACATCTATAGATGTTTGTCAAGGCTTTTTATGATATGCTGAATCTCCACAGACTCCTGAGGAAGTAGAAGTACAGTTGTGCTGTCTTTGCAATAATAATTCTGATTAAATAATATTTAGTAACTCTATATATAAAAATTCAGTGCGCACATGTTGTTGTCACTGGGCAAAAAATTGCACGGCACAAGATTTTTGCGCACACTGGTCATTGGGAATGGATCTTTTTAATGTATCAACAGAAACCTGCAGATGCTGGAAACCTAAAACAAAAAAATAGAATATGGTGGAGAAACTCAACAGGTCAAGTAGCATTTGTGGTGCTGATATCAACAGGAACGGCTTTGAGAAGGTGTGACTTTGATTCCAATCTCCTTTCAGTATAATTGTCCATGAGATATAGGAGCAGAATTAGGTTATTTGGCCCATTGAGTCTGCTCCACCATTTCATCATGACTGATCCATTTTCCCTCTCAGCCCCAATCCCATACATTCTCCCCGTATCCCTTCATGCCATAAGACCATAATGCCATAAGACATAGGAGCAGAATTAGGCCATTCAGCCCATTGAGTCTACTCCACCATTTCATCATGGCAGATCCCAGATCTCACGCAATTCCACACACCTGCCTTCTCGCCATTTCCTTTGATGCCCTGACTGATCAGGAAGCGATCATTTTCCTTCTTAAACATGCGCACAGATTTGGCCTTTACCGCAGTCTGTGGCAGAGCGTTCCAGATTTACTACTCTCTGGCTAAAAAAATTTCTCCTTACCTCTGTTCTAAAGGGACACCCCTCAATTTTAAGGCTGTGCCCTCTGGTTCTGAATACCCCACCACGGGAAACATCCTCTCCACGTCCACTTTATCCAGTACTTCCAATATTTGGAAGAATTCAATGAGATTCCCCCAGCATTCTTCTAAATTCCAGTGAGTATGGGCCCAAAGCTGCCAAATGCTCCTCATAAGTAAACCACTTCATTCCCAGAATCATCCTTGTGAACCTCCTCTGGACCCTCTCCAAAAACAACACATCCTTTCTGAGGTACGGGGCCCAAAATCATTGACAATACTCTAAGTGCGGCATGACTAGTGTCTTATAAAGGCTCAGCATTATCTCCTTGATTTTATATTCTATTCCCCTTGAAATAAGTGCCAATATTGCATTTGCCTTCTTTGCCACAGACTCAACCTGTAAATTAACCTTCTGGGACTCTTGCATGAGGACTCCTAAGTCCCTCAGCACCTCTGATGCTTGAACCTGTTCCCCATTTAGAAAATAGTCTGCACTATTGTTCCTTTTATCAAAATATATTACCATACATTTCCCAACACTGTATTCAATCTGCTACATTTTTGCCCATTCTTCCAATTTGTCTAAGTCCTGTTTCAATCGCATTGCGTCCTCAGCACAACCTACCCCTCCACTTATCTTTGTGTCATCCACAAACTTTGCCACAAAGCTATCAATTCCATTATCTAAATCACTGACAAACAGGATGTGAAAAGTAGCTGTCCTCTGAGGAACAGAACTAGTCACCAGCATCCAACCAGAAAAAGCCTCTTTTATTCTCACTTGCTGCCTCCTGCCTGTTAGTCCTTCTGCTATCCATGCCAGTATCTTTCCTGGAACATCATAGGAATTTACCTTGTTAAGCAGCCTGATTTGTGGCACCTTATCAAGTGCCTTCTGAAATCCAAGTAAATAACATTCACGGCCTCTCCTTTGTCCACTCTGCTTGTTACTTCCTCTAAGAACTCTAGCAGATATGTCAGGCAAGACTTCCGTTTACAGAAACCATACTGACTTTGACCTATTTTATCATTAGTCTCTAAGTATCCCGAAACCTCATCCTTAATAATAGACTCCAACACTTTCCCAACCACTGAGGTTAGGCTAACTGGCCTATAATTTCCTTTCTTTTGCCTTCCTCCCTTAAAGAATGGAGTGACATTTGCAATCTTCCAGTCCTCCGGGACCATGCCACAATCAAGTGATGCTTGAAATATCATGACCAATGCATCTGTTATCTCTTCAGCAAACTGTCTCAGGACTCTGGGATGTAGCCCATCTGGCCCAGATGATTTATCCACCTTAAGACCTTTGAGTTTGCCCAGCATTTTTTCCTTTTTAATAGCAATGGCACTCACTCCTGCTCCATGACACCCTTGGACCTCTGACACACTGCTAGTGTCTTCCACAGTGGAGACAGATGTAAAGTACCCATTAAGTTCATCTGCCATTTCTTTGACCCCTCCCCATTACTACCTCAGCAGCATCATTTTCCAGTGGTGCAATATCAACTCTCATCTCCCTTTTACTCTTTATATAACTGAAAAAGCTTTTGCTATATTACTGTATATTTTTGACTAGTATTCCCTTATATTTCATCTTTTCCCTTCTTATAGCTATTTTAGTTGCCTTTTGTTGGATTTTAAAATCTTCCCAATCATCCAAATTCCCACTCACTTTTACAACCTTGTATGTCCTTTCCTTGGCTTTTATGTAATCCTTAACTTTCTTTGTCAGTCACAGTTGCCTACCTCAACTATTTGAGAACTTCTTCCTCTGTGGGACATATCTATCCCGTGCCTTGTGAAATATTCCCAGAAACTCCAGCCATCTCTGCTCTACCATCATCCTCACCAGTATCCTCCTCCAATCTACCTGGGCAAGTTCCTCTCTCATGCCTCTGTAATTCCCTTTATTCCATTGTGATACTGATAAATGTGACTTACGCTTCTCCCTCTCAAATTACAGTATGAATTCAATCATATTATGATCACTGCCTCCCAAGGGTTCCTTTACATTAAGCTCCCTGATAAGATCTGGGCTCTTACACAAAACCCAATCTAAGATAGCCTTTCCCCTAGTAGGCTCAAGCCCAGGCTGCTCTAAAAAGCCAACTCATGGGCATTCAAAAAATTCCTTCTCTTGCAATCTGACACCTACCTTTTTTTCCCAATCACCTTGCATATTGAAGTCCCATTACAATTGTGTCATTACTCTTATTACACACCTTTTCCAGCTCCCTTTGCAATCTCAGCCCCACATATTGGCTACTATTTGTAGGTCTATATATGATTCTCGTAATGGTTTCTTTTACCCTTGCAATTTCTTAACTCCACCCACAAAGTGTCAACATTTTCTGACCCTGTGTCACCTCCTTCTAAAGATGTAATTCCACTTCTTACCAACAGAGCCACACCACCACCTATGCCTTCCAGCCTCTCCTTTCAATACAAAGTATATAAACAACAGTTAAACTCCCAACTATGGCCTTCTTTCAGCCACAACTCAGTGATTCCCACAGTCATACCGACCAATCTCCAATTGCACCATGAGTTTGTCACTTTATTCCAAATGCTACGTGTATTTAAATACAGCACCTTCAGTCCTGCATTCTTCGTCCCTTTGAATTTTGCCTCTGTGGTACAATTTAACTCTTTGCTCTGCCTGCATTTGTACCCAATCACTTGCTTGTCTCTGTCAGGTTGGGTGAGAATAGAAATTGAGGTCAGAAGCTTAAATAGAGAGGTGAAATATTTAAGGAGAATCGGAGAGGGAGCTTCTTCACTCAGAGGGGTGGCAGAAGAGGGGCGGCAGAAGAGAGGTGGCAGAACTGCCAGAGGAAGTGGTAGATGAGGGTTCAATTGTAATATTTAAGAGGAGTTTAGATAGGCATATGGATGAGAAGAAAAGAGAGGGCCATGTTCCAGATGCTGGTAGAATGAACTAGGCAGAATATCAAGCCAGCATGAAACAGGTGAGCCAAGGGACCAATTTCTGTGCTGTAATGATCTACGACCCTATGACTGTCATATCTCCATCAAATTGCTATAACATGTCAATCAATGAATTAACCTTAAAAATAAACTTTCCCTTTCATAAAAAAACCCTTTTGATTCCTACTTGAACTTCATTGAAGTGAGTAATTTAGAAGCAGACATCATTCTTTAGCAAGAGGGTGGAAAATCTGTGGAATTCATTGCTACAGGCAGCTTTGAAGGCCAAGTCATTGGGTATATTTAAAGTGGAAGTTGATAGTTCTTGATTAGTAGGGGTATCAAAGGTTACATGGAGAAGGCAAGAGAATTAGGTACAGAGGAATAATAAATCAGCTATGATCGAAAGCTAGAGCAGACATGATGTGTTGAATGGCCCAATTCTGCTCCTATGCCTTATATTTTTATAGACTTATGAATCATAGGAAGTCATAGTGTCAATAGGGCAGAGACATGGATATCAGCCCATCTTGTCTGTGTCAGCTATCAAGTACATGTCAACACTAATGCCTTTGCACTGTTTAGTCTATGGCCATTTATGCCATTGCTTTTCATCTAAATACTTCTTAAATTGTCACCTACAAATTAATTGGTTCTGAAGCTCAATCTGCACATAGGATAGATTATTTTTTACCTTAGATAGTCAGCGGGGTGGCTGCAGGACATGCATGTTCGGATGCCTGATTCCCTTGCCCACCCATTGGAACCAGACTGACCTCCACCCAGTGGTAGAATTTGGTGGCGGTCAGCATGGTTTCCACAAAGTAGGCCTGACGATTATCAGTCTTCATCCTTTTGACTTATGAAGCATTCCTGAAAATAAAAATGTTAATTGCCTTTCTTCTTCAGGGCCAAACGAGATAAGAGTGACAATTCTGACATTTGAAGAGGTGGAAAAAAGGAAGGAAAAAGCATATTTAGGATACACCCCCCGCATCCAATATTTGCCTGTTATTAAGGAACTTTTGATGCTGATACTATCTGCATTTGTGACACCTGCTCGTAACCACCACTACTTCTCCTTACCTATGCCATCAACATATTACATAGAACAGAGTGCATCAAACAATACAGCACAGTACAGGCCCTTCACTCAATGATGTTGTACCCACATTTTAATCTACTCTAAGATCAGTCTAATCCTTCTGTCCCACATAGCTCTCCGTTTTGCTTTTAAGCATGTGCTTACCTAAGAGTTTCCTAAGTATCTCTAATATATCTGCCACTACCACCACCCTGACAGCGTATTCCAAGCAACCACAACTCTCTGTGTACATAAACTCCCTCTGACATCACCACCGCCCCCCCTATACTTTCCTTCAATCACTTTAAAATGATGCCCCCTCATATTAGCCATTTCTGCCTGGGAAAAATGTCTCTGACTGCCAACTCTATTAATGCCTCAGCATTTTGGCTACACATCTCCAACTGTGGTTCTCTCCTAAGGGAATGCCATCATTTCTGTTTATCAACATCACAGACAGCATACTTCAAATTGTGAATCTTCTTTCATTATTCACTCCTTATCACTCTCCTCTGTTTTTCATAAATTTATAAAAAAAGGATGGTGACAAAATAAATGACAGCTGATAAAATGACCTTCGACACTTAAAGTTGAACACATCTGGTTTAATCAATACCCCGAAGCTATAAAATAAAAGTCAGAGACCAAAGTGGTGATCTAACTAAGACTGTATGAAGCTTTTGATGTGTTCAGATGCTAGACCTCAGGTGCCACCTCTGTGTCTTTTACCAGTCCCTTGAGTAAGGCCTTGGCTGAATTTACTCTGGATTTATAAACATTAATGGAGGTCAGCTGTGAAAAAGAAAGCTCTAAATTATTCAGAACCTTTGCCAGTACTTTCAAATCCCTGAAGTAACTGGAGTGGCTCTCTGAAAGCACCAAATACAGCTTTTCTTTAGAATGATCGATATAATTTGTTCCTTTTCAATAAAGATTCAATGTGTCATTTTTATTCATTTCACCTCATATATTTTTTCTAGTCTGGAGCATTTTGCAGTGAAAAAACATGATTTGCTTTTCCTTTCTTTTCTTTCTTCCAGCTGTAATGTTCCTTTTTCTGCTGTCCTGAATTGTGTTTATTCTGGGGTTAATGACTGAGAAAATGTTTGGGTATGAAAAATCCTGTGGATATGTTTAAATGATCAATATCAGCAGTCTTCTTGATTGTGAAACATAGGTACTGCAATTAGGCCTAAGCCTTGCCCAAAGTCCATTTACACAAACTTCCATTTGTAGCAATTACAAGTGTTTATTTTCCCATACCAGGATCACAGACACCAGTTCTAGTACTCCCAGATGTCATTCAAACTGAGATGTATTGCATTAGTATTCAGAAAATCGAACCCAGGCCAGGTATAATTAATTTGTCATCTATTCATTGCTTTAATCAGCATTACTATTGGAGAAACTCTGATCAAATATTGAACAAAAAGAACTGTGTTCAATTATAGAGTGTTTTCATGTCTCGTTTTAAGCCACAAAGCATTCTAGGTTTGATGAAATACTAGTAACAATGAGGAACTCCTTATTTACACACTTGACTGAAAATTTTAATTAAGACCATAGACGTATGATCCGAATTACATCATTCAGCTCAGTGAGCCTACTTCACCATTCCATCATGACTGATTTATTATCCTTCTCCATCCCATTCTCCTGCCTTCTTCCTATAACCTTTGACACCCTAACTAATCAAGAACCGATCAACAGCCACCACCTTAAATATACCCATGGCTTGTCCTCCACAGCCATCTGTGGCAATGAATTCCACAGACTCAATACCCTCTGGCTAAAGAAATTCCTCCCCATCATTTTTCTAAATCCAAGTTAAACTTCCGGGAATTCTGTAAGAGGTCTTTTAAGTTTCTTTGCATCTCAGATTTTTGGATATTCTCCCCATTTAGAAAATAGCCTATGCCTTCATTCCTTCTATAAAAGTGCATGACTGTACACTTCCCCACACTATATTCTAAATGTCATTCTGTGCCCATTGCCCAATCGGTCTAAGTCCTTCAGTAGACTCCCTACTTCCTCAACACTATCTGCCCCTGCACCTATCTTTGTATCATCTGCAAACTTGACAACAAATCCTTCAATTCTGTCATCTAAATCATCGACATATAACATGAAAAGAAGCAATCCTAACACTGACCCCTGTGGAACACCACTAGTCACCAGCAGCCAACTTAAAAAGGCCTCACTCTTTGCTTTTTCCTATTAGCCAGTCTTCTATCCATGCTAGTTTCTTTCCTGTGATATCATGTGCTCCTTTTTTTTTGGAGTGTACGTGCGTGCGTGCTTGAGCGATGTTGGTGGGATGATGTCTTTTTCATGCCTTTAGAAGGTGCGGAGTGACAGAGAGAGACTGTGTGGTGAGCCACTCCCCACACAGACAATCATAGTATTTTTCCCTTTATTTTACGAGGTCGAGTTGCGTTCTCGACACTCAGCCAGCACGGATAGAAAGCGTAATCGGGAGCGGACCTGACTGGATTCGAATCCGGGAACCTCCGTTCCAGAGTCCGGCGCTGATGTCATTGCGCCACCAGCCGGCCCATATCATGTTCTCTTATGTTGTTAAGCAACCTTAATTGATGCAGTTTGTCAGAGGCTTTCTGAAAATCCAAGTAAACAACATCCACCGACTCTCCTTTGCCTATCCTTCCTGTTATTTCCTCAAAGAATTCCAACAGATTTGTCAGGCAAGATATTCCCTTCAGGAAACCATGCTGACTTTGGCCTATTTTATCATGTGTCTCCAATTACTCTGAAAACTCATCCTTTATAATGGACTCCAATATCCTTCCAATCACTACCTGGACTATAATTTCCTTTCTTCTACTTCCCTTCCTTCTTAATGAGTGGACTGACATTTACTATTTTCTGATCCTCCAGAACCATTTCAGAATCTAGTGTTTCTTGAAAGATCACTACTAATGCCTCCACAATCTCTTCAGCTACCTCCTTCAGAACTTTGGGGTATAGTCCATCTGGTCCGACTGACTAATCTACCTCCAGACCTTTCAGCTTCCCAAGCACTTTCTCCTTGGTAATAGCAACTACACTCACTTCTTTCTCTGACATTTGAATTTCTTGCATACAGTTAGTGTCTTCCACTGTGAAGACTGACGCAAAATACTACTTAAGTTTGTCTGTCATTTCTTTGTCCCCAATTATTAACTCTCCGGAGTCATTTTCTGTTGGTCCGATATCAACTCTCACCTCTCTGTTGTTTTTTATATATGTGAAAATACTTTTTGTTTCCTCTTTTTATATTATTAGCTAGCTTTTCCTCATTTCATCTTTTCTCTCCTAATATAGCTTTTTTAGTTATCTTCTGTTGGGTTTTAGAAGCTTCCCAATCCTTTAACTTTCCACTATTTTTTACTCTAATATATGCCCACTCTTTTGCTTCTGTGCTGTCTTTGACCGCCCTTGTCAGCCACTGTTACTTCATCCTCCATTTAGAATACTTCTTCTCTAGGAATTATCTATTTTGGACTTTCCAATTTGCCCTCAGAAATTCCAGCCATTGCTGTTCTGCTGTCATCCCTGCTAGTGTCACCTTCTGTCAACTTTGGCCAGCTCCTCACTCATGCCTCTGTAATTCCCTTTACTCCAGTGCAATATTGATACATCTGACTTTAGCTTCTCCCTGTCAAACTGCAGGATGAATTCTACCATGTTATGATCACTCTCGCCTAAGGATTTCTTTAGCATAAACTCCCTAGTCAAATCTGGTTCATTACACAACACCCAACCCAGAATTGCCATTTCTCTAGTGAGCTCAACCATAAGTTGCTCTAAAAAGCCGTCTCATTCGCATTTTGCAAATTCTTTTTCTTGGGATTCAGCACCAACCTGATTTTCCCAATTTACCTGCATATTAAAATCCCCTGTGATTATCATAACATTTTGCCTTTTACATGCCTTTTCTATCTCCCATTGTAATTTGTACACCACATCCTGGCTATTTTTCAGAGGCCTGTATATAACTCTTTATACCCCTGCAGATCCTCAACTCTACCCACAAGGATTCTACATCTTTTGACCCTATGTCACCTTTTTCTAAGGAATTGATTTCATTTTTTACCAACAGACCCACCATACCCTCTGTGCCTACCTGCCTGTCCTTTCAATACAATGTGTATCCTTGGATATTCATCTCCCAATTGTGATCTTCTTTCTGCTATGACTGAGTGATGCCCACAACTTCATGCCTGCCAGTCTCTACCTGTGGTACATGATCATCTACCTTATTCCAAGACCTTGAATGAGTGGATGTGGAGAGAATGTATCCTATGGTAAGAAAGTCTAAAACCAGAGGATACAGCCTACGAATAGTGGAGCATCCTTTTGTAAACAGAGATGAGGAGGAACTTCTATAGCCAGAGAGTGATGTATCTATGAATTCTTTGTCACAGGCAGCTGTGGAGGCCAAGCCTTTATTTAAGGGTTCTTGATTGGTCAAGGCATGAAGGGATATGGAGAAAAGGCAGGAGATTGGAGCTGAGAAGAAAATTGGATCAGCTGCAATGAAATTGCCGAGCAGACTCAAAGAGGCCAGAAGGCCTAATTCTGCACCTATATTTTATGGTTTTATGGTCTAATATGCTGTGTGCATTCAAATACAGTGTAACACTTTCAGTCTTGTACTCATCACCCTTTTTAATTGTGCCCTCCTTGTTACACTTCAACTCATCTGACCCGCTGCAATTTTGCCCTATCATCTGCCTATTCTTCCTCACAGTCTCACTACACAATGCATCTACTTGTACACCAACTGCCCTGTCTTCAGACCTATCACTCTGGTTCCAATTCCCTCAGCCAAGTTACCCCAACAGCTCTAGCAAATCTGCCCATAAGGATATTTGTGCCTCTCAAGTTTAGGTGTAACCTATCCTTTCTGTCCAGGTCATACATTCTCCAGAAGAGATCCCAACGATCCAGAAATCAGAAACTTTGCCCTTGCATCAATTCCTCAACCATGCATTCATCTACCAAATCATCCTATTCTTATCCTCACTTGCACATGGCACAGGCAGCAATCCTGAGATTATCACCCTTGAAATCCAGCTTTTCAGCTTTCTTGCTAGCTCCCTATATTTTCTCTTCAGGACCTCATCTCTTTTCCTACCTAAGTCATTGGGACCACATTCAGTGAACATCACCCATCTTTATTTCTATTATTAATAATAATATTATTAACACTATTCATATTATCATTATAACATGAATGATATTTTAATAGGAATAAAAATGGGTGATATTTATTCCATCTTAGAATTTCTTCATGCCATGTAAAATAGATTATTGATAATATTTGATGATACTACTGTAATTCCTGAAGATGTACAGAGGCTACAGTCATATACAGCAGAACCATTAGTGGTTGACTTTACTTTACCTTGGTATTACAGAGATTTTTGCCCCCCTGCAATTCCGACAATACCATCTCCAGCAGGTAATCTAATCTAAACATTTTTAAAACCAGCAGGTGAGATTTCTCAATGGAATGCCACTGCTCTTAATGGGAATATTGAAAAAGGTACGGAATGAAAAGTAGGAAGTTTTCAAAGAACAATAAATCAGATAGCAAAATAGATTCTCCAGGACTAATACTCCAGCGGCACACTTCTTCCAACGTATCTTTATGTTTCTTACAGCTAACCTCCAAAACCCAAAAAACCTCAACAATTTCATCTACAAATGATAAGCTTCAGAAAGAAAGATGAAAATAAAACAAGGACTGTGCCTGCAGTTATAAGAAGTAACAACATAGCATATGGAAGAATCACCTGATAATTTTCAGATGTGC
Organism: Mobula birostris; assembly: GCF_030028105.1. Taxonomy (NCBI): domain Eukaryota; kingdom Metazoa; phylum Chordata; class Chondrichthyes; order Myliobatiformes; family Myliobatidae; genus Mobula; species Mobula birostris. The sequence goes on along the minus strand of NC_092372.1, from coordinate 30,653,113 downwards.
ACCAGTATCCCCCAGATAAAACAATTTTACAAAACATATTGCATTTAAGGGGCAGAGTTAAAAATAGAAATTCCCCAGACTGGACTTAATACATCACTGCACTTTATTACCCAACTCTCTGAAATATACAAGCCTCTAGTAAGCTGGAAATGGGGATCACATCATACAAAAAGCCTGAATAGCATTTTTTAAATATTCTGATTATTAAGAATCAGCGTCCATTATTAAGGACAACCAACACCCAGGGCATGCACTTTTCTCATTATTGCCATCAGGTAGGAGGTACAGAAGCCTGATGGCACACACTCAGCGATTCAGGAACAGCTTCTTCCCCTCTGCTATCCGATTCCTAAATGAACATTGAACCTGTGAACACTAGCTTACTTTTTTAATAGATATTATTTCGGTTTTGCATGATTTTTAATCTATACAATATACATATACTGTAATTGAGTTATTTTTTTTCTTCTATATTATGTATTGCATTGAACTGCTGCTGCTGCTAAGTTAACAAATTTCATGACATATGCCGGTGATAATAAACCTGATTCTGATTCTGAATTTACCCTTTGTTAAGGAAGATATAGCTGATCAGGAGGACAGGTCAGCACAGAAAACAAACTTGCTTCATGCTTACTTAATATAAATGCTTCTCACTGACCTCACAAGTTCTGGAGGACTCACTACTGAAAGGCACGATCAGTCCTGAGGTTCTACACTGTGACATTTCTAGTATTCCTTGTGTCTGCACAAAATGCTTGTACTCAATAGACACATTGGGCTGATATGGCTGCATGTAGTTGGTTGAGTAAGTGAGTTAGATCAGACAGAATGAGAAAATAGTTAATGAACTAAACATTGTCCACAGGAAGATCCACCACACTTTCTTTGGTATGCTACGCTTTATTGCATACCCTGAAGAAGTAGTTATCTCCTCAGCCCAATTCAGAACATAGTTAATGAACTAAACATTGTCCACAGGAAGATCCACCACACTTTCTTTGGTATGCTACGCTTTATTGCATACCCTGAAGAAGTAGTTATCTCCTCAGCCCAATTCAGAACATAGTGCAAGTTTCTCTCCTTTGCAAGAAACAGAACCCAACCCACATCCAGTTGAAAAGGGCATGCAAGTTCCTACAGGTGACATTATAACCTGATGATGAAGGATACTCCACTTAAGAATAATATTGGAAGGCATTTTTACAACAAAATTTAAGCTGTATGGAAGTGCAGATATGCGTGATTATAAATGTATGTTCCCAGCTACCACTGATGCTGCACTGTTAAAGTTATTTTTTTTAAAAAGACATGGATAAGCCTACTTACTATCCTGGCTAACAGACTTGTGTGTTCTTTATACTGTGGTTGGCTCTTTGCAAATTGCTTGGGACATTTCGTACAGCAGATGAAAAGGTGGCATGGTATTGTAGTGGTTATTACAGTGCCAGCACCCTGGGTTCAATTCCTGTTGCTGGCTGTAAGGAGTTTGCACGTTCTCCCTATGACCACGCGGGTTTCCTCTGACACTCTGGTTTCCACCCACATTCCAAAGACGAACCGATCGGTCGGTTGGTTAATTGGTCATTGGTTATAATTGGGCAGCTCGGGCTCAGTGGCTGCAAGGACATGTTAGCATACTGTAACTCTAAATAAAAAATAAAAACAATAAAAGTAGCTCCTTGGCAATAAAGCCCTTTAGGATCCGTTAAGACATGAGAAACACAATGGACGTCAAATCCTTTCTTGCTCCTATGTTCCAAAGAGGTAGATTCACTGGCTGCTGTATATTACTCCTTAGCATGCATAAATACATAAGAATAGAAAGGGAGTTGATGTATATGTGAGAGAAAATAAGTTGCTTGGCCACAAAGGAAATGGGAAGAGTGGAAATGCGAATGAATGAATTGCTCTGCTGGGAGGTAGCAAGGATCTGAAATGGTTTCCGCCATTTTCATAACACGTAAGTAGTTTCTTTATTTTTTACTGTTGTATATTTGTAGCTTGCATAATTGTTATTGGCATTGGTTTATTATTGTCACATGTAGCAAGACAGTGAAAAGCTTGTCTTGCATATCAACTATAGAGATAAAGTTATCACAGTGCTTTGAGCAGAATAGATTGTAAAAGCTACTGAAAAAGTGCAGTGCCGGTACACAAAGTGCACGATCATAATGAGGAAGATTATGAGGTCAAAAGTCCATCACATCGTACAAGAGGTTTGTTCAAGAATTTGATGACAGTGGGATAGAAGCTGTCCTTGAGCTGGGTGTTATATACTTTCAGTGTTGAATGTAAAAGGGGAGAATTGAGAATGTCTGGGATGGGTAGGGCTTTTAAATATGTTGGCTGTGTGTGAATTATAGACAGAGTCCATAGAGGGGAGGCTGGTTCCTCTGATGTGCTGATATGTGTACACAACTCTTTGTAGTTTCAGAGCAGTTACCATACCAAGTGTTATGCATCCAGATAGAATGTCATCTACGGTGCATCAATAAAATTGGTAGGTGTTGATGGGAACATGCCAAATTTCTTAAGCATCCTGAGGAAATAGAGGATTTACTGAGCTTTCTTGGCCATGGATGTAGTTGCCCAGGCCAAGCTATTGGCAACGTTCACTCCTTGAAATTTGAAATTCTCAACCTCAAACCCATTGCCACGGACAGGAGCTTGTGAACCGCACCCCTCCCCCCACCCTTTCTGAAGTCAACGACCAGTTACTTTGTTTAGTTTTTTTGTTTTAGTTGCATAATTTGGAATTGATGTAATTCAAGGTGCTGGACTAGAGGTACATTGCTAAAGCCTGAGATTTCATTCTCATTTGTTTCCAAGACTAATAAGCTTGAGTACTCTTATGATGAACTGTGTCTCATCATGGAAAGAACACACTATAGCTCAGAATGGACTATCCAAATACCACACTCTTCTGTCATTTCCCTTTCAACAAGATAGTCAAGATTTCTTCAATAAAACAGTTCTGGTCTCCTAACATTTAATTGCAGGCTCAACTTTGGTAAGAAGCCCTGGATGCACTAATGTAATATACCCACTCTACGTCATTCTCCTGAAAGCACTCAACCATTTAACAATCCAGAAAAATACAAATATGTTTATCTGATGCAGATCACTGAGCAGTATTTGCTTCTGACATTTATTTCCATCATCCTCTCCTGCTGGTACAATACATGGAGCACTAATGCTTTGTACTCTGGTTTTGTATTTCAACTTTCCTGATGGGATTTTCCATTATCCATTTTGTAATGTCTGTCCAAGTTATAGACCATGCTGTGCATTTTTTTTATATTAAGACTAACCCTGCTCAGAATATCAAAACATTCACTGGAAATCCGATAATTTTCAGTAAATAATAAAATTATGAATGACAATTGTTGTGTATTTAATATTTAAGTAATATTTGAGTAATCTTGTATTCACTCCCCCCACTCACCCCTGGAAGTTTTCATGTTTCATTGGTTTCAACATTAAATCACAGTGGATTTAATTTGGCTTTTTTGACACTGATCAACAGAAAAAAGTCTTTCGTGACAAAGTGAAAACAAATCTCTACAAAGTGATCAAAATTAATTACAAACATAAAACACAAAATGATTGATTGCATAAGTACCTTCAAGTCAGTATTTAGTAGATGCACCTTTGGCAGCAATTACAGCCTTGAGTCGGTGTGGAGTTTCTATCAGCTTTGCACATCTGGTCACTACAAAACTGCTCAAACTCTGTCAGATTGCATGGGGATCATCAGTGAACAGCCCTTTTCAAGTCCAGCCACAAATTTTCATTTGGATTGCAGTTTGCACCCTGACATGACCACTGCAGGACATTAACTTTGTTGTTGTTAAGCCATTCCTGTGTATCTTTGGCTTTATGTTTAAGGTCATTGTCTTGCTGGAAAACAAATCTTCTCAAGTTGCTGTTCTCTTGTAGACAGCAGCAAGTTTTCCTCTAGGATTTCCCTGTATTTTGTTGCATTCACTTTACCCTTTACATTCAAAAGTCTTCCAGAACCTGCTGCAGTGAAGCATCCCCACAGCATGATGCAGCCACGACCATGCTTCATAGTAGGGATAGTGTGTATTTGATAGTGTGTGGTGTTTGGCTTACGCCAAACATAGTGTTTAGTCTGAAGGCCAAAAAGCTCAATTTTGGTTTCATCAGACCATAGAACCTTCTTTCAGCTGACTTCAGAGTCTCCTGCATGCCTTCTAGCAAACTCTAGCCCAGATTTTATGTGAGTTTGTCAATAGTGGCTTTCTCTTTGTTACTCTTCCATCAAGCTGCGACAGTTGTATATGCAGTCTCTCCCATCTCAACCACTGAAGCTTGTAACTCCTCCAGAGTTGTCATAGGTCACTTGGTGGCCTCCCTCATTAGTCCCCTTCTTGCACAGTCACTCGGTTTTTGAAGACGGCATGCTCTAGGCAGATTTACAGCTGTGCCATATTCTTTCCATTTCTTGATGATTGACTTAACTGTACTCCAAAGAATATTCAGTGACTTTGAAATTTTCTTGCATCCATCTCCTGACTTGTACTTTTCAATAACCTTTGTTTGGAGTGTTCTTCTGTCTTCATGGTGTAGTTTTTGCCAGGATACTGATTCACCAGCAAAGTTGGACCTTCTAGATACAGGTGTATTTTTAATATAATCAATTGAAACAGCTTGACTGCACACAGGTCTCCAAAAACAGATCTCCATTTATCTAATTATATGACTTCTAAAGCAAATCAGCTGCACCAGTGATGATTTGGTGTGTCATATTAAAAGGGGTGAATACTTATGCAATCAATTATTTTGTGTTTTATATTTGTAATTAATTTAGATCACTTTGTAGAGATGTTTTCACTTTGACATGAAAAAGTTTTTCTGTTGATCAGTGTCAAAAAAGTAGAATTAGATTCACTGTGATTCAATGTCGTAAAACAATAAAACATGAAAACTTCCGGGGGGGTGAATACTTTTTATAGGCACTGTATATTGGTAGATTAGGCATTCATGTTCATTTAAATAGCTAATTATGTGTTATATGTTGAATTATGTGAATTGCAATGCATCATCACACTACCACGTGATATGTGCACGCCCCGCTTAAAGTAAACCCAAAACTGGACCCACGTTTCAGACTCTCGTGTCTTCATTTGAATTAGTTTAATGTTTTGAGGTTACAAAACATAGCAATAATAGTCATGATTCACAAGGCATAGATCAAGTGGACTGCCAGCTCCTTCTTCCCATGGCTGAAATACCTAATACAAGGTGGCATATTTTTAAGGTGTTCGGAAGATAGTATTGGGTGGATGTCAGAAGTAGGTTTTTTGCACGGAGAGTGGTAAGTGTGTGGAGCATGCAGCCAGGGTTGGTGGTAGAAGCAGATACATTGGGAATATTTAAAAGACTCTTAGATAGGCACATGGATGAATGAAAAATGGTGAGCTATGTGAGACAAAGATCAGAAAATCTGCAGATGCTGGAAATCCAAGCAACACACACAAAATTCTGGAGGAACTTAGCAGGCCAGGCAGCATCTATGGAAAAAGGTAAACAGTGACGTTTTGGGCCAGGACCCTTCAATAGGGCTATGTGGGAGCAGATGAAAAGGTTAGACGAATATTGTGGGCTGAAGGTCCTGTACTGTGTTGTACTATTCCATGATCTAAAGTTGAGAGAGAGTTACTCATGTGAACTCCTCAAAATCTGTCTAAACCCAACTCAACATCCTGAGCTGAGATTAAAAATGTGGTCTCGCACTTCCTGTGAATAAACAATGTTGGAATGCAGTGATGCATCAGTTAGCTGTTCTTGCCCAAAGGTTTCAGGTTCAATCCTGACCTTAGGTGTTGTCTGTGTGGAGTTCACATGTTCTCTCTGTGTCTGTATGGGTTTCTTCACCAAAGATGTGCTCCTGTAAGTTGTCATTAGAGTAGGTAGGTGGTAAAAAAGATCAAAGTATGTTGATGGGCAGTGAGAGAATGCATCACTCGATTGCAGGTGGTAAGAGAGGTACTGAGATTGAAGGAATTGCTCTACTGAAAGCTGGCATTGACCCTGTAGAGTCAGAGAGTCAGAGAGAAATACTGCACAGAAACAGGCCCTTCAGCCCATCTATTCCATGCCAAAACAATTTAAACTGCCTACTTCCATTTACATAGCCCTCCATACCCCTACTATCCATGTACCTATACAAGCTTCACTTAAACATTGAAATTGAGCTCACATGCACCACTTGTGCTGTTCCATACACTCACAACCCTCTGGGTGGAGAAGTTTCCTCTCACGGTCCTCTTAAACTTTTCATCTTTCACCATTAATCCAAGACGCCTGGTTGTAGTCCCATCCAACCTCAGTGGAAAAAGCCTGCTTGCATTTGCTTTGTCTCTATCCCCATAATTTTGTACACCTCTATCAAATCTCCTCTTAATCTTCTATGTTCTAAGGAATAAAGTCTTAACCTATTCATAATTTCTTTATAATTCAGGTCGTCCAGACATGGCAACATCCATGTAAATTTTCTCTGTACTTGTTAAACCATAGTTACAATTTTCCTGTAGGTATGGTGACCAAAACTACACACAATACTCCAAACTAGGCTCACCAACTTCTTTTACAACTTCAACATAACATCCCATCTCCTGTACTCAATACATTGATTCATGAATGCCAATGTGCCAAAAGCTTTCTTTACAACTCTAACTAACCTGTGAAACCACTTTCAATGAATTATAGGCCCATATTCCCAGATTCCTATGTTCTACCACGTTCCTCAGTGCCCTACCATTCACTGTGTAAGATCCACCCTGGCTGGTCCTAGTAAAGTGCAACACTTCACACTTGTCTGCATTAAATTCCATCTGCCATTTTTCAGCCCATTTTTCCCACCTGATCATGTGACAATAATACACAGATTTACCAATTTATCTTTGCTTTTTTTGTTCCTAAAGTAGTCCTAAAAAATGGCTGCACAACTAAAACATCACTTATCAATATTCACTGCTCAAGGAGAGGGAGCAATGCCGTCTCGGAATAGATTACAAGATTATGTCAATACAGAAGAGTTTAATATTTACTTACAGAACTGAAGCTAATGAGAAGTTAGCAATTTATGATGAACTATCAGCTGGGTAGATTGACTCTCTTTTCATTGATGTAAAATTTAATGACTTTGCCAATGCCTGTCTGGAGGTTGGTTGAACTTAGTCCAAAGTGAAAATGTGGAAGCATTAACAAATAAGGGCAGGGCAAAGGAAGAACAGAATGGCATTTTACTTGATAAAACTACTCTGAAGTCTTTTTTTCTATGCACTGGAATAGTAATATCTTAATGTATCAGAATTATTGCAAAAGTCTGGAAAAAACATCCTGATGTTGAATTTATTTTGGCATGGCTGATAGGAATATATAGGACTCTCAGATTGTGCAATGTCCCTTAGTGATTTCACCCACTGAGCCTCTGGAGGGGGCGAAGAATTTTTCCATGGTCATTTTACATCTATGTGCAGCTGTAAACTTGTGGTTTATTCATTTAGGAATATGGGAGATGAAGGGAGCAGTAAATGTTAACTTGAGGAATGAGTTGGATTGGAAGCATATCCTATCTCACTATATTAATATGTCTTATTATACCTAAAAATCATAAACTATGTAACATTCTACATTGAATGAGGAAAAGGATCTTCCATTCATAAAATCTTTTCAAAACATTAGCTAAAGTAAATACACTCGGTGGCCACTTTATTAGGTACAGGAATGGAACCTGGTGTAGTCTTCTGCTGCTGTAGCCCATCCACTTCAAGTTTCAAAGTGCTGTGTGTTTAGAGGTGCCTTTTGCACACTGCTGTCATAGCGCATGTTTATTTGTGTTGCCTTCCTGTCAGCTTGAGCCAGTCTGGTGATTCCCTTCTGTCCTCCTTCATTAACAAGACGTTTTCACCCGCAAACCATCGTGCACTAGATGTTTTTTTTTTGTTTTTCATCCTATTCCTTGTAAGCTCTAGAGCCTACTTGTGTGTGAAAATGGAGCACTTGCTTTGGAGAGTACAGCTGATTGCAGGCGCTGTTCTCCTGGGGCTGACAACAAAATGGAAATCATTGATCCATAGCAAAGACTGACAAGCCACTGAAACTGCGGCAACGATGAAGGTATCTACCTTATGCACGAGTTGCTGCCTGACAGAGTTAAAAGCTATGAATTAGTCCTGGCATGGGATGAAGTGGTTCAAAGTTCAAAGTAAATTTATTATATGCAAGCATACTCAGTAAGACCATAAGACCATAAGGTATAGGAGCAGAAGTAGACCATTTGGCCCATTGAGTCTGCTCTGCCATTCAATCATGGGCTGTTCCAATTCTTGCAGTCATCCCCACTCCCCTGCCTTCTCCCCATACCCTTTGATACCCTGGCTAAGCAAGAACCTATCTGCCTTAAATGCATCCAATGACTTGGCCTCTACAGTCACTCGTGGCAACAAATTCCACAGATTTACTACCCTCTGAATAAGTAATTTCTCCGCATCTCTGTTCTAAATGGATGTCCTTCAAACCTGAAGTCGGTATTTTAGAATAATAACTATAACAGAATCAATGAAAGACCAAATCAACTTGGCTTTTCAACCAGTGTGCAAAAGACAACAAACTCTGCAAATATAATGAGGAGGAAATGATAATAATAAATAAGTAAACAAAGAAAGAGAAATGAAAATGAAATAATAATAATAGTAAATAAGTAAGCAATAAACATTGAGAACATGTGATGAAGAGTCCTTGGAAGAGAGTCCTTAATTTGGGGGAACATTCCAGTGATGAGGTAAGTAAGGATGAGTTAAGTTTTATCCCTTTGGTTCAAGAGTCTGATGGCTGAGGGGTAATACCTCTTCCTGAACCTGGTGGTGTGAGTCCTGAGGCTCCTGTACCTTCTCCTGATGTCAGCAGTGAGAAGAGAAAATGACCTGGGTGGTGGGGTCCCCGATGATGAAATGCTGCTTTCCTGCAACAGTTGTTTTTAACGTTCCATGTAGATGTGCTCAATGGCAGGGATGGCTTTACCCGTGATGCACTGGTGTTTATCCACTACATTTTGTAGGACGTTCCATTCGAGGACATTGGTGACACCATACCAGGCTGGAATGCAGCCAGTTAATATTCTTTCCACCACACATCTATAGAACTTTGTCAAAGTTTTAGATGTCATGCCAAATCTTTGCAAACTCCTAATGGAGTAGAGGCGCTGCCGTGCTTTTTTGTAATTGCACTTGCATGCTGAGACTGGGACAGGTCCTTCGAAAGGATAACACCAAGAAATTTAAGGTTTATGAGCCTCTCCATCTCTAATCCTCCAATGAGGATGAGCTCATGGACCTCTGGTTTCCTCCTTCCGAATTCAATAACTAGCTCCTTGGTTTTGCTGACTTTGAGTTGCTGTTGTGGTACCATTCAACCAGGCTTTCAATCTCCTTCTTATATGCTGATTCATCACTACCTTTGATTCGACCTACGACAGTGGTACTATCAGCAAACTAGAAAATGGCAATGGAAGTATGCTTAGGCACACAGTCATGTATGTAAAGTGAGTAGAGCAGGAAGCTAAGCACACAGCTTTGTTGTGCACTTGTGCTGATGGAGATTGTGGAGGAGATGTTGTTATCAATCCAAACTGATTGGGGTCCGCATGTAAGGAAATCAAGGATCCAATTGCACAGGGGGATAGTGAGGTCAATATCTTAAAGCTTATTGATTAGGTTCAGTTAAATTGATTTGTTTAGTCTGGAAATGCCACTTTAATTGGGCTTAGGTTCCTTGTTTTGTGGCTGCCTGTATGCCATCGAATCTCAAGGTTGTATAATTTATACAGACTTTGATAATAAAATGTACTTTGAAATTTGAACTTTGAAAACAGACAATGCTAGCTAACAACAGGAATTCTGCAGATGCTGGAAATTCAAGCAACACACATCAAAGTTGCTGGTGAACGCAGCAGGCTAGGCAGCATCTGTAGGAAGAGGTGCAGTCGACGTTTCAGGCCGAGACCCTTCGTCAATACTAGCTAAGCTATTTAGCTCAAGGAAGCTTACAGACCAGATTGGCATTATCATTTATAATGTCAACAGCTTATCTATTAATAAGTTGGAAGATTTGTGTGCTCAAGAAGTCACCTTCACCGCATTAATTATGGCTGCTGGAAACTCTACATAAGCTTTTCAAACATTTGTGTGAAAAGATATTTAAAAAACTATATGTGTGTAAAGTCACCCAAGTAGCAGAGAAATAGTAAAAACTTGAAGGGCAGTCGAGACTTATTAGGAATGGTCCAGGAACATCAAGAAGAATGACAGAAACACAGGGTGAATAAGAATGCATTGCTCTGCCTTCAATTTCTGCAATAGATGACTCATTTGTCTGCAACTCTGAGGTATGTCTTTTTAGCTTATAGGAATTATTCCTGCCTTTTCAAAATCCTTTGTGTTTTACAAATGGTTTGTAACTTGGAAATTCAAAGTTCAATAGAAAAGATTAAAGTACATTTATTATCAAAGTATGTATTCTATAAACAGTCTTGAGATTCATCTCCATGCAGGGAGCCACAAAACAAAGAAACCCAACAGAATTCATTAAAAAAAGAAGACTGCCAAACACTCAACATGAAAAAAAAACAAATCGTCCAACAATAAAAAGTAAGCAAATAACATTCAGAACTAAATTTCACAGACGCAAAGCCAGTTAATCACTGTAGCCAGTCCAGGAGCCTATCAGTTGCAGGTCACATCCTCAGTTCAGTGCAGAGACATTAACCTCGCAGAGCAGCGAGCTGAACACAGGTCAGTCCCTCTTTTCCGGCCCCGACGTCAAATCGGTTAATCCTTGGCTTGCTCCTCACTCTCAAGCCCAGGCCCCACTGCATCAATTTGGCTCATACCCAAACATTGCAATCTGGAAGTCTTTTATAAGATAAAAATCCTCTGTGAGTTTTAAATCTGTTTTAAGGATGATATCTGGATTTAAACACATATCGCTGAAGATAAATGAACTGTGTTTGAACTACTTTATTAGACAGAAGTATCTCTTTCTTGAGAGGGAGAGGGACCCACTGCTCCAACAGTGGGTATTGGCAGCTAAGCTTGCCATGGAGAGTAAACAGGGAAATGAACTATGAAGATTGAGGAGTTACTGTATAGCCTCCCTCTAGTGAAGACACCTGTCCATATCACATCAGACTATGGTCTTCGCTTGAGTTTAGAACTTTGCAGTCAACAAACCCAATACCATCACAATACTCACCATCTTTGAGCGTGTTATATGAAACATTAATTAAAGTAAGGCCATTAAATAACTTCCTGCACTCCTCCCAGGAGCATGGCACCATGCTGCTCCTTCTAATCTCCTCAGTAGCCACTAATAACAATATTGTCTAAGCAGGTTTCATCCAGAACCTTTTGGAAAATATAACCTTCTTTGAATGATTTCTGTTCCTTATTAGCTTTACAATATAATTCCCTTTCATAACTTACCTGACTTTTGTTCAGTGCCGGGCGATGTTGAGTTTTAGCTTGTTTTACAATGAAGGGAAGATGTGAGTTAATGGAAACCAGTGGTTTAAACAAGGGGTGACCAATGAGTTGCAAGGCTGAACTGCTCCTTTGAGAATGGGCGATCCGCAAGGAAAATGTGATTGATCTAATTCCTTCTCTTAAGTCAAAATAATGAAAGAACTTACATGCCATCAGAGTAGGCAACAGAAATTTGTGTAAGGGAACATTGTGCATCTCATAATCATAATGCCATTAGTTTCAAGGTAATTATGGAAAAGGATAGGCCTGGTCCTCAGGTTGAGATTCTAAGTTCGAGAAAAGCCAATTTTGATCATATCAGAAAGGATCTGGCAAGTGTGGATTGGGATAGGTTGTTTTGTGGCAAAGGTGTACCTGGTAATTGAGAGTACAGAGTTTGTATGTTCCTGTCAGAATAAAAAGCAGGTTCCCTAAAAACAGGTTTAGGGAAGACTGGTTTTCAAGAGATATTGAAGCCATGGTTAAGAAAAAGAAGGAGATGTATAGCAGGTGGTATGCAGGGACAAATGAGGTACTTTAGGAGTATATGAAATGTAGGAGAACACTTAATAAGGAAATCAGGAAGGCTAAAAGAAGGCATGGGGTTGATCTAGCAGGCAAAGTGAAGGAGAATCCTGAGAGATTCTATAGATATATTAAGAGCTAAAGGATAACAAGGGACAAAATTGGTCCTCTGGAAGATCAGAGTGGTAATCTATCCATGGACCCAAAAGAGATGGAGGAGATGTTAAATGGATTTTTTACATCTGTATTTACTCGGGTGGTGGACACAGTGTCTATAGAAATGAGGCTATACAGCAGTAAGGTCATGCACCATACACTGATTACAGAGGAGGAGGTGTTTGCTGTCCTGGGGCAAATTAGGGTGGATAAATTCCCAGGCTAAAAAAATGTTCACTTAAACCTTGTGGGAGGCTAGTGCAGAAATTGCAGAAGCCTTAGCAGAGATATTTAAAACATCCTTAGCACGGGTGAGGTGCCGGAGGATTGGAGGATAGTTAATGTTGTTCCGTTGTATACAAAAGGGTATAAGAATAAACCAAGAAATTAAAGGCCAGTGAGCCTGTTATCAGTAGTGGGAAAGTTATTGGAAGGTATTCTAAGGAACTGGATTTATATGTCTTTGGTTAGATATACGTCTAGTGATAGTCAACATGGCTTTGTGCATGGGAAGTTATGTTTAACCGATCTTGTAGGGTTTTTCCAAAGAAGTTACCAGGAAAGTGGTTGAAGGCAAGGCAGTGGATGTTGTCTACATGGACTTTAGCAAGGCCTTTGGCAAGGTCCTGCACGGGAGGTTGTTCAATAGGGTTTAGTTGCTTGACGTTAAAGATGAGGTAGTAAACTGGATTAGACATTGGTTTTGTTGAAGCAGATAGAGAGTAGTAGTAGAGGGTTGCCTCTCTGACTGGAAGCCTGTGACTAATGGTGAGCCACGGGGATCATTGATGGGTCTGTTGTTGTTTGTCATCTATATCAACAATCTGGATGAGAATGTGGTAAACTGGATCAGCAAATTTGCAGGTGACATCCACGACTGGGAGTGTAGTGGATAGCAGCAAAGACTATTAAAACTTTCAGTGGGATCTAGACCAACTGGAAAAATGGTAGATGGAATTTAATGCAGACAAGTGTGAGGTGTTGCACTTAGGGTGGACCAACCAGGGTAGTGTTTAAGGCTGATTATACTTCTGTGTAGGCTCTACGCCATAGCCTACGCAAGAGGCCTACGCCATTGTGAGCATTTATACTTGTGCATTGGCGTGTCTGTGTCACTCTGCAATTCACCACCAAAACGCTAGTTGTTTTCTGTGCTTATCCAGCCACTGAGAGACATGGATGAGGAAAGGTATTTCAAATGTTTTCAGATTTCGGCAGGTAGGTTTGACAATTCAACGAGAAGAAGCAACCGGAAATGCGGAGGAGGAAATGTGATGCTACCAAGTGGACCAATCACAGTTGTTGCGGTCTGCGTCGCCACAACGCGTAGTTACATTTTTGGGGAGGTGCGTGTCAGGCTACGTACTTACGGCGTAGATTCGACGCAGAAGTATAAATTGGCCTTTATACTGTGAACACTTGAGGACTGTGGTAGAACAGAGGGATCTGGAAATACAGGTCCATAATTCACTAAAATGGTGTCACAGGTAGATAGGGTCATAAAGAAAGCTTTTGGCACATTGGCTTTCATAAATCAATATTTTGAGTACAGGAGTTGGGATGTTATGTTTAAATTGTAGAAGATGTTGGTCAGGCCTAATTTGGAGTATTTGATCACCTACCTACAGAAAAAAATGTTAGTAAGATTGAAAGAGTGCAGGGAAAATTTACAAAGATGCTGCCGGGACTTGAGCGCCTGAGTTAAAGGGAAAGGTTGTCTATGTTTGGACTTTATTTCCTAGAACAGGGCAGACTGAGGGGAGATTTGATAGAGGTGAACAAAATTATGAGCAATATGCTGTAGATAGGATAAATACAAGTAGGCTTTTTACACTGACGTTGGGTGAGACTACAACCAGAGATTATGGGTTAACGGTTAAAGGTGAAATGTTCAACGGAACATGAGGGCAACTTCTACATTCAGAACATGGTGAGAGTGTGGAACGAGCTACCAGCACAAGTGGTGGATGTAGGGTCGATTTCAACATTTAAGTAGATGGAATGGGAGTGGTCTGAACGGCTGTGGTCCAGGTGCAGGATGATGGGACTAGGCAGATAAATGTTTTGGCATAGATTGGATGGGCTGAAGGGCCTGGTTCAGTGTTCTATGACTTTATTACTCTATAAGAAGGCTGTGCTTCAATGGGATTGGACATTGGTTGTCCATATCCTTGGAAGTTTCAATCCCTGAGCACATAGTCCAATTGTCCCATCTCAAAACTCGTAGTGGTTATCTGGCATGTCAATCCTTGCAGACACTATCTTAAGCATGCTGAAATAGAAAGCAAAGAAGACTTTGAGCTAGACCAGGGGTCCCCAACTTTTTTTGCACCGCTGACCGGTTTAATATGGACAATATTCTGGCGGACCGGCTGACCGGAAGTGGAGGTGAGTATTCAAGTCGGGTTAAACTCACCTCAACATGTCTTTGACAGTTAGGGTTGCCAACTTTCTCACTCCCAAATAAGGGACAAAAGTAGCAGTCAGATCCTGACGAAGGGTCCCGGCCCGAAACCTCGACTGTACCTCTTCCTATAGATGCTGCCTGGCCTGCTGCATTCACCAGCATTTTTTGTGTGTGTTGATGGGACACTTGTGTTTACCCCAAGAAAGACTACCATGACCATGAAGCCTTGCACAGGCACCTGCGTGCGCATGCGTGATGTGCGCATATGTGACGTGCACACGCGAGTACGTGCCAATTTTTTTCCACAAATCGGTTTTGGCTTAATCTTCCCGACTACACTGTACATACATTATTTCTACTTTATATAGGCTGTGTATTTATCATATCATTAATGCTTTTACTATATGTTAGAGTTATTTTAGGTTTTATGTGTTATTTGGTAGGTTATTTTTTGGGTCTGGGAACGCTCAAACAATTTTCCCATAT